>NC_056729.1:1424226399-1424576399 GCF_019279795.1 Protopterus annectens
TCTACATTTATGGTAGGTACAAAACTGTACTATGTCCTTCAAGGATGCATCTGCAGTCATAACAAATGGGTAGAATACCATAGCCAAACTAGGGGAGGAGGAAGAATTATGGTGTAGTTAGGATCCCTTGCAGTACAGCAGTGGCAAACCCTGCTCGGGATCTAGAGTATAGAGGTAAATTATAATGCTTGGCAAATGTATGCACGGAGGTCCAAGTAGCCGCCTCAATAATGTCCTTGGTTGCCACTCCTCGTAAGAAAGCTGTGGTAGTGGCCATAGCCCTTGTAGAATGAGGTCTTATGTTCTGTGGAATTGGTTTTCCGTGGTAGGAGTAGCAGATTCTTATGCAATTTCCTATCCATTTGGAGATTGTCTGTTTGGAAATTGCTTTTCCTTCCCTTCCTGTTGCATAGGCTACTAAAAGCTGGTCAGTTTTTCTGTCACCTTTGGTTCTGTCCAGGTAGTAGCGTAACTGTCTATGTACATCCAAGGTATGCAGCAGTCTTTCCCCCCTGTTCTGTGGATTGGGAAAGAAGGTAGGTAGGTGGATTGCCTGGTTTAAAGACACTCTGGATACCACCTTAGGCATAAAAGTAGGATTAGTTCTCATGGACACCCTATCTTGATGGAAGATTAGGAAGGGTTGTACTGCCATTAAGGCCTGTAGTTCCGAAACCCTCCTTGCTGAAGTAATTGCCAGTAGGAAAGCAGTTTTCCATGATAGGTGTTGAAGATCTGCTGTTGCTGCTGGTTCAAATGGAGGGAGTGTCAATTTTCTAGCACAAAGTTCAAGTCCCATGCTGGTAATGGTGGTTTCCTAGGAGGTTTTACATTCTTGATCCCTCTGAGGAACTGCCTGAGTAGAGGATGTGAAAAGACAGGTGGATCGAAGCTGTATTCTGCTGAAATAGCTGATGCATGTATCTTGATGGAGGAATAGGACAGGCCTGTATGTAGAAGCTCTGCCAAGTACTCCAGGATGTTAGCAATATCTATGTTTGACACATCTTTTCCTCTTTCAGTACTCCAAATGACAAACCTTTTCCATTTTCCTGCATAGTTCCTTCTTGTTGAAGGTCTGCGGGCTTCAAGGATAATGTCTTTAACCCTTTGGGATAGGTCTGGGTTAGTTGCTGCTATGTGATGTTCCAGGCAGTCAGTTGCAAGGTTTTTAGGTTTGGGTGCATGATGTAGTTGTTCTGAGTTAACATCAAAGGCATCAGGGGTATTGACCACATTCTCCCCTGAGACATGCTCCTCAACAATGGATACCAGTGTTGTCTTGGCCAGTCGGAGCTATCAGGATTATCCTTGGGCGTTCCTCTTTGATTTTCAGTAGTACCTTGTGCATCAAAGGAAGAGGTGGAAATGCATATGCTGTCAGGCCTTTCCAACTGAAGGATAGAGAGTCCACCTTCCATGCAAGTGGGTTGTATGTCCTTGTGCAGAATTTTTTGAGCTGGTGATTGAGTGGGGATGCGAATAGGTCTATTTGTGGCATTCCCCATTTCTTTGTGATCGCCTTGAAGATGTCCGGGTGTAGCATCCATTCGTGAGCATCCGAGGTGGTTCTGCTTAACATGTCTGCTAGGGTGTTTTCTTTTCCTGGCACAAATATTGCCTGTAACTGGATGTTGTAGCTCAGAGCCATATTCCAAAGGTCCAGAGTCATTCTGCATAGGGGATATGGATGAGTGCCCCCCTGTTTGTTGATGTACCACATGACTGTGGTGTTGTCTGTCCTTATCATTAAATGGCCTTCTTTGAGGAATGGTCTGAATTTCTGGATTGCTAGTTTTACTGCCAGCATTTCTTTTTGGTTTATGTGCAGGTGCAGCTGGTCTGGAGTCCACAATCCTTGTATGCATTTGTCCAACATGTGCGCCCCCCAGCCTAGGTCTGAGGCGCCCGTTGTGATGGTTTGGCTTGCTTGAAGGTTGTGGAAGGGCAAGCCTGGGTTTGACTGGCATGCTTGAGCCCACCATAGGAACTCCTGTTTCAGGCATGGGATTAGTGGGATTTCGGTTTCTAAGCTGTGCCTGTGTTGAGACCATAAATTCTTTAGGTACCACTGTAGCTTTCTCATATGCAGTCTGGCATGTGGGACCAAGATTATGCATGATGCCATGAAGCCCAAGGCCTGCAGTACTTTTCTTGCTGTTAGTTTGTTCTGCTTTGTTAATGCCAAGAAGTAAAGAGGAGTTGTTTTGTTTTCTGCAGTTAGGAATGCCATTTGTTTTACTGTGTCCAATTCCGCTTTTAAAGAATGTTCTTGTTTGGGATGGTATCAGTCTTGACTTTTGTAAATTGACTGTGTATCCCAGGGCTTGTAGTAAGCAAATGACTCTTTGTAAATCTGTTGTCAGCTTGCTTTTGTTGTCCGCTTGTAACAGGCAGTCGTCCAGGTATGGATAAATTTGGATTCCTGTAGCCTGCAGTGAGCGATTACTGATGCCAGGCATTTTGTGAATACTCTGGGGGCAGTAGATAAGCCAAAGGGCAATGCTGAGAATTGATAATGCTCTGATCCTGCAAGATATCTGAGGTATCTTCTGCAATTTGGTCGTATGGGGACGTGCAGGTATGCCTCCTTGAGATCTAGAGTTACCAGCCAACACTCCTTGCCCAGCATGGGAAGAAGTTGCTGTAGGGTCAGCATTTTGAATTTTGGGACAATGATGTATGTGTTTAACGCGGACAGGTCGAGAATAGGTCTCCAACTTTTCTCTTTTCTTGGTACTAGGAAGAGTCTGGAGTAGAATCCTTTGCCCTGTTCTGTTATTGGAACTCTTTCCACAGCTCTTATCTTTGTTAATTGCGCTATCTGCTTTAGAGCTTCTGTTTTTTGATTTGGAGGTAGGTTTGGCATTCCTCTTTTTGCTGGTAAGGTGTGGAAGTGGAACCTGTAGCCTTGGTCTATGGTTTGCAAAATCCACTTGTCTTTTGTGATATAGTGCCAATTTTTCGAAAATAAGGCTAACTTTCCACCTAAAGGTGCTGTTATTTGCTCCCTGGTAGGCGGTGTCAGAGGCAAGTCACTGTGATTGTCCTGTTGCAGTGGCAGTGGTTGTGTCTTTGCCTCGGTTATTGCCTGGCCACTGTCGTCCTCTGTAGGCACCCCCTCTGGATTGATTTCTGCCTCTAGAGCGTCTATTCCTGCCTCTTTGAGATTTTGAGGAGTCTGGAAAGGACCAATTTTTGGCAGGCCAGTTCCTGCTAAACCTTGGGGGCTGAACCTGTAAGAAATCCTTAACTGTTTGTACAGATTTTGCCTTCTCTTCCATTTTCTTCATTACTTGCTGAGCAGGTGTACCAAATAGACTGGCCTTATCCATAGGAGCATCTAACAGCTTTGCTTTAACATGATCCGGCAAGACCTGTTCTTTCAACCATGCATGCCTTCTTATCAATGTGCCAGTCATGGCTGATCTAAATGAAGCCTCCAGTGCATCATAGCCACATTTTAAAGAATGGTTACTAACCTGCTGAATGTTATTCACCATTTCTAAAACATATTTCTTATCTAAGGAGTCATCAGTGGACAGCTTCTTAGTTAACTGATCAAGCATAAACTCTTGGTATTGGATCATATGAAACTGACAGTTTAAAGCTCTAGCTGAGAGAGTAGCAGAGGTGTAAACTTTTTTCCCCCCATCTCTCTAAGGACCTGGATTCCCTTTCAGAAGGAATAGGGTTTTTTGCTGAGGTCGAGGCTACTGCCTTAGGCCCCTGGGATATAGTCTCAGGATCTGCAAGTGGGGCCTTGTATAGGTGGTGATGGGTGTCTGGCACCCTGTAAAATCTATCTGGTTTGGCAGGGGCTGGAGGTAAGGTATCAGGAGCAGTGCAAACATCATTAAATGCATCATCCACAACAGGCAGTACTGGAGGTATAGCTAAGGGCCTATGTTATGGTAAGTGCAGAAATGTCCTAAGCCTTTTTCTTGAATCTGAGAAATCTTGTCCCTGCCATTGGAATTGTTCTCTCATGGCATGTAAGGTTTCCCCAAAGGAAAATTCCTCTGGTGGAGAGGCAGATGGAATGGATTCTTCAGCATCGGAATCTTCATAAGTAGAAAAAGCCTCTGGCTGATCTGTAATGTCTGAGTCATCCGAAGAATCATCAGAGGACACTGGCTCGGGGGCTCTGCTCTAGGTCTCTTTTCTGGGGGCTGAGAGGCCCTGTCTGGGTGAGATTGGGATCCCTAATGGGATATTAAATCCTCTGCCAGAGTGAGCATTTGTGAACTAGAAGTGGGCCTGTGTGAGGGGGTCTTAACAGGCACTGATTTAACAGTTTTGGCTGCTTTAGCCCTGGAAAGGCCTTAATAGACATGGCTGCAGGGGGCCTAGCAGCACCACGTGCTGGGGTAGAGACATCCAAAGGAATGGTGTCTGATAAATCACTAGGAACCACAGTAGTAGGCAAAACTTCTGAGGCCGATTCAACGAAGGTAGCAGGAGCCTCAGTAGAAGTCATGGATTCGGCTGAAGATTGACCGGTTTTCTCGGTTTCGGCAACGAGACACTAGCGGCTTGCTTAAACGTGGTTTCGGCGAAACAGCGGACCGCGAGTGTCGGTCTTTCTGCGTTTTAACAATTTGGGTAGTCGAGGATCCGGCATAATGTACACAAAATCTGAGCGAAAAACTGTTCAGCAAACTCCGACCGGCGCTAAGCGTTCGTCGGTTGAAGGAAGCACAGGCGAACAGGCTGCTACGTCATGGTCTGGGCCTAAGCAAGGCAGGCAGTAAGAGTGGAAATCTTTATGAGGTATTTGTTTCCCACAAGTTAAACAGTTATTGACCTTTTCTGACATCGGCTGAGGCAAGAAAGAGTCCCCAACGGGTACTTAGCTTTTAGAAGTCTTTGAGTAGTATTCGTAGTAGTAATCTCTGGATCTGACCGACCGGCACTTGCGAACAGCTTCTGCTTGAGCCAGCGGCAAGAAAGACTGAGGAAAATGGCGTCGGCTGATGCCTTTATACGAAGACCAGCAGAGATGACATCGGGTGAAGTGCGACATCAGCGGCGGACCCAGACTTTGGAATCCGGCCGACCGAAGGGCTGCCTGACGACAGGACAACCCATTTGTTATGACTGCAGATGCATCCTTGAAGGACATTCACTGTTTCCAGACTGTGTGAATGTTGACTCCATAAACTATTTAGGTACCATTGATGTTTCCTCATATGCAGTCTTGCATATGGAATTAGTAGGATGCAGGATGCCATGAAGCCCAGAGCCTGCAGAATTTGTCTTGCAGAAGACTGTGCTTTTGTTGCCATCAGTTTGAAGTACGTAGTCAGTTGCCTTTGTTTGTCTGGCGTGAGGTAAGCCATCTGGGCAGTTGTATTCAAGCTTGCACCCAGGAATGTTATCTTTTGAGAGGGTACCAGTTGTGATTTCTTTTTGTTTATTGTGTACCCTAGGCATGTTAGAAGCCTTTTCACAAACACCAGGTGTCAAAAAAGAGTGTCCTTGTTCTCTGCTTGAATGAGACAGTCGTCCAAATAAGGCTATATTTGTATACTTCTTTGTCTGCAAAATTCAATTACTGGTGCCAGGCACTTTGTAAAGACCCTGGGCACAGTAGACAAGCCAAAGGACAGTGCAGAGAATTGGTAATGCATTAAGCCAGCCTTGAATCTGAGGTATCTTCTGCACGACTGTCTTATTGGGACATGCAGGTATGCCTCTTTTAGGTCTAAAGTCACCAGCCAAGCATTCTTGCCCAGCATGGGCAGAAGCTGCTGCAAAGTCAGCATTTTGAATTTTGGAATGTCCACGTATGTGTTCAAAATCGATAAATCCAGTATTGGCCACCAGGCCTTGTCCTTTCTGGGTACCAAGAACAGTTTTGAATAAAAACCTTGTCCTTTTTCCTATTCTGGTACTGTTTGAATGGCCTCATATCCATGAGTGACGTAACCTGTTTCTGTGCCTCTGCCCATTGATTTTTTGGCAGATCTGACCAACCACTTGCCACTGGCAGAATGTGGAAAAGGAATCTGTATCCCTGTGATACGATGTTTAGTACCCACTTGTCCTGGGTTATTAACTGCCAATTTTGAGCAAAAAGTGTTAATTTTCCCCCTCTGGGTGCTGCCAAAAGATAAGTGCTTGGTGTAGGCAGAGGGAAGTCATTGGGATTGCTTTCTGTAGGTTTGCGATTTACCTCCTCCAGAGTTGGAGGTGGATGCGCCCCATTGCTTTGACCTATATGAGTCTTGCGACTGGTATCTGGAACCCTTAGAGTGTCTGGATTTGCCCCTTTGAGCTCTGTCTGACACAGGAAAGGACCAATTTTTGTAGGCCAGTGTCTACTGAATCTTGGTGGCTGCACTTGTATGAAGTCTTTAACAGTTTGAATAGACTTAGCTTTGTCTTCCATTTTCTTTAAAACCTCTTCTGCCTTAATACCAAACAGAGAATCATGCTGTAAAGGTGCATCTAACAATTTAGCTTTAACATGATCAGGTAAATTTTGTTCCTTTAACCACGCATGCCTCCTAATCACAGATCGAGTAACTGCAGCCCTGCAGGAGGCCTCTAAAGAATCAAAACCACATTGCAAAGTATGCTTTCCAACTTGTTCAGCTGCATGCAATAATTCCTGCAACTCTTTATTTTCTGCACATTCTGAAATCAACACCATTTTATGTTTCAGCAATCCCATAACATGTTGCTGGTACTTAAGCATATGAAATTGACAGTTTAAGGCCCTGATTGCCAAGGTTTCAGATGTATAAACCTTTTTTCCCAATCTGTCCAGTGCCCTTGAATCTCTGTCAGAGGGGGTAGCATTTTTTGCTGTTGAGGCCTTAACTCCCTTTGGGCCCTGTGAAATAGTTTCAGGATCAGCAGCAGGGTTTCTAAATAAAAATTTATGTGAGTCAGGGACCCTGTAATATCTGTCAGGCTTACTGGGAGCCGGAGGTAAGGAGTCAGGGGTCAAGCTTGACTCCGAAAACACATCATCCACAATGTCTAAAAGAGGGGGAATGGCTAAAGGCTTGTGCTGAGGGAGAAGTAAATCCCTGAGCCTCTTTTTTGATTCTGAGAAGTCTTGACTCTCCCAGTGAAAATGCTCCCTCAAAGTATGCAAGGTTTCTCCAAATGAATAATCCTCAGGAGGAGATGCAGATGGAATAGACTCCTCAGCATCAGAATCCTCATAGGGAGGTATAGATAATTCCTGATCAGAAGAGGAATCAGAAGAAACAGAAACCTGATCTGAAGATTCATAATCAGTCTCTTGCCTAGGCTTCTTGTCTAGAGGGGGATGGGTACCCCTGATCAAGGTAATAAGGTCTTCAGTCATTCTGATCATCTGTTTTTTAGGCATAGAGGCCTGTGCACATGGCTCATGCGTTGTTTTTTTTTAGTTTTAGAAGTTGCTTTTGTCTTTGGTTTTGCAGCTGTCGTCGGTTTGATAATCAAATGTTGAGGTCTGAATACACCCTCAGAAGCCAGTGCCTGCTCAGCGGCTCTGGATCCATCTGAGGGAAATACATCCGTCGGTCCAATACCTTGAGTATCTTGCAGCATGCCGGACTCCACATGGGTGTCAGTAGAGGCCTGCGACTCAAAGGTAGCGGGTATCAGGGGCTGTGAAAGTGCCTCACTGAGTACTGGCGAACCGGCGACTGGCTTAGAAGCTTCGTTGTCGGTTTTGGATCTCGACTGCCTTTCTCTGTCCTTTTCTTTGCATTTTTTATGTACTCCGGTAGTCGGATTGCTATCCGACGACATTTCTGGGTAGTTAAATCTGTTTCCAAAATACTTTGATGCAAAAATCTACCGATGCTTAACAGTGCATTGGTTAAATCTAGCACAAAACCGACAGCCAGGTACATTGTGATCAGGGCCTAGGCAAGGAATACAGTATAAATGGAAATCCTTACGAGGTATTTGCTTCCCACAAGTAATACAATTATTAACTTTTTCTGACATTGGTAAAAAGCAAGAAAAAAGTTTCCCCAATGGGGTACTTAGCTTTAGTGAAGACTTCGGTTCTGAAACTCAAACTCGAATATTTCAGTAGTTGGCCGACCGGCACTTGTGAAATGCTTCTGCTTCGGGCACCGCGCGGCAAGAAAGACTAAAGAAAATGGTGTCGGCTGCATGTTTTATACCCCTGACAACCTGACGTCATGGAAGAGAAGACAGCAACTGACGCAGAACCAAGACTTTGGAATTCAGGCCGACTGAGGGCAACCTGCCAGCAGATTACCCAAATGTAATGACTGCAACAGTGAAACACGAAGAAAGTACAGTTGTGTACACTTACCATAAATGTAGATGTTCGAGTGTATTCACTGTTGCAGTCATTACATTTGGGTTATCCTGCTGGCAGGTTGCCTAGTCGACCTGGTCAAAATCTTGGTCCTGCGTCGGATGCCGTCGCCTCTTCCCTGACGTCAGGTCATCAGGGGTATAAAAGATGCAGCCAATGCCATTTTATTCAGTTTTTCTTGCCCCAGATATCAGGTGCCCCCAAAAGGGTAGGCTAAATTTATGTAAATAAAACATACATGCACCAGAAATAAGCTTTACCTTCATCTATAAGCAAATACACCACCTAGGTTGTATAGATTAGAGAAATAAAGATAAGTTCCAGCAAAAATAAGGGGGATGGCGGGTGGGTAATCTGAACTGCAACAGCGAATACACTCGAACATCTACATTTATGGTAAGTGTACACAACTGTACTATGTTCTTCGTGTTTCACTGCTGCAGTCATTACATTTGGGTTGAGTCCCAAAGCTATGGTTGGGGGGCTGGAGCTAAACAGCATTAAGAGCGGCTGTGAGGCCCTGCAGAACTGCAGTGGCAAAGCCTGCCCTGGATTTAGAGTAAAGAGGCAGATTGTAATGTTTTGTAAAGGTATGCACTGAACTCCAAGTAGCAGCCTCTAAAATGTCTTTGGTTGGTACTCCCCTGAGAAAGGCTGCAGAAGTGGCTGCAGCTCTGGTTGAATGTGGCCTAATGCCCTTAGGCACTAGTTTGCCATGCTGTGAGTAGCAGAAATGAATGCAGTGATCTATCCACTTTGAAATAGTCAGCTTGGATATAGCCTTTCCTTATGATGCTGTGGCATATGCCACTAGTAATTGTTCTTTCTTTCTGAAAACTTTAGTTTTGTCCAAGTAGAATCTAATTTGTCTGTGTACGTCCAAAGAATGCAGAATTTTCTCCCCCTTGTTCTGTGGATTTGGATAAAAAGTTGGCAAATGAAGTTTGGTTAAGGGCTACACTGGATACCACCTTAGGCATAAATGTAGGGTTTTTTCTCAGAGAGACCCTATCTGGATAAAAAATGATAAAGGGTTCCACGGCCATGAGAGCCTGTAGCTCTGAAACTCGTCTTGCAGAAGTTATTGCTAGGAGCAGAGGTGTTTTCCAAGATAAGAATTTTATATCTGCAGTAGCAGCTGGCTCAAAAGGAGGTAGGTGAGTTTCTCTAAGACATAATTGAGGTCCCATGCAGGTATTGGCGTTCTCCTTGGAGACCTTAAGTTTTTGGCTCCTCTGAGGTACTGCACCTTAATAAAGGATGAGAAAGAGTGGTGGCTCTGTATTGTAATGAGCCAAAATGGCAGAGGCATGGATTTTAACTGATGAGAAAGATAGACCTTTGTCCAGCATCTCAGTTAAGTATTGCAAAATCTGAGGACTATTTGGGACAGCTGTATCAGTTCCTTGAGCTTGGTTCCAAGCGCAAAATCTCTTCCATTTCCCAGCATAGGATTTTCTAGTGCTAGGCCTTCTGGCTTCTAAAATGACATCCATCACAGTTTTACTGAGAGGTGTAGTTTGTATGGCTACATTATCTGCCATGCTGCCAGGTTTAGGGTCCTGAGTTGGCTGTGCAGAATCTGACTGTTTTGCTGGGACAGTAGATGAGGTATTTGAGGTAAGGACTAGGCTGGGCATTGGGATAAGTTCCTTAAGATCAGATGCCAGTACTGGTGTGGCCAGTCTGGGGCAATCAGAATCATTTTTGGTTTCTCCTGCCTGACCTTTAAGAGTACCTTGGGGAGGAGAGGTAGTAGAGGAAAGGCATATACTGATAGGTTTGTCCAGGTGAAAGATAAGGCATCCACTTTCCAAGCTTGTCTGTGATAAGTCCTTTTGCAGAATCTTTTTAGTTGATTGTTTTGAAGGGAGGAAATAGATCTATGTCCGGGTCCCCATTTCTTTGTTATCATGCTGAAGACTTGTGGATCCAGGTGCCACTTGTGGGGATCCTTGAGGTTTCTGCTTAGTTAAATCTGCCAGGTGTTTTCCTTTCCTGGCAGGAACTGTGCCTGCAGATGAACTTGGTAAGTCAATGCTGTGTCCCATAAAGCAGCGGCTAGTCTGCACAGGGAATAAGAAGGAGTGCCCCCCTACTTGTTTATGTACCACATGACTGCGGTGTTGTCTGTCTTTATCAGTAGTTGTCCTGGATGAAGCAGGTCCTTGAAGGCTGTCAGGGCATTTTGAACAGCTAGCATCTCTTTTTGATTGATATGTAGATGCTTTTGGTTTGTGGACCAGGTGCCCTGAATGTCTCGTCCTGCCATGTGTGCCCCCCAGGCATAATCTGATGCATCCGTCGTTAGGCTCTGCCTGGCTGGGGGTAGTGAGAATGGCTGTCCCTAGTTTTGGTGACAAGCCTTTGCCCGCCATCGAAACTCCTGTTGCAGGCAGGGAATTAAAATCATTGTTTCCAGACTGTGGCAATGTTGCGTCCAAACACTTTTTAGGTACCACTGAATTTTCCTCATATGCAGTCTTGCATATGGAATTAGTAAGATGCAGGATGCCATGAAGCACAAAGCCTGCAGAATTTTTCTTGCAGATAACTGGGCCTTTGTTGCCATTTCCTTGAAATAAGTAGTCAGTTGCCTTTGTTAGTCTGGAGTGAGATAAGCCATCTGGGCAGTTGTATTTAAGCTTGCACCCAGGAATATTATCTCTTGAGAGGGTACTAGTTTTGATTTCTTTTTGTTGACTGTTACCCTAAGCATGTTAAAAGTCTTATCACAAACGTCAGATGCTGTAGTAGAATGTCCTTGTTCTCTGCTTGTATGAGGCAGTCATCAAAGTATGGATATATTTGTATTCCTCTTTGTCTGCAGTAAGCAATTACTGGTGCCAGGCACTTTGTGAAGACCCTGGGCACAGTAGATAAGCCAAACAGCAGTGCAGAGAATTGGTAATGCTTTGAGCCAGCCTTGAATATGAGGAATCTTATGCAGGTTTATCTGATTGGGAAATGCAGGTATGCCTCTTTTAGGTCTAAAGTCACGAGCCACGCCTTGCTGCCCAGCATGGGCAGAAGCTGCTGTAAGGTCAACATCTTGAATTTTGGTATACCCAGGAAAGTGTTTAGAATAGATAGGTCCAGTATTGGTCTCCATGCTTGGTCCTTTCTGGGTACCAGAACAGTCTTGAGTAAAATCCTTGTCCCTGCTCTTGTTGTGGCACTTGTTGAATAGCCCTCATGTCCATGAGCTGCAACTTGTATTTGAGCTTCTGCCCATTGATTTTTGGCAGGTCTGGCCAACCGTTTGCCCTTGGTAAGGTATGGAAATGAAACTTGTAGCCTTGAGACACTATGTCTAGAAAGTACAGTTTTGTACCTACCATAAATGTAGATGTTGAGTGCTCATACAGCTGCAGTCATAACAGATAGGTTATCCTGCTGTCAGGCGGGTCCTCGGTCGGCCGAATTCCAAAGTCTAGGTCTGGCGTCTGTTGTCGTCGCCTCTTCCCTGACGTCAGTGCGGCAGGGGTATAAAAGAGCCAGCCGACGCCATCTTCTTCGGTTTTTCTTGCCCCAGATGTCAGGTGCCCCCAGAAGGAAGGCAAAACATAAACTTATGTAATCATGCAATACAGAATAATCAAAAAAAAGTAGTTGCAAGCAAATACACCATAAAAGAATACCCTAAATAGGTTGTATGAGAAGGTGTTTGTCATAAGGCCTGTCCTAAGAGGGGATGGAGGGGGGGGAACCTGGATTGCAGCTGTATGAGCACTCGAACATCTACATTTATGGTAAGTGTACACAACTGTACTATGTTCTTCGTGTTTCACTGCTGCAGTCATTACATTTGGGTTGAGTCCCAAAGCTATGGTTGGGGGCTGGAGCTAAACAGCATTAGGAGGAGCAAGGATGCCCTGCAGAACTGCAGTGGCAAAGCCTGCCCTGGATTTAGAGTAAAGAGGCAGATTGATAATGTTTGGAAAGGTATGCACTGAACTCCAAGTAGCAGCCTCTAAAATGTCTTTGGTTGGTACTCCTGAGAAAGGCTGCAGAAGTGGCTGCAGCTCTGGTTGAATGGGATCTAATGCCCTTAGGCACTAGTTTGCCATGCTGTGAGTAGCAGAAATGAATGCAGTGATCTATCCACTTTGAAATAGTCAGCTTGGATATAGCCTTTCCTTATGATGCTGTGGCATATGCCACTAGTAATTGTTCTTTCTTTCTGAAAACTTTAGTTTTGTCCAAGTAGAATCTAATTTGTCTGTGTACGTCCAAAGAATGCAGAATTTTCTCCCCCTTGTTCTGTGGATTTGGATAAAAGGTTGGCAAATGAAGTTTGGTTAAGGGCTACACTGGATACCACCTTAGGCATAAATGTAGGGTTTTTTCTCAGAGAGACCCTGTCTGGATAAAAATGATAAAAGGTTCCATAGCCATGAGAGCCTGTAGCTCTGAAACTCGTCTTGCAGAAGTTATTGCTAGGAGCAGAGGTGTTTTCCAAGATAAGAATTTTATATCTGCAGTAGCAGCTGGCTCAAAAGGAGGTAAGGTGAGTTTCTCTAAGACATAATTGAGGTCCCATGCAGGTATTGGCGTTCTCCTTGGAGACCTTAAGTTTTTGGCTCCTCTGAGGTACTGCACCTTAATAAAGGATGAGAAAGAGTGGTGGCTCTGTATTGTAATGAGCCAAAATGGCAGAGGCATGGATTTTAACTGATGAGAAAGATAGACCTTTGTCCAGCATCTCAGTTAAGTATTGCAAAATCTGAGGACTATTTGGGACAGCTGTATCAGTTCCTTGAGCTTGGTTCCAAGCGCAAAATCTCTTCCATTTCCCAGCATAGGATTTTCTAGTACTAGGCCTTCTGGCTTCTAAAATGACATCCATCACAGTTTTACTGAGAGGTGTAGTTTGTATGGCTACATTATCTGCCATGCTGCCAGGTTTAGGGTCCTGAGTTGGCTGTGCAGAATCTGACTGTTTTGCTGGGACAGTAGATGAGGTATTTGAGGTAAGGACTAGGCTGGGCATTGGGATAAGTTCCTTAAGATCAGATGCCAGTACTGGTGTGGCCAGTCTGGGGCAATCAGAATCATTTTTGGTTTCTCCTGCCTGACCTTTAAGAGTACCTTGGGAAGGAGAGGTAGTAGAGGAAAGGCATATACTGATAGGTTTGTCCAGGTGAAAGATAAGGCATCCACTTTCCAAGCTTGTCTGTGATAAGTCCTTTTGCAGAATCTTTTTAGTTGATTGTTTTGAAGGGAGGGAAATAGATCTATGTCCGGGCGTCCCCATTTCTTTGTTATCATGCTGAAGACTTGTGGATCCAGGTGCCACTTGTGGGGATCCTTGAGGTTTCTGCTTAGTTCGTCTGCCAGGTGTTTTCCTTTCCTGGCAGGAACTGTGCCTGCAGATGAACTTGGTAAGTCAATGCTGTGTCCCATAAAGCAACGGCTAGTCTGCACAGGGAATAAGAAGGAGTGCCCCCCTACTTGTTTATGTACCACATGACTGCGGTGTTGTCTGTCTTTATCAGTAGTTGTCCTGGATGAAGCAGGTCCTTGAAGGCTGTCAGGGCATTTTGAACAGCTAGCATCTCTTTTTGATTGATATGTAGATGCTTTTGGTTTGTGGACCAGGTGCCCTGAATGTCTCGTCCTGCCATGTGTGCCCCCCAGGCATAATCTGATGCATCCGTCGTTAGGCTCTGCCTGGCTGGGGGTAGTGAGAATGGCTGTCCCTAGTTTTGGTGACAAGCCTTTGCCCGCCATCGAAACTCCTGTTGCAGGCAGGGAATTAAGAGTAATCATTGTTTCCAGACTGTGGCAATGTTGCGTCCAAACACTTTTTAGGTACCACTGAATTTTCCTCATATGCAGTCTTGCATATGGAATTAGTAAGATGCAGGATGCCATGAAGCACAAAGCCTGCAGAATTTTTCTTGCAGATAACTGGGCCTTTGTTGCCATTTCCTTGAAATAAGTAGTCAGTTGCCTTTGTTAGTCTGGAGTGAGATAAGCCATCTGGGCAGTTGTATTTAAGCTTGCACCCAGGAATATTATCTCTTGAGAGGGTACTAGTTTTGATTTCTTTTTGTTGACTGTGTTACCCTAAGCATGTTAAAAGTCTTATCACAAACGTCAGATGCTGTAGTAGAATGTCCTTGTTCTCTGCTTGTATGAGGCAGTCATCAAAGTATGGATATATTTGTATTCCTCTTTGTCTGCAGTAAGCAATTACTGGTGCCAGGCACTTTGTGAAGACCCTGGGCACAGTAGATAAGCCAAACAGCAGTGCAGAGAATTGGTAATGCTTTGAGCCAGCCTTGAATATGAGGAATCTTATGCAGGTTTATCTGATTGGGAAATGCAGGTATGCCTCTTTTAGGTCTAAAGTCACGAGCCACGCCTTGCTGCCCAGCATGGGCAGAAGCTGCTGTAAGGTCAACATCTTGAATTTTGGTATACCCAGGAAAGTGTTTAGAATAGATAGGTCCAGTATTGGTCTCCATGCTTGGTCCTTTCTGGGTACCAAGAACAGTCTTGAGTAAAATCCTTGTCCCTGCTCTTGTTGAGGCACTTGTTGAATAGCCCTCATGTCCATGAGAGCTGCAACTTGTATTTGAGCTTCTGCCCATTGATTTTTTGGCAGGTCTGGCCAACCGTTTGCCCTTGGTAAGGTATGGAAATGAAACTTGTAGCCTTGAGACACTATGTCTAGAAAGTACAGTTTTGTACCTACCATAAATGTAGATGTTGAGTGCTCATACAGCTGCAGTCATAACAGATAGGTTATCCTGCTGTCAGGCGGGTCCTCGGTCGGCCGAATTCCAAAGTCTAGGTCCGGCGTCTGTTGTTGTCGCCTCTTCCCTGACGTCAGTGCGGCAGGGGTATAAAAGAGCCAGCCGACGCCATCTTCTTCGGTTTTTCTTGCCCCAGATGTCAGGTGCCCCCAGAAGGAAGGCAAAACATAAACTTATGTAATCATGCAATACAGAATAATCAAAAAAAAGTAGTTGCAAGCAAATACACCATAAAAGAATACCCTAAATAGGTTGTATGAGAAGGTGTTTGTCATAAGGCCTGTCCTAAGAGGGGATGGAGGGGGGGAAACCTGGATTGCAGCTGTATGAGCACTCGAACATCTACATTTATGGTAGGTACAAAACTGTACTATGTTCATCGTGCATACAGCTGCAGTCATAACAGATGGGAAGAATCCCAAAGCTAAGTAGGGGTGGCAGGCACTAAGTGGAACTAGGAGGAGCAAGGATGCCCTGCAAGACAGCTGTGGCAAATCCCGCTCTAGATTTAGAGTAAAGTGGAAGTTGATAGTGTTTGGAGAAAGTGTGCACTGAACTCTAAGTGGATGCTTCCAAAATGTCCTTGGTAGGAACCCCCCTGAGGAAAGCTGCACAGGTAGCTGTGGCCTTTGTGGAGTGGGATCTGATGCTTGAAGGCACAGCTTTTCCATGAAATGAGTAACAAAAGCATATGCAGTGGGCTATCCATTTTGAGATTGTCTGTTTGGAGATAGCCTTTCCTTGAGCACCTGTAGCATAGCACACAAAGAGTTGCTCGATTTTCCTGAATGGCTTTGTCCTGTCCAAATAATAACAAAGTTGTCTGTGAATGTCCAAGGAATGCAGTAGTCTTTCCCCTTTGTTTTGTGGGTTAGGGTAAAAGGTAGGTAAGTGGATAGTCTGATTCAAGGCTACACTGGATACTACCTTTGGCATAAAGGTAGGGTTGGTTCGTAAGGAAACTCTGTCCTGATGAAAATGATGAAAGGTTGCATAGCCATGAGGGCCTGTAGTTCTGAAACCCTGCGTGCTGAGGTGATAGCCAGAAGGAAGGCTGTTTTCCATGACAAGTATTGTAGTTCTGTTGAAGCAGCTGGCTCAAATGGAGGAAGGGTCAGCTTTTCCAATATGAAGTTGAGGTCCCAAGCAGGGACTGGTGGTTTCCTTGGGGGTTTTATATTCTTTGCCCCTCTGAGGAACTGTCTTAAGAGAGGATGAGAGAATAAAGGAGGATCTGTGTTGTATTGTGGATTTTGATGGAGGAGAAGGAAAGTCCACTATTTAACATCTCAACTAGGTAGTGTAAAATTTGAGGTAAATTTATTACCCAAGGATTCTGGCCCTTTTTCTGATTCCAGGCACAAAATAGTTTCCATTTGGCGGAGTAGGCTTTTCTAGTAGAAGGTCTTCTGGCCTCCAAGATGACATCCTGCACCTCCTTGGAGAGGAGGGTCTGTTGGGAAATCAAGGGATTCTCCATGCAGCTAGATTTAGGGTTTTGAGCTGGCTGTGAAGAGTTTTGAAGTTGTGCTGGGACAACAGAAGAGGCAATAGAGGTAGGATTCATGGTGGGGAATGTGTCAGACTCTTCAGGAGTGGATACCAGTGTTGTCTTGGCCAATCTGGAGCAATGAGAATCATTTTCGGCCTCTCTGCTCTGGCTTTTAATAGAACTTTGGGCAGCAGAGGAAGAGGTGGAAAGGCACAGACTGTCAACGTTGTCCAATTGAAGGAAAGTGCGTCCACTTTCCAGGCCTGTGGATGATAGGTCCTTGAGCAAAATTTTTTCAATTGGTAATTTATGTGGGTAGCAAAGAGATCTAGGTCTGGCTGTCCCCATGCCTGAGTTATCATTGCGAAAACTTGAGGATGCAACTTCCATTCGTGTGGATCTGTCATATTTCTGCTTAGGCTGTCTGCCAGTGTGTTTTCCTTCCCTGGCAGGAATTGTGCCTGAAGTTGGATTTGCAATTCCAGAGCTGTGTTCCATAGGGTCATGGCTAGTCTGCACAGGGGGTATGAATGAGTTCCCCCCTGTTTGTTTATGTACCACATCACTGTGGTGTTGTCTGTCCTTATCAATAGCTGGCCTGGATGCAGTAGGTCTTTGAAGGCCATAATAGCATTTTGCACAGCTAGCATTTCCTTTTGGTTGATGTGTAGGTGCTTCTCTTTTTGGGAACATTTTCCCTGAATGCACTGATCTGTCATGTGTGCCCCCCAGGCGTAGTCCGAGGTGTCTGTTGTGATGATTTGAGTTGCTTGAGGTATGCAGAAAGGGAGACCTATGTTTCTTTGGCATGCTTGAGCCCACCACAGAAATTCCTTTTGAAGACATGGAATGAGTGGTATAATTGTTTCCAAACTGTGGCTGTGTTGAGACCATACGTTTTTTAGGTACCACTGAAGTTTCCTCATATGCAGCTTTGCACATGGGATTAGAAGGATGCAAGATGCCATGAATCCCAGAGCCTGCAGGACTTTCCTTGCAGTCAGCCTGATGAAGGTTGCCATTTTGCTGAAGTATTGAGATAGTTGCCCTTGTTTGTCTGGCGTGAGGTAGGCCATCTGGGTGGCTGTATTCAAGCTGGCACCCAGGAAAATTATTTTTTGAGAGGGTATTAGTTTTGATTTCTTTTTGTTGACTGTGTATCCCAGAAAGTTCAACAGTTTTATTACAAACGCCAGGTGTTTCAGAAGTATGTCCTTGCTGTCCGCTTGGATCAGGCAGTTGTCCAGATATGGGTATATTTGTATTCCTTGAAGTCTGCAGAAGGCAATTACTGATGCCAGGCATTTCGTAAACACTCTGGGCCCAGTAGATAAGCCAAAGGGCAATGCAGAGAATTGATAATGGGTTGAACCTGCAAGAAATCTGAGGTATCTTCTGCAATCTTGTCTGATAGGGACATGCAGGTATGCCTCCTTGAGGTCCAACGTTACCAGCCAAGACTCCTTGCCCAGCATGGGAAGAAGCTGTTGTAATGTGAGCATCTTGAATGTTGGTACCTGTAAATATGTGTTTAGGATGGATAAGTCTAAAATAGGTCTCCAATCTTTGTCTTTCCTTGGCACCAGGAATAGTCTGGAATAAAACCCTTGACCTTGTTCTTTTGCAGGTACCTCTTGAATAGCTTTCATGTCAATGAGAGCTGAAATTTGTTTTTGTGCCTCTGCCCTTTGATTTTGTGGCAGGTTTGGCATGCCTCTCATTTTTGGAAGGGTGTGAAAGTGGAATCTGTAGCCTCTGTCTATAATGTCCAGAATCCATTTGTCTTTTGTGACAATATGCCACTTTTTTGAGAATAATGCCAGTTTTCCGCCCAAAGGTGCTGCCATTAAAGCTTTGCTTGGCAGGTAAAGGGGGA
The DNA here is from genome assembly GCF_019279795.1 of Protopterus annectens. Lineage (NCBI taxonomy): Eukaryota > Metazoa > Chordata > Ceratodontiformes > Protopteridae > Protopterus > Protopterus annectens. Next base: position 1,424,244,831 of record NC_056729.1, read on the forward strand.
AGTCATTGTGTCTGCTTTCTGAATGACTGTGATCTATCTTCTCCACCTCTTGGGGTTGGTGCTTGCCATTGTCTGGCTCTGAATGATCCTTGAGATTGCCCTCTACCCCTCGGGCATCTGTATCTGCCTCTTTGAGGTCTGTCCGTGGCTGGAAAGGACCAATTTTTTGAAGGCCAGTTTCTGCTGAAACGTGGAGGTTGTACCTGCAGGAAATCTTTCACTGTTTGCATTGATCTCGCTTTTTCCTCCATTTTCTTTAGTACCTCCTCAGCTTTAACACCAAACAATACATCTTTTTGAAGAGGTGCATCTAGTAATTTAGCTTTGACATGATCTGGTAAGGCTTGCTCTTTGAGCCAAGCATGTCTACATATGACAGACCCTGTAACAGCAACTCTACATGAGGCCTCTAAAGCATCAAAACCACACTGCAAGGTATGTTTACCCACTTGCTCTACACCATGCAATAAATCCTGCAACTCTTTTAAATTTGGTTGTTCTGGTTGTGTCATTTTGCTTTTCAACTGAGATAACAAAAACTGTTGATACTTTAACATATGAAACTGACAGTTTAATGCCCTCATGGTTAAAGTGGCCGAGGTATACACCTTTTTCAAGCTCTGGAGTCTCTCTCTGAAGGTAATGGGTTTTTAGCAGTAGAGGCTTTAATTCCCTTGGGACCCTGCAAAATAGTTTCTGGGTCAGCTGTATGGTTTTTGTATAGGAACTGGTGTGAATCAGGAAAGTACAGTTTTGTACCTACCATAAATGTAGATGCCCGAGAGGTATGCATCTGCAGTCCTAACATATGGGTTGTCCTGCCTCAGGCAGCCCTTCGGTCGGCTGGATTCCAAAGTCTGGGTCTGGCCTCGGCTGATGTCGCACTTCACCCGACGTCATAGCTGCTGTTTATTGGGTATAAAGGCATCAGCTGACGCCATTTTCCTCAGTGTTTCTTGCCCCAGATGCCAGGTGCCCTCTAGGAAGGCTAAATTTGGATAAATGCAAATGGTTCCAAACAGTAGAGAGTAAACAATATAAGCATGTATATACATATATACAAACAAATACACCATAATAGAATCCCCCAGCTAGCTACAAGATGGGCAAATACCCTAGGAGTACCACAGAGGGGAAGGAGGGTGGGTAATCCTGACTGCAGATGCATACCTCTCGGACATCTACATTTATGGTAGGTACAAAACTATACTATGTCCTTCAAGGATGCATCTGCAGTCCTAACATATGGGTAGAATACCATAGCCAAATTGGGGGTGGAGGCACTAAGATGATTATAGTGTAGTTAAGATCCCTTGCAAAACAGCAGTTGCAAAACCTGCTCGGGATCTGGAGTATAAAGGTAGATTGTAATGCTTGGCAAATGTATGCACGGAGCTCCAAGTAGCAGCTTCTAAAATGTCTTTGGTAGCCACTCCTCGTAGGAAAGCTGTAGTAGTGGCTGTTGCCCTTGTGGAGTGAGGTCTGATGTTTTCTGGAGTTGTCTTTCCATGAAAAGAGTAACAAAATCTAATGCAATTTCCAATCCATTTTGAGATTGTCTGTTTTGTAATTGCTTTTCCTTCCATTCCTGTTGCATACGCTACCAGAAGCTGGTCAGTCTTTCTGTTGGTCTTGGTTCTGTCCAGATAATAGCGCAATTGCCTGTGCACATCCAATGTATGTAGTAGTCTTTCCCCCCCTGTTCTGTGGGTTGGGAAAGAATGTTGGCAGGTGGATTGCTTGGTTCAATGATACCCTGGAGACCACTTTTGGCATAAAAGTAGGATTAGTTCTCAAGGACACTCTATCCTGATGGAAGTTAAGGAAGGGCTGTACTGCCATTAATGCCTGTAATTCAGAAACCCTTCTTGCTGAAGTGATTGCAAGCAGGAAAGCAGTTTTCCAAGATAAGAACTGTAATTCTGCTGTTGCTGCTGGCTCGAAAGGGGGAAGTGTTAACTTTTCCAGCACAAAGTTAAGGTCCCATGTAGGCAAAGGTGGCTTCCTTGGAGGCTTTACATTTTTAATCCCTCTCAGAAACTGCCTGAGTAGAGGATGAGAGAAGACTGGAGGATCCATGTTGTATTCTGCTGAAATTGCTGATGCATGAATCTTAATGGAGGAGTAAGACAGGCCATTGTGGAAAACTTCTGCTAAGTATTCCAGGATGTTAGCTATGTTTGCTAATGATACATTTTCTCCTTTTGCTGCACTCCAAATGAGGTATCTTTTCCATTTGGCTGAATAAGTCTTCCTTGTGGAGGGTCTGCGAGCCTCCAGGATAATGTATTTAACCCTCTGAGATAAGTCTGGGTTATTTTGCTTTATGTAATATTCCAAGCAGCTAGCTGCAGTGTTTTCAAGTTTGGATGCAGGATCTTGTAGTTGTTCTGTGTTAGCAGTAAAGGAACCAGAGGTAGAGGCCATGCGTGTGTCCGAGACATACTCCTCAGTAGCGGGTACCAATGCTGTCTCGGCCAGTCTGGAGCTATCAGGATGATCCTTGGGTGATCTTCTTTGATCTTCAGTAGCACTTTGTGCATCAAAGGAAGAGGTGGGAATGCATATGCTGTCAGGTTTTCCCAACTGAAGGATAGGGAGTCCACCTTCCAAGCAAGTGGGTGGTATGTCCTTGTGCAGAATTTCCTCAATTGGTGGTTGTGTGGGGATGTGAACAGGTCTATTTCTGGTAGTCCCCATTTCTTTGTAATGGTTTTGAAGATGTCTGGATGCAGCATCCATTCGTGGGCATCCGTGGTAGTTCTGCTTAAGGTGTCTGCTAGTGTATTTTCTTTTCCTGGCACAAATTTGGCCTGGAGTTGAATGTTGTGGTTCAGGGCCACATTCCACAGGTCCATTGCCAACCGGCATAGAGGATATGAGTGTGTGCCTCCCTGTTTGTTGATATACCACATGACTGTGGTGTTGTCCGTCCTTATCAGCAAATGACCTTGTTGAAGAAAAGGTCTGAATGTCTGAAGTGCCTGTTTCACTGCCAGCATCTCTTTTTGATTTATATGTAGGTTCAGCTGGTCTTGTGTCCATAGGCCTTGTATACACTTGTCCACCATGTGTGCCCCCCAGCCTAGGTCTGAGGCGTCCATGGTGATAGTCTGGCTTGGGTGAGGTTTGTGGAAGGGAAGACCTCTGTTCAGCTGACAGGCCTGAGCCCACCACCGGAACTCTTGTTTCAGGCATGGAATTATTGGAATCTGGGCTTCTAGACTGTGCTTGTGTTGAGACCATACATTCCTTAGGTACCATTGCAACTTCCTCATATGTAGCCTGGCATGTGGAATCAATATTATGCAGGATGCCATGTATCCCAGGGCTTGCAGGACTTTCCTTGCTGTAAGCTGGTTCTGTGTTGTTAATGCCATGAAATAGAGTGGTAGTTGCTTTTGCTTTTCTGCTGTGAGAAATGCCATTTGATTTGATGTGTCCAGTTCTGCACCCAAGAATGTTATCCTTTGGGATGGTAGCAGCCTTGAATTTTTCATGTTGACTGTGTATCCCAGGGCTTGCAGTAGTTGTATAACCTTTTCCAAATCTTTTGTTAATTTGGTCTTGTTGTCCGCTTGTATCAGGCAGTCGTCCAGGTATGGATAAATTTGAATTCCCTGAAGCCTGCAATGAGCAATTACTGATGCCAGGCATTTCGTGAATACTCTGGGCAGTAGATAAGCCAAAGGGCAATGCTGAGAATTGATAATGCTCTGATCCTGCAAGAAATCTGAGGTATCTTCTGCAATCTGGTTGTATAGGGACGTGCAGGTATGCCTCCTTGAGATCTAGAGTCACCAGCCAAGACTCCTTGCCCAGCATGGGAAGAAGTTGCTGTAGGGTCAGCATTTTGAATTTTGGAACAATGAGATATGTGTTCAGAGCGGACAGGTCGAGAATAGGTCTCCATTGGTTTTCTTTTCTTGGTACCAGGAAAAGTCTGGAGTAAAATCCTTGTCCTTGTTCCATAGGCGGTACCTTTTCTATAGCTCTCATCCTTAGTAGGTGGTTGATTTGTGCTACAGCATTTGTTTTTTTGGTTTGGTGGTAGGTTTGGCATTCCTCTCTTTTTTGGTAGAGTGTGGAAGTGAAACCTGTAGCCTTTGTCTATTGTCTGTAAGATCCATTTGTCTCCTGTAATGTAATGCCAGTTTACGGAAAATAAGGCAAGCTTTCCGCCTAAGGGTGCTTGCAGTTGTTCCCTGGTAGGCGGTATCAGAGTCAAGTCATTGTGTCTGTCCTGTGGGAGTGGTAGCTGAATCTGTGGCAGTACTTCTCTGGTTGTTAGGCTGCCACTGGCGTCCCTGTAGGCACCTCTGGATTGACCTCTGCCTCTTGGGTGCCTATTTCTGCCTTTCTGTGCTCTGGAGGTGTCTGGAAAGGACCAATTCTTCGAAGGCCAATTTCTACTAAACCTCGGAGGCTGGACCTGTAAGAAATCCTTGACTGTTTGGACAGATTTTGCTTTTTCTTCCACCTTCTTTAGCACTTGCTGTGCAGGGGAACCGAACAAACTTTGTTTCTCCATGGGAGCATCTAGAAGCTTTGACTTTACATGGTCTGGTAAGGATTGCTCTTTTAACCAGGCATGCCTTCTAATCACTGTTCCAGTCACAGCTGATCTAAAGGAAGCCTCCAGTGCATCATAGCCGCATTTTAAGGAATGATTACTGACCTGCTGAGTGTTATGTACCAAATCCTGAAGAGACTTACGTTTTATAGGTTCAGGAGAGGACAGTTTTTTATTTAGCTGGTCTAACAAAAATTCCTGATACTGAATCATGTGGAATTGACAGTTTAAGGCCCTAGCCGAAAGAGTAGCAGAAGTATAAACTTTTTTACCCCATCTCTCTAATGCTCTAGATTCTCTTTCAGAGGGGAGGGGGTTTTTGGCAGAGGCAGCTGCTACAGCTTTGGGGCCCTGTGAAATGGTTTCAGGATCTGCAATAGGAGCCTTATACAAGTGAAAGTGTGTGTCCGGGACCCTGTAATATCTGTCGGGCTTGGCAGGGGCCGGGGGAAGAGAGTCAGGGGCAGTACAGGCGTCATTATAAGCATCATCAACAACTGTGAGTACTGGAGGAATGGCTAAAGGCCTATGCTGTGGTAAATGTAAAAAGGTCCTTAGCCTTTTCCTTGAATCTGAAAAATCCTGGCCCTGCCATTGAAAATGCTCTCTCATAGCATGTAAGGTTTCCCCAAAAGAAAATTCCTCTGGAGGAGAAGCAGAAGGAATGGAGTCTTCTGCATCAGAATCCTCATAAGGAGAATATGGGCCTTCTGGAGGACCTGAATTTTCTGAATCATCCGAGGAATAGTCTGTAGAAACAGGATCCGGGGGCTCTGCTCTAGGCCTCTTCTCTGGAGGGGGTTGAGAGGCCCTGTCTGGGTGAGGTTGGGATCACCTGATCAAAGAAATGAGATCCTCAGCCAAGCTGAGCATTTGGGAACTGGAGGTAGGCCTGTGTGAGGGGGTTTTAGCAGGCAAGGCCTTAGAAGGTTTAGCTGCTTTAGCCCTAGAAAAAGCCTTGATAGACATAGATGCAGGGGGCCTAGCAGCTCCACGTGCAGGAGTAGATATGTCTAAAGGAATAGTATCCGATAAATCCTGGGAGCCTGCTACAGCAGGGGTAAGTTCAGTAGCGGATTCAGCCATGCTGTGTGAGGCCTCGGCTATCGGAGGCAAGCTTTCGGCCGAAGGAAGAACAGAGGACTCGGTTTCGGCCGAAACTGAGACACTCGCGGTTGGCTTAACCGTGGTTTCGGCCGAAACTGCGGACCGCGAGTGTCGGTCCTTTTCCTTACGCTTTTTAGCTAATTGTGAAGTTGGAGTCTCCGACGGCATTTTGTAAGCAAAAGCGGGACCAAAAAACTCCTCTGCAAACTCCGACCGATGTCTAAGTGTCCGTCGGTTGAAGGAAGCACAGGCTAGACAAGCTGATACGTCGTGGTCTGGGCCTAAGCAAGGAAGGCAGTAAGAGTGGAAATCCTTATATAGTATTTGTTTCCCACAAGTTAAACAATTATTTACTTTTTCTGACATCGGCTGAGGCAAGAAAGAGCCCCCAACGGGGTACTTAGCTTTTTAGAAGTCTTCGATAGAAATCTCTGGATCTGACCGGCACTTGCGAACAGCTTCTGCTTCGGGCACCGCGCGGCAAGAAAGACTGAGGAAAATGGCGTCGGCTGATGCCTTTATACCCAATAAACAGCAGCTATGACGTTGGGTGAAGTGCGACATCAGCCGAGGCTGGACCCAGACTTTGGAATCCGGCCGACCGAAGGGCTGCCTGAGGCAGGACAACCCATATGTTAGGACTGCAGATGCATCCTTGAAGGACATCCCGGTAATACCTGTCTGGTTTAACAGGAGCTGGAGGTAAAGAATCTGGGTTGAGGTTGGCTTCTGTGTACACATCATCTAATATATCTAAAACAGGAGGGATAGCCAGGGGCCTATGCTTGGGGAGCAAGAGAAAATCCCTGAGCCTTTTCTTGGAATCTGAGTAATCTTGGCCTTCCCAGTGAAAGTGTTCCCTCAAAGTATGCGGGGTTTCCCCAAAAGAGTAGTCCTCAGGAGGGAGACCGAGGGAATGGACTCCTCTGCATCAGAGTCTTAAAAAGGAGAACAGGTATAGTCCTGGTCCTCAGAATGTTCAAAGGTAATAGAAGCTTGATCTGAGGAAGGGTAGTCTTCCTCTAATCTGGGCCTTTTGTCAGAGGGGGGGGTTGAGAACCCCTGATAAGAGTAATCAAATCCTCAGCCATTTTGAGAATCTGTTTTTTAGGCATGGGGCCTTGAGAGGTGGGCTGAGGTCCCTGTTTTTTAGTTTTCATGGCTGCTTTAGATTTTGGGAAAGCTTTAACAGAGAAGGAGGAAGGCCTGAAGACACCTTGAGAAATGGCAGGCCTGTCTAAACTCTGAGTTTCCCCACCAAGAGTGGCGTCAGTATCTGTAGTTGGCATGGGGACCGAGGAGCCTGCGACCTCAGGTACTGAAGACACCGGTAATGAAGTGTCATCGGTACTCAGGGGCTGCGTAGGCGCCTCGCTGAGAACCGGTAGTCGGCCTTAGCGTGGTGTCAGTAGAAGTCGCAGACCTCGTATGTCGGTCCTTATCTTTGCGTCTTTTACTCAAAACTGGTGTCGGAGTATCCGATGACATAATATAATAAAATTTTTTACCAAAATAGTGAAGGGCGAACTCTGCCCGACGCTTAATAGTGCGTTTGTTTAATCTAGCACAAAAACGGCAGGCCAAGACGTCGTGGTCTGGGCCTAAGCAAGGAATACAGAAAGAGTGGAAATCCTTATGCGGTATTTGCTTCCCACATGAAATGCAATTATTAACTTTGTCTGACATCGGTCTGAGGCAAGAAAAGTTTCCCCAACGGGGTACTTAGCTTTCAAGAAGACTTTGGCTGAAATATTTTCGTAAATCTCAGGAGCTGGCCGACCGGCACTTGTGAACTGCTTCTGCTTCGTGCACCGCGCGGCAAGAAAGACTGAAGAAGATGGCGTTGGCTGGCTCTTTTATACCCCTGCCGCACTGACGTCAGGGAAGAAGCGACGACAACTGACGCCGGACCCAGACTTTGGAATTCGGCCGACCGAGGACCCGCCTGACGGCAGGATAACCCATCTGTTATGACTGCATCTGTATGCACGATGAACATCCCATTTGTCCTGGGATATAATGTGCCAATTTTGAGAAAAAAAGTGCTAGTTTTCCCCCAATGGTGCTGCCAGAAGATAAGTGCTTGGTGCAGGCAGGGGGACGTCATTGGGACCGTCTCCTGTAGGATTGTGATTTGTCCTCTCCACCTTTGGAGGTAGAGGCACTCCACTGCTTAGACCTGTAGGATCCTTGCGGCTGTAATCTGCCTCTAGGGCATCTGGATCTGCCCCTTTTGAGGTCTGAGACTGGAAAGGACCAATTCTTTGTAGGCCAGTGTCTGCTAAATCTACATGGCTGTACCTGTAAGAAATCCTTGACCGTTTGCATAGATTTAGCTTTGTCGTCAATTTTCTTTAACACCTCTTCTGCCTTAACACCAAACAAGGTATCATGTAGTAAAGGAGCATCTAATAATTTTGCTTTAACATGGTCAGGCAGATTTTGTTCTTTTAACCAAGCATGCCTCCTAATGACAGAACCCATAACAGCGGCCCTGCAGGAGGCCTCCAGAGAATCAAAACCACATTGCAAAGTATGCTTTCCAACTTGTTCAGCTGCATGCAATAAATCCTGTATTTCTTTGTTTTCTGCACATTCAGAATTTGCCATCATTTTCTGTTTAAGCAGTGTCATGATATATTGCTGATATTTGAGCATATGAAACTGGCAATTTAAGGCCCTTATAGCCAAAGTAGCAGATGTGTAAATCTTTTATCCCCATCTATCCAGAGCCCTAGAATCCCTATCAGAGGGGGTAGGGGTTTTTTTTGCAGTAGAAGCCTTTACCCCTTTTGGATCCTGAGAAATAGTTTCTGGGCCTGCAGTAGGGTTTTTGAAAAGGAATTTATGAGAGTCAGGGACCCTGTAGTACCTGTCCGGCTTAACAGGAGCTGGAGGTAAAGAGTCAGGGGTCAGACTGGACTCCGAGAACACATCTACAATGTCCAACACAGGTGGAACAGCTAGAGGCCTGTGTTGAGGAAGTAAAAGGAAGTCTCTGAGCCTTTTCTTAGATTCTGAAAAATATTGGCTCTCCCAGTGGAAGTGCTCCCTCATGGTATGCAAGATTTCCCCAAAAGAGTAGTCCTCAGGAGGAGAAGCTGAAGGAATTGATTCTTCAGCATCAGAATCCTCATGGGGGGAAGAGAATATTCCCGATTAGAAGAGGAATCAGAAGAAATAGAAACCTGATCTGAAGATTCATAGTCTGTCTCTTGCCTAGGCCTCTTATCAGGAGGGGGATGGGAACCCCTGATCAAGGTAATTAAGTCTTCGGCCATTTTGAGCATCTGTTTTTTGGGCATGGAGGCCTGTCCTTGTGGCTGGTGAACTTGCTTCTTTGTCTTTAAAGGTGTTTTAGTCTTTGAAGTCGGTTTAATATACAATTGTTTAGGTCCGAATACACCCTCAAAAGCCGATGCCTGCTCAGCGGCTCCAGACCCATCTTAGGGAATAATCTCCGAGACTCCTCTACCTTGAGTTTCCTGCAGCCTGGCCGACTCCACGTGGGAGTCAGTAGCGGCCTGCGACTCTAAAGTAGCGGGCGTCAGAGGCTGTGAAAGCGCCTCGCTGAGAACCGGCGACTTGCTTAGGAGAAGCTTCGTCAGTTTTGGACCTCAGTTGCCTGTCTTTTTCTTTGCATTTTTTGTGAACTCCGGTAGATGGATGGCTATCCGACAACATTGTATAATTAAATCTTCGCCCAAAATAGTTTAATGCAAAATCGTACTGACGCTTAATAGTGCGTTGGTTAAATCTAGCACAAAACCGACAACTAGCAATGCCGTGGTCAGGGCCTAGACAAGGAATACAGTAAGAATGAAAGTCCTTATGAGGAATTTGCTTCCCAGAAGAAATATAATTATCAACTTTTTCTGACGTCGGTCTGGAGCAAGAAAAACGTTTCCCCAATGGGTTACTTAGCTTTTAATGAAGACTTCGGATCTGAAACTCGAATACAAAAATCTCAGGAGTCGGCCGACCGACACTTGCGAACTGCTCCTGGTTCGGGCACCGCGCGGCAAGAAAGACTGAATAAAATGGCGTGTGCTGCATCTTTTATACCCCCTGACAACCTGACATCAGGGAAGAGACGACAGCAACTGATGCAGGACCCACGACTTTGAAATTCAGGCCGACTGAGGGCAGCCTGCCAGCAGGATAACCCAAATGTAATGACTGCAACAGTGAAACACGAAGAACATCATCATTAGCAGTCACATCAGAGGCTCAAATGAGACCAACTCCAACGTAAACAGTGCAAAAGCACTTCTCCACATCAGGAGTCACCAGACTCAGTGAGACTGGAGTGGGACATCCTCTGTCTCACTATGCTTCTCCCTATGTCTCTTATTGGAGTGCTTCTTTTTTCAGTGGAGAATTTCCTACGGCCTTGGTCGATGCCATGGTAGCATTGAATCAGACATGTGCCATTTTTTGGGTTGCAAACTCCTGTGGAGACTTGAGCCTTGTTTAGACTGCCCTACAGGTAAAACAGGCATAATGCTGACAGGTGCCCACATCATGTCAAAACAAAATAAACATAGACTGTGAATGTCTTTGTGGGGAAACCATTTCCTGCACACAATACAATTGCACATCTTGACAAAAACATCTGAATCAGATCCAGAGTCAGAATCGGGCAACAGTTACAGTAACTCTATCAAAAAAAAAAAAAAAAAAAAAAAAAACAACAGAGGACAAGAAATTCCCTGTGGGGTAATTATCTGGCTCTTGGAAGTAGATAAAAAATATGGATATGTAATACTGCAAGACAAAAAATATCTGAAGATGGCATTGTTCAATGCACTTCTTATAACACAAAGTCTTTTGAGTCCTGATGGGAGGTCCAAAGTTGAAGCCCTGGGTGAAGGTAAAGTATCTCAAGTCAGACCACCTATCAGGCTACTTGCAGGCAGGAATCTCCAAAGTAAGGACTGCAACAATAAAAACAATGAACATCCAAAAGACAGTGGGAAAAGATACATCGGGAAGGAAAAGTAATACAGTGGGAGGACATCAATCAAGTTTTGATTTGCAAGTTAGGGGCTGTCTGAGAGCAAGAATGAAGAATAATAAGTTAAAGCCAACCTCTCATGGAGTTTCTATCAGAATTAAAACAAATGTTATCAAAAATGGATAAGCAGGGCATTAATAAGACTTTGCAGAACTGTTAACATTCAGAGGAGCTTAGAAAAGACTAGGAAAAAAGAACTACGTAGGGCATAAAAGTATGTGACAAAGTCTGAACAATTTTGGTGGAAGTGCTTGCATAGGTACTTTTATACACAGAGTAGATCTCAAAAGATCTTCCTCCAACATCTACTCGCCACATGAAGGTGTGACAGGAAAGAGAGGGGAAAAGTACAGTTTTGTACCTACCATAAATGTAGATGTCCGATAGGTATGCATCTGCAGTCATAACAAATGGGTTGTCCTGCCTCAGGCAGCCCTTCGGTCGGCCGGATTCCAAAGTCTGGGTCTGGAATCGGCTGATGTCGCACTTCACCCGACGTCATAGCTGCTGGGGTATAAAGGCATCAGCCGACGCCATTTTCCTCAGTGTTTCTTGCCCCAGATGCCAGGTGCCCTCTAGGAAGGCTAAATTTGGATAAATGCAGATAATTCCAAACAGTAGAAAGCAAAATATATATACATACAAACAAATACACCATAATAGATTCCCCCAGCTAGCTAAAAGAGGGTAAGTACCCTAGGAATACCACAGAGGGGAAGGAGGGTGGGTAATCCTGACTGCAGATGCATACCTATCGGACATCTACATTTATGGTAGGTACAAAACTGTACTATGTCCTTCAAGGATGCATCTGCAGTCATAACAAATGGGTAGAATACCATAGCCAAACTGGGGGAGGAGGCACTAAGATAATGATGGTGTAGTTAAGATCCCTTGTAAAACAGCAGTTGCAAAACCTGCTCGGGATCTGGAGTATAAAGGAAGATTATAATGCTTGGCAAATGTATGCACGGAGCTCCAAGTAGCAGCTTCTAAAATGTCTTTGGTAGCCACTCCTCGTAGGAAAGCTGGAGCTCTTGTGGAGTGAGGCCTGATATTTTCAGGAGTTGTCTTTCCATGAAATGAGTAGCAGAATCGAATGCAATTTCCTATCCATTTTGAGATTGTCTGTTTTGAAATTGCTTTTCCTTGCACTCCTGTTGCATATGCTGCCAGAAGCTGGTCAGTTTTTCTGCTGGCCTTGGTTCTGTCCAGATAGTAGCGCAGTTGTCTGTGTACATCCAAGGTGTGTAGTCATTTTTCCCCCCTGTTCTGTGGGTTGGGGAAGAATGTAGGTAAATGTATGGCTTGGTTCAAGGATACCCTGGATACCACCTTTGGCATAAAAGTAGGATTGGTTCTCAGAGACACTCTATCCTGATGGAAGATAAGGAAAGGCTGCACTGCCATTAATGCCTGTAACTCAGATACCCTTCTTGCTGAAGTGATTGCTAGCAGGAAGGCAGTTTTCCAAGATAAGAACTGTAAGTCTGCTGTTGCTGCTGGTTCAAAAGGGGGAAGTGTTAATTTTTCTAGCACAAAATTGAGATCCCATGCAGGCAAAGGTGGTTTCCTTGGAGGCTTTACATTTTTGATCCCTCTCAAAAATTGTCTGAGGAGAGGATGAGAGAAGACAGGAGGATCCATGTTGTACTCTGCTAAGATTGCTGATGCATGTATCTTAATGGAAGAATAGGACAGGCCATTGTGGTACAATTCTGCTAAGTATTCCAGGATGTGTGCTAGGTTTGCTAGTGTGACATTTTCTCCCTTTTCTGCACTCCAAATGAGGAATCTTTTCCATTTGGCTGAATATGTTTTCCTTGTGGAGGGTCTGCGAGCCTCCAGGATAATGTCCTTAACCCTCTGAGATAAATCAAGTTGGTTTTGTTTTATGCAATTTTCCAAGCAGTTAGCTGCAGTGTTTTTAACTTTGGGTGCAGGGTCTTGTAGTTGTTCTGCATTAGAAGTAAAGGACATAGAAGTAGATGCCATGAATGCGTCCGAGACATGCTTCTCAGTAGCGGGTACCAATGTTGCCTTGGCCAGTCTGGAGCTATCAGAATTACCTTTGGCTGTTCCTCTCTGATCTTCAGTAGAACTTTGTACATCAAAGGAAGAGGTGGAAAGGCATATACTGTCAGGTCCTTCCAGCTGAAAGAAAGGGAGTCCACCCTCCAGGCAAGTGGGTGGTATACTCTTGAGCAGAATTTCTTCAGTTGGTGGTTGTGTGGGGAGGCAAACAGGTCTATCTCTGGCATTCCCCATTTCTTTGTTATGGTTTTGAAAATATCTGGATGCAGCATCCATTCGTGAGCATCTGTGGTAGTCCTGCTTAAGCTGTCTGCTAGTGAATTCTCTTTTCCTGGTACAAATTTGGCCTGCAGTTGGATGTTGAGATTCAGGGCCAAGTTCCACAGGTCCATTGCCGTCCGGCATAGAGGGTATGAATGTGTGCCTCCCTGTTTGTTGATGTACCACATGACTGTGGTATTGTCCGTCCTTATCAGCAGGTGTCCTTGCTGGATGAATGGTCTGAATGCCTCGATTGCATGTTTCACTGCCAGCATCTCCTTTAGGTTTATGTGTAGATTCAGCTGGTCTTGTGACCATAGGCCTTGGATACACTTGTCTTCCATGTGTGCTCCCCCGCCTAGGTCTGAGGCGTCCGTGGTGATGGTCTGCCTTGGATGTGGTTTGTGGAAAGGCAATCCCCTGTTTATCTGACAGGCCTGAGCCCACCACAGGAATTCTTTTTTCAGACATGGAATGATTGGTATCTGGGCTTCTAGACTGTGTCTGTGCTGAGACCATACATTCCTTAGGTACCATTGTAACTTTCTCATATGCAGCCTGGCATGTGGGATCAATATTATGCAGGATGCCATGTAACCCAGGGCCTGCAGGACTTTCCTTGCAGTAAGCTGAGTTTGTCTTGTTAATGCCATGAAATAGACTGGTAGTTGCTTTTGTTTTTCCTCTGTGAGAAAAGCCATCTGAGCTATTGTGTCCAGTTCTGCACCCAAAAATGTTATCCTTTGAGATGGCACTAGTCTTGACTTTTGTATGTTGACTGTGTATCCCAAGGCTTGCAGCAGTTGTATGACATTGGCCAAATCCTTTATTAATTTTGTCTTGTTGTCCGCTTGTATTAGGCAGTCGTCCAGGTATGGGTAGATTTGAATTCCCTGAAGCCTGCAATGAGCAATTACTGATGCCAGGCATTTCGTGAATATTCTGGGCGCAGTAGATAAGCCAAAGGGCAATGCTGAGAATTGATAATGCTCTGATCCTGCAAGAAATCGGAGGTGTCTTCTGCAATCTGGTCGTATAGGGACGTGCAGGTATGCCTCCTTGAGATCTAGAGTCACCAGCCAAGACTCCTTGCCCAACATGGGAAGAAGTTGCTGTAGGGTCAGCATTTTGAATTTTGGAACAATGAGGTATGTGTTCAGTGCGGACAAATCGAGAATAGGCCTCCATTGATTTTCTTTTCTTGGTACAAGGAATAGTCTGGAGTAAAATCCTTGGCCTTGTTCCATAGATGGTACCTTTTCTATTGCTCTCATCCTTAGTAAACTGATGATTTGTTTTAGAGCCTCTGATTTCTGGCTTGGTGGAAGGTTTGGCATTCCTCTCTTTTTTGGTAGAGTGTGGAAGTGAAACCTGTAGCCCTTGTCTATTGTTTGTAAAGTCCATTTGTCTCCTGTAATACAATGCCAATTTCTTGAGAATAAGGCTAGCTTTCCGCCCAAGGGTGCTTCCAGTTGTTTGCTGGTAGGCGGAATCAGAGCCAAGTCATTGTGCCTGTCCTGTAGAAGTGGTTGCAGTCGCAGCTGTGGCGGCACTTCTTTGGTTGGCAGGTTGCCACTGACGACCCCTGTAGGCACCCCTAGATTGACCTCTGCCTCTTGGGCGTCTATTTCTGCCTCTCTGTGCTCTGGAGTTGTCTGGAAAGGACCAATTCTTTGAAGGCCAATTTCTGCTAAACCTCGGAGGTTGGACCTGCAAAAAATCCTTGACTGTTTGGACAGATTTTGCTTTTTCTTCCACTTTCTTTAGAACCTCCTGTGCAGGGGAGCCAAACAAACTTTGTTTCTCCATAGGGGCATCCAGGAGTTTAGACTTAACATGGTCTGGTAAGGATTGTTCTTTTAACCAGGCATGCCTTCGAATCACTGCCCCAGTCATAGCTGATCTAAATGAAGCCTCCAGTGCATCATAGCCACATTTTAAGAAATGATTACTGACCTGCTGAGAATTGTGTACCAAATCCTGAAGAGACTTACGGTCTAAAGGTTCAGGAGAGGCCAGCTTTTTATTCAGCTGATCTAACAAAAATTCCTGGTACTGTATCATGTGAAATTGACAGTTTAAAGCCCTGGCAGAAAGAGTAGCAGATGTATAAACCTTTTTACCCCATCTCTCTAAAGCTCTAGATTCTCTTTCAGATGGTAGTGGGTTTTTGGCAGAGGCAGCTGCAACACCTTTAGG
This sequence comes from Protopterus annectens, assembly GCF_019279795.1. Lineage (NCBI taxonomy): Eukaryota > Metazoa > Chordata > Ceratodontiformes > Protopteridae > Protopterus > Protopterus annectens. The sequence continues at coordinate 1,424,260,022 of NC_056729.1, forward strand.
GCCCTGAGAAATGGTTTATGGGTCTGCAGCATGAGCCTTATACAAGTGGTAGTGAGAATCCGGGACCCTGTAGTATCTGTCAGGCTTTGCAGGGGCCGGGGGAAGAGAATCAGGGGCAGTACTGGCATTATTGTATGCATCATCAACAACTGATAGTACAGGTGGAATGGCTAAAGGCCTATGCTGTGTTAAGTGTAAAAAAGTTCTTAGCCTTTTCCTAGAATCAGAAAAATCCTGACCCTGCCATTGGAAGTGTTCCCTCATTGAATGTAGGGTTTCCCCAAAAGAAAATTCTTCTGGAGGTGAGGCAGAAGGAATGGAGTCTTCTGCATCAGAATCCTCATAAGGTGAGTACGGGCCTTCCTGATGGTCCGATACATCTGAACCATCCGAGGAGTAGTCAGAGGACAGAGGTTCAGGGGGTTCAGTCCTAGGCCTCTTTTCAGGAGGGGGTTGTGAGGCCCTGTCTGGGTGAGGATGGGTTCCCCTGATCAGAGAAATAAGGTCCTCAACAAGTCTGAGAATCTGGGAACTTGAGGTAGGCCTGTGAGAGGGAGCTTTTGAAGGTAAGGCCTTGGAAAGTTTGGCTGCTTTAGCCCTGGAAAAGGCCTTGATAGACATAGAAGCAGGGGGTCTAGCTGCCCCACATGCAGGTGTAGAGATGTCCAACGGAATAGTGTCAGACAACTCTTGTGTGCCTGCTACTTCAGCAGGAATTTCTGTAGCCGACTCAGCCATGGCCTGTGTGGCCTTGGTTATCGGAGGCATGCTTTCGGCCGAAGGGAGAACCGAGGTCTCGGTTTCAGCCGAAACCGAGACACTCACGGTAGGCCTAACCGTGGTTTCAGCCGAAACCGCGGGCCGCGAGTGTCGGTCCTTTTCTTTGCGTTTTTTAGCTAAATGTGTAGTCGGAGTCTCCGACGGCATTTTATATGCAAAAGTGGAGCAAAAAAACTCTTCTGCAAACTCCGACCGATGTCTAAGAGTCCATCGGTTGAAGGAAGCACAGGCTAGACAAGCTGATACGTCGTGGTCTGGGCCTAAGCAAGGAAGGCAGTAAGAGTGGAAATCCTTATGAGGTATTTGTTTCCCACAAGTTAAACAATTATTTACTTTGTCTGACATCGGCTGAGGCAAGAAAGAGTCCCAAACGGGGTACTTAGCTTTTTAGAAGTCTTCGGTACGTTGAAATCTCTGGATCTGACCGACCGGCATTTGCAAACAGCTTCTGCTTCGGGCACCGCGTGGCAAGAAAGACTGAGGAAAATGGGGTCGGCTGATGCCTTTATATCCCAGCAGCTATGACGTCGGGTGAAGTGCGACATCAGCCGAGGCCAGACCCAGACTTTGGAATCCGGCCGACAGAAGGGCTACCTGAGGCAGGACAATCCATTTGTTATGACTGCAGATGCATCCTTGAAGGACATCTGGGAACACATTTTGAGAATGTATAGAGTTGACTGATTTTAAAGGCTCCTTACAGAATGACTAACTGCAAAAGTTGGGAAAAAACTGTAGTAACTTAAGCTGAGATTATGTTCTTGAGTTGCGCAGAGTTAGAAGTACCAAGACACAATAAGGATTTAAGTTTATTTATTTATTGGCTGCCACCAGCATTAATGAGAAAATAGACATCTATTACTAAACTTACTTCAGATGTACTGAGCATTATAAAATAAACTGAAATAATGGATGTGGGGTCTTTAAAAAGAGGGGAAGTAAAATACATAAAAATAAATGCCATATTTGAGATCAACAGATACAAGATAAAGACTGGTGTTAATTCAGAAGGGTTACTGTTAGATGCAAGGCTTATGTACACCTTGTAAGTATCCATTTCTGATATAGAGACAAGCCTGTCACAGTACTGTGCCACAAAGTGGTGCAGCACCACGGTGGGAAGTCTCTGCAGCCCATCACAAATGCTAATAAGGAATTCTGGGGTAGTGACCTATGCTAACTAGCTATGTATTACCTCTTGGAAATGCTTGCAGTAAAGCATTTACACATCATTCAGCTACCTCAGATGCCTGTAGTAATGAACATGGCCAAAAGTTTGATTTCACTCATTGCTTCCAATGGATAAGTCCACATTAGAGGCAAGTGCTGGGGAGTTTTGAGGGCAGGTAGTTGTGGGGTGTGTGTACATGCGCGTACAGGTGGTCACAGTAGGTGGCTTAATTAAGAGGATAGGTAGAGAAGTTATGTGTGCGTATACATGTATATGCATGTATGTATGTATGTATGGAGGTGGGGCACTAGAAACCAGGGATAACAAAAACTCTCCTAGACTAATGAACAGATCCTGCAATACTGGGGCAAGGGAAATACTAGACACCAAGGACAATTCCAGTAGAATACTAGACACAAGAGAGCAAAGAAGACGTACGTGGAGCTAGAGGAGTACAACACCAGAAATATTTTATCTAGTGTGCACTAACGGCACTTAAAAAGATTCAAACTCTGTAACTTGGCACTGACACACCGCATGTAAGCTCAGTGCACCATCACTAGACAGCAGGAATACTTATAAAAACCTTACCTTAAGAAGATGGAAATAAACAAATAAATACATAAAGTAAGGGCGGCGTCATACTCTGCACCCTTGACACGGGGGGGGGGGGGGCGACGACTACAACCAAAGTATGAATGATTTTACCTCCTGTATCCTACCTTCCACAAATTGGGGGGGGGGGGGCATAACTCTTGATTGGGAATGCCATTTAACATAGCTTGGGAATTAAAGGAGGGAAGGAGTCAACAAAAAATGGGGGCATCCAACATCAACTAAGATACCACAAAAAGAAAAATTAAATTAATGGACACAAGTAAAAAAAAAAAAAAAAAAAAAAAAGCATTACTGACAGGCACCTACCAAAAGACAAAAATATGTTACAGTGTTTGTCTGTATGCTTTGTCTGCATACAATTATCATACAGCACATGCAGAAAATCCTTCAAAGGATATCAGAACAAAAACAAGTTATCTGTAATTATACAATAAATGACAAAACAGCACACAGTTTTGAGGTATAAAATTTTTATATTTATATTACACTGAAAGAATGATACAACACTATACCTTCAGTGTGCTACGAACAGTAGCCAGCACCATGTATGTGTGTATAAATGATTTTTTTTATACAATATTATACATCTTTAAAGCCACAAAATGTTCCTTTTCTGATACATATTCACAGGACTCTGGCACAGAACCCACCCAGTCTACCTCTAGCTTTTCAGAAAGTCCAAAGAGGTAACTTCTACAAAGAAGGGCTTCTTCTCAGTGCCTAAAATGTCACACCAGAATGGGCATTGACACAGCAATTACTTATTCTTAAGAGGTAAAAGAAGCATGGCGCTCTCAATCACAGGCTAAAGATTATCTTTTTTTTTTAACACTGCACCAGATTGGAACATTGTGATACTGAAATATTTATTCTTCAGATTTTTAAACATATGTTTGTAGCCAAGGCTGAAACTATAGTAGTTTACATACACAGTGCAGTACTGGACATGACTCAAGATAATTAAATGGCTGTCCCAAAGCTGATGTGAAAAAATGTTAAAAAGAAAAAAAAAAACTGGCAAGGCTCTGGCATTAGCCTTTGTCCATAAAGACATGAGAAACTTGGTTTCTGTAAGTACTTGAAACTCAGCAGTCTTCCAGTAAGCTTGACAAAATTATGGCTATGTTACTTCAAAACTGCAGTTATAGTTAACGCCCTGGTGATTAAAATTTGCCACTGAACATATTGTTTTCAGTTTCTGAACCAGTCATTTAAAAATAAAATTAGCCATTTGGCATACAAGGCTTCTATCCTCGATTTTTTGCTTACAGGCATAGGCAAATTAAGGTTAAAAGAGATGGCCTTTTTCACTAGAAGGAATGTTAAAACGATTTTCAATCACAAGCTGTCATACCTCTCAACTATCCAGATTTTCACTAAATGTCCAGGTTTCACCTCAGTCTTGGTCTGGTTCCTTAAATGTATGTTTTTCTCTCAAATCACTGAGAACTGATGTCACTACATAATGACATACATTTGATTTCAGACTTCACATCCTTCAGAAAATGCATGCTAACACAAACCCTGTTCTATTAACTTTCTAAGTTTATAAGAGCAACATTTAAAATCTGTCCTTATTTTTGGCCCTTTGCCCCCAACACACACGATATTTGGTTATGTCCAGATTTCTTGAGACAAGAGGTTGAGAGGTGTGTCCCCAGTTTTTAGTATTTTCCCTTCTGAGTTTTGTCAGGAGTGGCTCTTTCTGCTGGTATGATTGCATTTTTACTAATTTTGGTCTCTGCTGCTTTCTGGTGACCAAACTGGAGCATACACAGTATGTATGTGCCCTCTCATTAACGAGGTCTCCTGTGGAAAAGCAGTCCAGTTGCTTATTTGTACTTTCATTAAAAATGCAACTTTGAACTCTACATACAAGTGAGTTTCAGACTGAATATCTTTCAGAAAATACATGCCAACATCAAAACTCTTACTCTACCAACTTTCTAAGTTTATAAGAGAAATATTTAAAATTCTTCCCTTATTTTGAGCATTGCCCCCCCCCCTCCCCCCAAATTATTCTGGGCTCTTTCTATGCTTCTTGCATTTAGAGGTTGAAAGGTATGCCAGCTGTGCTTTATATGCATTATTTGAAGAAGAAGAAAAAAAAAAAAAACACAATACATATATTCTAACACACGCATAAAAATGCTCACATCTTCTGGATATGAATTTAAAACCTGGCAGAAGTCATCAGAAACAATGAAACAATAAAAATATAATAAAGACCACAGTTAAAAAAAAATTCTAACCTTTTATAAGGTACTACATGTAAATAAGTCTTCAGAAACAGTCGTATCTTCCATGTACTTTAAAATAAATACAACTAAAATATTTTGGTTTTACACACAATTCAAATAGATAATCTCTTATGGTTTACCCAGTGTTAAAAATGCAATGTATTAGCGTACAACAGACACTGTACCTCAATATAAAATGTTTTTGCAGAAGCTGGTACAACTTTTGTCTAAATGGCACTAAGACACTGGTTATTAAGTCAGCCACAAATCTACTGCTAAGCAAACTCGCTTAAAAAACTTGTGTCTCAAGACTCCCTTGCACTATTAATGCATATTTATAACAAGAATATGTAAACACGTCTGATGTGACTGCTTTTTATCTGGTCAAGAAAAAAAGCACTAGGCATGTCCTCGTATAAATTTGTAAAAATGCAAAGTATACTTTATCCCATTTTCTAGAGTCTGGCAAATAATGTTTATATTTTCTGCAGAAGAAATTTTCATTTAAATGAAAAAATATGTACTACATCAGACCAAAATCATACTTAAAGCAGCAGTCAGTATTAAAGAAAACTAGTACAAAATTACTTAACAAGGCACTCTCAATCTGTAATTACAGAAGAGCTTCCTAACCACTACCTACCAATCCTCAATATATTAATTTCTAAAATTAAATGTACAAGGTCCTACATTTCAGTATTTCACTACATACCACTTCATACAGCTTTCTCTTTTGAGCCTTTCACTGACAAACTTTTAGCCACTGCCCACACCTTCTCTCTCTTTCATGGTAAAGTTTTTTTTACTTTGCACTAGTTATCTGTAGGAAGCAGGATGATTTTCCAAAGCCCATTTATATGAAGACCAGTACCTCTGCGGTGACTGTGAGAATTCCAATTCTGCATGAAAATCAAGCAAGCATTTTTACTGGTGGTGGTGGTGGTGGGGGGTATAAGTGGATGCATGGGGTGGTTTAAAACCCCTTTCCATTTTCAACCGAGGCCACAGGCATAAGACAGCGTACAGAGTTAAATATTAACATCAGAGTAACTCAGAGTTAACTCTTTACAGCAAAAACAACTTCATTGTAAGAAATCCTGTACCAAAAACAAAAATATTTCACAATGCAATCAGTCTTCAAAATAAAATGTTGTACACAGACTTAAAATAATACCTGCAGCTTTGAAGACCTGCCCAGATCTTAACTGAAATTTCCTACTAAGGAAAATCAAGAGCTGCACAAGTACAGCTTAAAAGGGAAGGGTTAAAAAAATAAAAAAAAATACCTAGGTTCACGTTAGTTATTTTGATTAAAAGTAGAGGGATAAAGCATTAAAGCAGCGTTGGACAAGTTTTCTAGAAACAGTAGTTAAGATGGTTACTGCAGACTTCACTGAGGGACAAGTCCCATACCACTCTGGGGCTCTTTTTAGAAAATCCACATCTGACGTTACAAGTATTGGAGGAGAGGTCTTCAAGTATGAAAATGATTACTGTGCTGTTTTAGAAAGGGAGCTTTACTGTAGCTAATAGAAAGAAGGGCTTCTTGAGAGCTGGATCACGGTAGTTACTATGTCTTAATCAGTAGGGGTTTGACCTGATCTTTACCATGTTAACTATGACAAGCAATATACTACATATTTATGTATTTATTTTTTACATTTGTTGACCGGGCTGGTCTAACTGGACATATGTCCATTTTCAGTAGAGGCCTGGGAAGAAAAGCTCCAAGCATCGGCAGTGACAAAACATACAATATATATCAATAGTAAAATGAGTTATAGTACATTGTTTAAACTGTAGGTACAATAAACTTATACAGAGTTCTTTAGTGTGTTTAAGCAAAGATCAAATATTGAGAAACAAACAAACAAACAACATTTGAGAGCTAAAGAAAATATATGGAGATTCCAAAAAAATTTAATTTTTTTTTTTTTTGGAAGAAATCATCATTACAGGTAGGCAACATAGAACAGTGGAGTAGAGAAGCATTGGGATAGCAAGAAGGGGAAATGAGATATCAGTCAGGGTTAGAGCAGGGACAAAGCCAGTGAGTTTTAAGATATTCTTTAAGATGTTTTTTAAAAAGCAGTGTAGAAGCAAGAGTAGAAAGTTCACTAGGAAGCTGGTTCCAGGTTTTTCCCACTGTGTTGGTGAAAAGTGAGTCCCCAGCTTTGTTGTTGGATTTAATAGTGGAAACTAGAAGCTTATTAGATGAGCGTAGTGTTGCAAGATTTTTACAGGGGGTAATCAGATTAGTGAGGATAGGGGTATTATTAGGGTGGTAAAGGATCTTTTGTGGGTGATAAGAAGTTGTTGACAAAGTAGTTGGTTCAGCAGTTCTAACCATCCCAGTTAGTGGCGAGTTCTAAAGGGGGTGCCAGTGGCAAATCGGGCTACGTTATTGTAACTGGTTGAAAGTTTGGAAAGGTTTAACATACAGCAGTTTATGTTAAAAGGAAAACCTCCAATGTTGCTAATCTTATTCCAGAGTTTTTTCCCCGTCTACACCATCATCTCGAGTTTGTTCAATGCTCTGCAAGCCTCAAGCATCTATCAATTTTTTTGGTTCCACCTGCTTGCCCGCCATATATTATTAAAGTCCCAACATTTTTTTCATATTCAAAAGTAACTTTGTTTCAGAAAGGAATTTGTCTCAGCTTGTAAGACTTAGGCCAAACAGTAAAATTCTGTAACAGCTGGCTGCTACCCACAAAAGTTTCACATCATAAATACTGTCTTGCTGAGGTAAGCAACGGGCGATAAACTGCTAAAATAAAAACATATTTCCAAATAATTCATTGTTGGAGAAATCTTTATAGGAAGTACAAGGATGACATACTGACGCTGGAATGTTATACAAAACAAACTGCTAAACACTTATTTTGGCCAGTGAAATGCTGTTTTATTTATTTAACTACAAAATTTATGTACAGTAAAAATTGACAAGTAGTTTTTCTTTTTTTTTTTTCCTTTTGTTTTCTTTTTGCCTTCATTGGCACCATGAAATTACAAGTTTCAGTCAGTTAAGACCTATGCTGAATATATTTGCAATCCTGCAAGTGAGTGGGGGGAAGAGAGGATATGGAATTTTAACTACAGCAGTTGAAAATAGTTGTAGGGTCGATGACTAAACATAAAATGGCATCTTCCAGTTGCAAGCACCTCACACCGAAAGCTGCAAAGAATATACACATAGCAAGACCATCACTGAATGTGAGGTTGCATATCATCAATTCAGATAGCCACAACGTAGTGTGGGCTCACTGTCAAAACACTGACAGTAATCTTTAAGTATTATGCATAGCAAATTGAAAACAAGTGCTGATTTGGTATGCTTGAAGAATATGTTTAGAATGTCACTAACAAATGGGAGTAGTGATACAACAAAAGTACAAAAATGTAACGTAAAAAGCCATTTGCACCTTAGTAAAAGAAAAATGTAACAGATTCTACAAGGCTGTCATTATTTTGCAACAGTCTAACAGAAAGTGTTGTACAGCAAGTGAAAAGATAAAAGGAATCATAAAAGGAAACATTTAATTTAAAATAAATAAAATATAAAGAAAAGGAAAACCTTTTTGAGCAAATACAATATGTCTACATCATTCATGACTATACAAAATACATTTTCTCACTGCAGTTACCCAGGAATACCAGCAGTAGTTTGCATATTTCTCAAACTCTTTGTGAAGTAGTCATGTTTAATTCTCAGCTGCTAAGTCTTGGACACTTAGGAAGAGTATGGGGTATGTCAGTACTAACACACCCATAAACTGGCAGCCTTGGAAAATCCTGCAATATAACTATTTAATAATTTGTTGAGACTAAAGTTACTGATAAGAGTCTAGCAGCAGCTGACCTTCAAATGCAATTGAAGGTAATTCAAGATAAAAATGAACAGATGTTTTGGATGCTGAGCAAGATGCCTGCAATCTACACTACTACCAATCTATCCAAATAGGAATCAAATGAGAGAACAAAATACCTCATTTCCTCATATTTAGCACGAGTCATATAAAGGGGACTTGAAATGGATCCTGGGAACCAGGAGGAAACTCTGACCATGTCAGTACAACAGGCCTCATGATGGTCATTTAATTAAGAAAAAAATTATAATGCAATAAGGAACACGTACGAGTGGTGATTTTGATTTTTTTTTATTTACATCATATTATTATTTTTGCTAATTAATATATTTTTTGAGTTTCAGGGTATAGTTTACCTTTACAAATTGGTGTTGTTCAAGCAGTTGGAGGCAGCTAGACGGCAATGATGATCTTTGAGGAAGGGTGGTTTGTATTTTGCAAACTACAGTTAGCAAAATATGTGTATTATATCTGCAGTGGGATTAAATCCTGTAGCCTTACTGGCACAGCATGTAAAGAAACTGGTTAGCCCACAGGGCAGTTTTAGCCATTTAAGTACTTTACCTATTGTCGATCTGTATGGGTTTGAAGACCTAGGTTCAGTAGGATGTCCAGACATGTCTTCTACTGCCTGGTTGCACAGTATAGGAAAGGGTCACTATTAGTTAGTGTTAGATTACTACTCAGCATCTGGTTTACTGCAAAAAAAAAAAAAAAAAAAAAACATGGAGGCCATTTTACATTTTTTTTTGAGTTAGCAGACAATTTTTGCCACAGACAAAAAACTATAAAATCATTCTGCAGTACTTATATGCACTAAATGACAAGCCTTTCCTTGTCAATAGAGTAGGTTACCTGCATATGACTGTGGTGCTAAGCCTACAGTTGGTCACGGTTTTATCCAGGTAAACAACTTTAAATAAATAAATTTGAAAGTGTTTTGACAGATTGTTAGTACATAGAGATAGAGGATTACTGAACTGAGCACCGACCCCTGACTCCTGTAGTGAGTCACTCTACACCTGAGGTGACTTAGCTGGACAGAACTCGGACAAGGGTGTTATCAGAAAGGTAATACTGAAGTCAACAAATATCGGTCTTGTAAGCCATATCACTCAAACAGCATCTACATCTACAACTCTCCAAACTTAACAGTTTCAAATGAATACAAATCTGTAACTGTAAAGAGTTTTCCCTGAATACTATTTAAAGTGGAATAATAGCATTATATATAGACGTAACTGGTGCTGAAATCTTTCTTAAATCAAATCCATGTTGTTAGACAGTAACTGTGTAGATTCCCCTACTGTACTTTTAGTCTGCACAGTCATATCTGAAGCACTGATCTTCATGAAACGGGTTTTTGGATTTACAGCTGCATCATAATTTAGTAATGGTACATGGCCCGACTCCCCAGCAGAGGACACTCTATATAACAAGACAGATATCCCAGCAGTACATCATCTCAGCTGCATGCCACTTATCCTGTAGACTCATCCTGAACCACAAAATTAGGCAAGATATAGGGACAGATTCCCAAAAGAGTTGTTCTTGGTATAAGTCTGCCCCGATTCCAAAAAACTTGCTTTCACTGTAAGTGACTTACTAGTGCAAGTTACACTAAGAGCAAGTCTTTAATATATATACATATTACACATACATACATACATACACAGTGTATGTGTGTATGTGTGTGTGTGTGTGTGTATATATATATATATCTATATATATCTATATATATACACACACACACATATATATATATATATATATATATATATGTATGTATGCATGTATATATATATATATATATATATATGTATGTATGCATGTATATATATATATATATATATATATATATATATATATATATATATATATACACACACACACACACACACACACACACACACGATCACCTACTATACACCGAACGTTCAATAAACCGACAAGCAGGAATACACGACCACTACACCGACAGTGCATTAAGTCGACTCCACACATTACCGACAGCTGATTGGCCGACAGTAACGAGAGCCAACTTTAAAAGTATAGCTGTATCTCTCCCACATGCAAACATATCACTTAATAATGGCAGAATCAGCGCTAGAAGGACCAGGAGAAGTCGGGCATTGTTACCCTGTTGTGAACTCGCAACGAGGGAAGGAAATGTTACAAATTGAAGGGTACCTATACCATCTACAGCGTACAAGACGGATTACTGGGGATCTAAGGAAAAGCCAAGTACACATTGCAGGGATAGAGCAGTAACCTTGAAGAGCACAGATGGGGAAGAATTACTGAAAACAGTTCCACATGACCACAGTGCTGATCCGAGTGAGACTGAACGATATACACTCACAAATGAGGTAAAGATACGTGCCCAATACAGAAGAGATATGCCGTGCTCTATTGTGGAAGATGCATTAGCATCCACATCCATGTCTGCCATCCATAATATACCAAAAAGGAAGGGCCTTTTACACAGTATAGGTAAGGTTCGCAGAAAATGTACTTTAACACCAGGTAGACGTGAAATCACATTAATGAACATTGATAGTAATGTGTACAATCTGAAAGAAGGGTGCTTCATTAGTAAGCGCATGGCTGATAACACAACTGACACCACAGTGTTTGCATTTAGCACTGTTAGTAACCTGTATGATTTCAGATGAAACATCATTTGGATGATGGATGGCACTTTCTTTCAAAAAGGTGCGACACGCAGGCAGCTTTATAGCATACATGGTCTTTTAAAGACAGGATGTTACAGTAAAGTTGTACACCTATTCTATGCTCTCATGAGCAAGAAATCATTAAAATGTTATAATTACCTTTGGCACACTCTGTTTGGGCTATTGTTGGAAAATAGCTTTGAATGTCAAGTTAAATACATTCTGTGTGATTTCGAGATAGCAGCCTTAAGGAGCGTAAGCTTAAATTTCTCGGATGTGCAGTCCAAAGGGTGTTTATTTCACTTTGGACAGAATATTTGGAGAAAAGTACAAGCTTTGGGCCTTGCCTCTACATATGATGTTTCAATTGTCAATTAAATCACTATTTGCGCTAGCTTTTCTACAACAAGAGGAAGTAATTAGTGAAAACTACTATCCCTAATGAAGGACATGAGCTTGTGAAATACTTCTCTGAGTACTATGTGTATGGGAAACTGAGGAAATTTCGTACTAGAAATAACATGTCTATGAGATTTCCTCCACTTTTTCCTGTAAAGTTTTGGAACATAGCTGAACTAAATGATTTGTTTTTGCCACGAACACAAAACTCGGTGGAAGCGTGGCACCGCAGATTAAAGTGTTTGCTAGGTAGTAGAGCTACAGACCTGGATATCATAATGCGTGCTCTGACTAGGGAACAGGATCGTATCGATGAATTAAGGGTGAGAATGTCAACTGGTGTTCCTCAGTCTCCTAAAAAGTGGAAGGTTGTACAGAGGCATAATCAGTTTCAGCAAGTAATTGACAATAGAGCTGAGTACTCTCCACTAGAGTTTGTGCAGAGTATTATTAAAGAGCATTTATTAAAGATGTAGGATGAAAAGCTGGCTGTTGCACTTTTTGTTTGGACTATGGGTTATATTGAATATGTAGGATGGAAAACTGGCTGTTTTTGTTTGGACTATACTTCACATTTTGTTTAATGTTGAAAAGGGACTTGAAAATGCACATATTATGCATCTGTTGACATATTTGTCAGGGAATGTCACGTTGGTGATTTGTGGTTCGGTGTTTTGCACTGTCGGTGATTAGGAATGTGGGTGGAGTGGGCGTGGGTTCTGTTTTGTCGGTGTATTGAACATTCGGTGTATAGTAGGTGATCCACACACACATAATATATATATATATATATATATATATATATATACATATATACATATATACACACACACACACACACACACACACACACACACACACACACACACACACACACACACACACACACACACACACATAATGTCCAGCACCTGATGCCGTCTCATCTGCTCCACTACCTACAGTCACCAAGATACAGGATTGTACTGTGATGATGCAGTCCCTTTTCCTAAATAAGGTAGAGAGACTGATATTGTATATGGGAAACATGGATTCCTCAGAAATAAGTAAGTTGGTATCTCCAGTAGTACACACCCACGAAAAGCAGAACTTGCTGCATAGTGTACACATGTCATTAAGTCAGTTATGTTAAACAATTTGTGCTACATTATGAATTACATCTACAAGCAAGCATACGTTAAAAAACTGCTTTTGAACAAATTAAAACCAAAACTAACGCTAACTTGAAACTGAGGAAAACTTGTTTTATGACTAAAACTGGAGGGACCAAACATTTTGAAGAGATGTTTAAACAGACTGCTGCTTTAAGGTTGCTCCTGTATCGATAAAATGGAAAACCTTTGTAAATAAAAAGTTCTGATGTAAAGCAGTCACATTTTTAAAGGAACACATTAAAGTCTGTTCACATGTTCACTTATACAATGAAGTAGCACAGTGCAACTCACCCTTTCCACCTACTTAAATGCATTCTTGACTTCTTCATGATTCACACACTGCACCAAATGCATTAAAATAACATTAAACATTCTGCTGCAGACTGTCCGGTACAACTATTATATTGCTATGTTTTTTCCTATTTATGCCAGGTATTCACAAACAAAAATACTACACAATCTGTTTCACAGGAAAAAGTTCCCAAGTTTTTTTTTTTTTTTTTTAAATTCAGCTGCCATGGTTTAAATTAAAACTCTAGACCTTTTCCCAAACAGAAAGAGGGAGGATAAACAACTAGGCATAAAATTTGAGTGTATAGTTTCCTTGTCAAGTTCAAAGAGTAAGCAACAGTGCCAACAAGGATCTAAAGCTGCCATTACATTATATTACCATGTGTATTACTGTCAAAGGGAGGGCACATGTACAGACAACCATAGTATTTATTATTGCCAATACTCTAACGTCCTAAATGCATACACATGTGTATGTACATACCCTAGTGCCTTCCCCTGTAAATACTGTGAAACTGCAAGGCTCTGGGAGGAATTACACAGAGCATCACCATCCAAGCTTTACACTAATGCTTAGCCATGAACTACTACAACCACCCCCTCTAGACAGTGGAGAGATAAACTGGCACTAAACATGATGATACTTTTCTGCAGCAATATTATCACGTCAGAAACAAGATTAAGCTAACCACAACAAAAAGGGTCTTAGTGGACCATCTGTAAGCAAAAAATGTGCTGTCCTTAAATAATAAAACAGAGGTCCTTCTATGAATTTACAAAGGCACAATAAGACAATGACGAAGAGTCCCTGAGACTCTGGTCTGGGTCTGTACCAATCCGCTTGCCTATACAAGTATTGTACGACTTAAGAACATTTAGGAAAATATAATACAAAATCTCTTAACAGGAAATATAGACTACACATGCTAAAATCACTTACCTAAAAGTGTTGATAGCTTTTGCTTATTTATTTATTTATTCTAAACAGAAGCCTGGTCCATTTATCATACCCAAGAAGCCATGCTCTAATGACTTCAATTTATGTATTAAAATCCAGGAAGTATTGCTAAGATAATTGTAAATACAAACTCGAGGAGTCCAATGAATACTGAATAAGTGCTGTTTCTAGCATAGCAGTTTTTGCACCTTTTGATTTTTATAAGCTATAACTTGTATGCAAAGAAAGTAAATGTGTGCTCCTACAGCTAAATACTGTATTTCTCGGCAATGAAGTTCAGGAAAGTGCAGCTGCTACAATATATATGAACATAAAGGTAAAGATTAGCAGGAGTATCCTTCACAGCATGAGAACAGCAGATTCTTGGAATATAAACTGCGTGTTCTGCAAGCAAAAAACAAATACTTTCATTTATGTAATGCAAAGAACCTGATGAATCCAGAAGTAAAAGAAATATTGAACATTTCCTTATGAAACATCATTAGAGCTGGCTCTTTCTTTTCTTAATATACAAACGTACAGTAGTGACTTGTTACAGGGACCTACTTAAGGCCACCTCTGAATTTTACTTTTATATTTCCCTTATCATACAGAAAATAAGGCTGAATTAAATTTATGCTACATTTTCAGCTTATACAACATTCACTATGTCTGTATGATATTAGAAGAAAATAGTGGAAGTGTTTCTCACAATTCTTACCAGTAACAACTTGTATCCTTAGTTTTAGATTTTTTAGGGCATTTCTCATCACTGGGATCATATCCCAGTCCTTTGAGGACACTTTCAGCTTAATGAAAAACAAAACAAAAAAAAAAAAAAAAAGAAAGAAAACACCTTTAATGTGAAAGGTGAAAAAAGATGAGTGACCATTGTATAGAATGCATTGTGTAATCACTAGAACGAGATATGTAAAAGTTTTAGTATGTATTACCAAGTCACAACTGTACCTAGCCACAGTTCACTGTCGCAGAACCACGGACACTTACTGTAGACTTTATGGTAACAAAGCAAGAAATGGACTTAAAAAAACTTCTGTTTCTGAACTGTTGCTGGGAATTCCAAAGAAATGGCAGTTGAAACCTCCATAATTCTTTAAGTGCCCTTGGTTGGTGAGACAGCCCCCTAAAAAGTTGCAGAATCCAAGGCACTATGGTAGCCTTGCTTGAAGTCTGTGGGAATGTGTATAGTCACCATCACTGGATCCACTCTTTAAACTGTAGCGATCGTCAGCATCACTAGAGCTTCCAGTGCTATCCACCTCACCTGCTGTGAACTCCATTCCTTCTATATCAACTTCTGCATAAATAATAACAAAAATATTAAATCATATTGACAGGTCGTTATGCAACAATGAAAAGATGACAAACTTTCTGCTGTAGCATAAATCTTTTTTCTTTTCTTTTCAAGAAGACACAACAGTGTAATTACATGACAGCACAGAGAATAGTCAACTATCAAAGAATGTTTTCTATAGAATTTCAGAGTAGCTCAGTACTTTAACATTTCATAAAACTCATAAAATACCTCACAATGGCTGACTAACAGGATAGGACAGGAAAATAAAGGAAAAAATATGAAAAGGGATACATGGTCATGAAGACTGTCCAAACATGTAAGGCCAAGAGATCCAGAAAAAGATGGAGTAGAAAGAACTAGTAAAAACATACTCTTACACAAACTTTTGCTAAAGTATTTCAAAGGTATTTTTCTATATGTACTGGTACATATAGAAGTAAACAAAGTAGCAAGGGGGAAATTGTACACTAGGTACTATAGTACACCTGCACCAGCTTAGTCCACTTTAGCAGTACGACTGGTAGACACAGGCAGCAACTGATTTGCACTTTTGAGACTCTTCTAGGCTCAAAAACTTCTCCCCTACAGTACAGATAAGTTAGGTACTTACCATAATTGTAAATGTTAGTATATCTGCTGTTGCAGTACTGACTCTTGGAATTCCTAGCTGTAGAAGCCACATGAACCCCCCCCCCCCACACCCCACCCCACATACATCTTCCACAGTTCTTCACTTTTCCCTCAACTGGTCCAGCAGACTCCTTCCCACTCAGATGCTAGTGGTACAAATGGGATGTCAGCTGGCATCATCATCTGATTTTTCTTGTCCGTCTAAAGGAGTCCAGCAGAAGGGCGACACAGCATAACACACCCTAGAGGGGCTGTTCACAGGAGGAGGGGTATGCACACTAACCATAGGACGACCAAAATTGCCATTCTAAGATGCTGCTAAACCCTGAGAAAGGGATGTGTCTGATCTTGGGGGGGGGGGGGGGTTAGACATTAAGGATGGTAAAGGGTGACTTGGATGTACACCTGTAGCAGAAAAAAGGGAGAGGATGGGAGGAAGACAATACTGCTACAGTCTACATACTCAAATTTCTATGACTAACGGTAAGTGCCTAACGCAACTATACTGTATTCATTATAATACTCACTGCTGCAGTACTGACTCTGAGAAATCTCCCACAGTTTTAGGACCAGAGGGTGGACTGCCCTAGAAAGAGGCAGGGGAAAACAGGCCCTACAGAATGGTCATGGCAAAACCCACCCTAGAAATACTACTTAGGTTATAAAGTTTGGAAAATTCTGTAAAAAACACAATATTGATGCTTGTGTGCCAGCTCTTCTGAGAAAGGGGGTTGCAGATGCAGTGGCCCTAGAAAATGAGCCTCAACATGGCCTAAAATTGCCATACACTGAAAGGACAAAAACAGATGGAATGTGGTATCTATTTTAATTCATTGTTTGTTAACTGGCTCTGAAAGGAGTAACAAAAGCAGATGGAATGCAATACCTGTTTTGATGTATTGTTTGTTAACATGCTTACCTTCCCTACCTTTATCAAAACAAATAAATAACTGCTCAGATTTCTTGAAGTGCATTGTTCTGTCAAAGTAAAATCTCAGTTACCTGTGTACATCTAGTAAAGGTAAAATTATTTTGCCCTTATTCTGCAGTGGTGGAAAGATACAGGAAATATAGGAAGGTGAAAAGCATGGGTCAGAGAAAACTCTGACACCATCTTAGGCATGAAGGAAGGGTTAAGCCCGAGGGTGACTCTAACCATGCGATAGATGTACACAAGTGGGCCTGCAGCTCTAGAACTCTTACCAGAGGTTACTGCCACCAGCAATGCAGTCTTCCCAGGCAGAAGTTTGAGGGAGATGGAAGCAGCTAACTTTAAAGGAGTCAATGTCAGCTTTTCCAAGATATAAATTTAGGTCTCATGGTGGAGTTAGTCCCTTTCTTTTTTTTTTTTTTTTTTGGGGGGGGGGGGTGGTATGACATGCAGTTCCCACTGCAGTTATGACTGGAGTGGTGGTTCCAATGACAGACACTGGGATAGGATATCCACATGCATTCAAGTGAGGCATATGGCAAGCCTGTTTTGCAGAGATCCAACAGATAAGCAAGAACTCATAATATCTGGAGAGAATTTGTGTCCTGGTCTCTCTTTTAAAGTTGTACAGGCAAACCTTTTCCAATACATTAGGTACAATTTCCTGTTACTAGGTTTTCTAGCCTTCCCCAAAATGTATAACACATCTCCAGATAACATGCCTGAAATATATGAGCACTGAATTATTCACACTATCAGCCTTTGTGTTCTCAAGTTGGAGTACATTAGGGATTTATTGTTCAGTGTCAAGAGATACATGCGCTAGAGCAACCAAACTAATTCTGCCTTCGCTAGACCCTGCAGAAAGAAAGTACAATTGTGTACACTTACCATAAATGTAGATGTACCCGTGAATTACCACATAGGTGGCAGTACACTAAGCATTGAAGCATTGAAAGTGTGATAAGAGACTTAGGAACACAGGTGGACAGTGGTCTCACCTTCGATAACCACATCGTCACAACAGTCAGAAAATCCTTCTATGTGGTACACCTCATCACTAAGGGCTTTTCATCCAGAAAAAAGGAGGTCATTGTCCCACTGTACTCATCCCTCATTAGACCCATTATAGAATACAATGCCTCGTTTGGTATGTACTTCTCAAGACATCTGCAACAACTGGAAAGGACGCAGAAATATCTCACTAAAAGAATCACAGGCCTAAAGCAGATGCCCTACACTGACCACCTTAAAAAACCCCAGCTATACTCTGTCGCATATCGTCTACTCAGAGGTGACCTCTACTTAACATACAAGACCATGTCAAACCCAGAGCTGTTGGACATGCTACACTTAAAGAAATCCCAATCCCTCGGAGCCACATGCTCCAGGGATCTAAACCTCATCACAATGAACAAAACATGCTGGAGGGATAGGTTCCTGACCCAGAGACTCCCCAGACTCTGGAATAGACTACCCATACATGTCAAGCAGAGCGCCTCTTTGGCCATCTTCAAAAGAAACCCTGACGATTGGATGGGAGAAAGGAAATTCACCCTGGGGATCACGTCAGTCGCCCTGCTAGACAGGGCTCCAGGGAAGTAAATAGTGTGGGAAAAAAATAGCCAGGGAATTGTTACGGCTAGGTTTATATAGGCCCTAGAGCCGATAGCCTAGTACCAACCTATGAACCTATGTTAGAGTGTATTCACTGTTGCAGTCATCACTTTTGGGTTATCTGCCTGGAGGTAGCCCTCAGTCAGCCTGAATACCAGAGTCTTGGGATTTCTGCATCAGATGCTGTCAGGACGTCATGGGTATAAAACATGCAGCAGACGCCATTACATCAGTTTTTCTTGCCCCAGATGTCAGGAGTCCCCTAAATAGGAAGCAATTACACGGTGTGGAACACCCCCAGCAAAAAGCAAATACCAATGATATAAGTTATGCCAAACAAAAAGGATAGGTAGAAGTAAAGAAGTCAGGGGGCTGGAGGGAGGGTAACCAGGACTGCAACAGTGAATACACTCGAACATCTGCATTTATGGTAAGTGTACACAACTGTTGTATGTTCTTCATGTTTCACTGTTGCAGTCATCACATTTGGGTTGATTCCCAAAGCTTGAGGAAAGGTGGAGGCAGTCAAGAAGCATTAGGGCTGGCAAGCCGGCCCTGTAAGACTGCTGTAGCAAATCCAGCTCTGGATTTAAAAAGGATAAGTAAAGTACAGTTGTGTACTTACCATAAATGTAGATGTTCGAGTGTATTCACTGTTGCAGTCATTACTCTTGGGTTATCCTGCTGGCAGGCTACCCGCAGTCGGCCTGAATTCCAAAGTCTAGATCCGGCGTCAGTTGCTGTCGTCTCTTCCCTGACGTCAGTGCACCAGGGGTATAAAAGATGCAGCCGACACAATTTTCTTCAGTTTTTCTTGCCCCAGATGTCAGGTGCCCCCAAATTGGTAAGCTGAAAATTATGCCAATAAGTATGCATGCACAAAAATAAACATTTCCTTCATCTACAAGCAAATACACCACATAGGTTGTATGGGATAGTGAAGCACAGATAAGTCCCAGCAAAGAAAAAGGGGGGTGGTGGGTGGGTAACCTGGACTGAAACAGTGAATACACTCGAACATCTACATTTATGGTAGGTACACAACTGTACTATGTTCATCATGTTTCACTGTTGCAGTCATTACTCTTGGGTTGAATCCCAAAGCTGAGGATGGGTGGCTGGGCTAAATAGGATTAGGAGAGGCTATGAGGCCCTGCAGAACTGCAGTGGCAAAGCCTCCTCTGGATTTAGAGTAAAGAGGCAAGTGGTAGTGCTTTGTAAAAGTGTGCACTGAACTCCAAGTTGCAGCCTCTAAGATGTCTTTGGTTGGTACTCCTCTGAGGAAGGCTGCTGAAGTGGCTGCTGCTCTAGTAGAATGAGGCCTAATGCCCTTAGGCACTGATTTGCCATGTTGAGAATAGCAGAAATGGATGCAATGGCCTATCCATTTAGAAATAGTCTGTTTTGAGATAGCCTTTCCTTGTGATCCTGCAGCATATGACACTAAAAGTTGCTCAGTCTTTCTGAAAGCTTTAGTTCTGTCCAAGTAGAAGCGTAGCTGCCTGTGTATGTCCAAAGAATGCAGAATTTTCTCACCCTTGTTCTGTGGGTTTGGATAGAAGGTAGGCAAGTGAATGGTTTGGTTGAGGGCCACACTGGACACCACCTTAGGCATAAAGGTTGGGTTTGTCCTCAGAGAAGCCCTGTCTGGATGAAAAATGGTAAGATTCCACAGCCAAGAGTGCTTGTAACTCCGAGACTCGTCTTGCAGAGGTTATTGCTAGGAGCAGAGCTGTTTTCCAGGATAAGAATTTTATATCCGCTGTTGATGCTGGCTCAAAAGGAGGCAGTTTGAGTTTTTCCAAGACATAATTGAGGTCCCATGCTGGAATTGGTGCTCTCCTTGTAGGCCTGATGTTTTCGGCCCCTCTGAGGTACTGCCTTATTAAAGGATGAGAAAAGATAGGTGGTTCCGTATTGTAATGGGCTAAAATGGCAGAGGCATGAATCTTAATTGATGAAAAAGAAAGGCCTTTGTCCAGCATCTCAGTTAGGTATTGTAAAATCTGAGGGATATTTGGTACATACGTGTCAATGCCTTGATCCTGGTTCCAAGCACAGAATCTCTTCCATTTTTCTGCATAAGATTTTCTGGTACTGGGCCTCCTGGCCTCCAAGATAACATCCATAACAGCTTTTGAAAGAGGAGTGTTCTGAATGGCTACATTATCCGCCATGCTGCCAGATTCCAGGTCCTGAGTTGGCTGTGCAGGATCAGATTGTTTTGCTGGGTCAGCAAGTGAGAAGTTTGAGGCAATATCCATGCTGGACCTTGAGACGAGCTCTTTAGGATTGGGTACACCAGTGCTGGCGTGGCCAGTTTAGTGCAATCAGTATCATTTTTGGCTTCTCTTGTCTGACCTTTAGGAGTACCCTGGTAAGGAGAGGCAGTGGAGGAAAGGCATATACTGTTAGATTTTCCCAGCTGAAGGATAGGGCATCCACTCTCCATGCTTGTTTGTGATAAATCCTTGTGCAGAATTTCTGTAATTGGCAGTTGTGAGGGGAGGCAAATAGATCTATGTCTGGGCATCCCCATTTCCTTGTTATCATGCTGAAGACTTGTGGATCCAGTTTCCACTCGTGGGGAACCATGAGGTTTCTGCTTAGTTCTTCTGCCAGAGTATCTGTTTTTCCTGGCAGGAATTGTGCTTGCAGGTGAACTTGATAAGCCAATGCTGTGTCCCATAAGATCATTGCTTGTCTGCAGAGGGGGTAGGAATGTGTACCTCCCTGCTTGTTTATGTACCACATGACCATAGTATTGTCTGTCTTTATCAGTAGCTGTCCTGGATGAAGTAGATCCTTGAAAGCTGTCAGGGCATTCTGACAAGCTAGCATCTCTTTTTGATTGATGTGAAGATGCATCTGTCTTGCAGGCCATGTGCCCTGAATACATTTTTCTCCCATATGGGCCCCTCCAGGCATAATCTGATGCATCCGTTGTCAGTGTCTGCCTGGCTGTGGGTAAACTGAATGGCAGACACTTGTTGTGGTGACAGGCCTCTGCCCACCATCGAAACTCCTGTTGCAGGGAGGGAATGAGGGTAATTACTATCTCCAGGCTGTGGCAATGCTGAGTCGAAACACTTTTTAAGATACCATTGTAGTTTCCTCATACGCAGTCTGGCATATGGAATTAGTAGAATGCAGGATGCCATGAAACCCAAAGCCTGCAGGATTTTCCTTGCAGATAACTGGGTGTTTGTTGCCATTTTTTTGAAGTAAGAAGTCAGTTGTTTTTGTTTGTCTGGTGTGTGATAAGCCATCTGGGCAGTTGTATTTAAGCTTGCACCCAGGAATATTATCTCGAGAGGGCACTAGTTTTGATTTCTTTTCGTTTACTGTGTACCCTAGGCAAATTAGTAATCTTTTTACAAACGCCAGATGCTTTAGAAGAATGTCTTTGTTCTCTGCTTGAATAAGGCAGTCATCCAAGTAGGGATATATTTGAATTCCTCTTTGTCTGCAAAATGCAATTACTGGTGCCAGGCATTTTGTGAAGACCATGGGCGCAGTAGATAAGCCAAAGGGCAGTGCAGAGAATTGGTAGCGCACTGAGCCAGCTATGAATCTGAGGTATCTTCTGCAAGATTGTCTGATTGGGACATGCAGGTATGCTCTTTTAGGTCCAAAGTTACGAGCCAAGCCTTCTTTCCCAGCATGGGCAGTAGCTGCTGTAGAGTCAACCTCTTGAATTTTGGAACCTCCAGAAACGTGTTTAGTATAGACAGGTCCAGTATTGGTCTCCAGGTTTTGTCCTTCCGTGGGCACTAAGAAAAGTCTGGAGTAGAATCCTTGTCCCTGCTCTTCTTCTGGTACTTGTTGAATGGCCCTCATGTCCATGAGTGCTGCAATTTGCTTTTGTGCCTCTGCCCAGTGATTGTGTGGCTGGTCTGGCATACCTTTTGACCTTGGTAGGGTGAGAAAATAGAACCTGTAGCCGTGGGACACTATGTTCAAGACCCATTTGTCTTGAGTAACCATTTGCCAATTTGATGAAAAAAGTGCTAGTTTTCCCCCTAAGGGGGCTGTCAAAAGAAAAGTGCTTGGTTCTGGCACAGGAAAGTCATTGGGACTGTTTCCTGTAAGGTTGTGATGTGTCTTCTCCGCTTTTGGAGGTAGGAGCACCCCATTGTTTAGGCCTGTATGAGCCTTGGGGCTGAGATCTGCCTCTGAGACGCCTGTATCTGCCTCTTTGTAGTCTGTATGACACTGGAAAGGACCAATTTTTAGAAGGCCAGTTCCTGCTAAATCTGGGTGGTTGCACCTGTAAGAAATCCTTAACTGTCTGCATGGATTTCGCTTTATCCTCCATTTTCTTCAACACCTCTTCTGCTTTAGCACCAAACAAAGTATCATGCTGTAATGGGGCATCTAATAATTTTGCTTTAACATGATCAGGCAGGTTCTGTTCCTTTAACCAAGCATGCCTTCTAATAACAGAACCTGCAACAGCGGACCTGCAAGAGGCCTCCAGTGAATCATAACCACATTGTAAAGTATGCTTTCCCACTTGTTCAGCTGCATGCAATAAATCCTGCATTTCCTTGTTTTCTGAACATTCAGTATTTGTCAACATTTTCTGTTTAAGCAGTGACATTAAGTATTGCTGATATTTAAGCATATGAAACTGACAATTTGAAGCTCTTACAGCCAAGGTAGCAGAAGTGTAAACTTTTTCCCCCCATCTGTCCAGTGCCCTAGAATCCCTATCAGAGGGGGCAGGGTTTTCTGCAGTGGAAGCTTTGACCCCTTTGGGACCTTGAGACATAGTTTCTGGGTCAGCAGCGGGGTTTTTATATAGGAATTTATGAGAATCCGGGAACCTGTAGTATCTGTCTGGCTTAGCAGGTGCAGGGGGTAAAGAGTCAGGGGACAGGCCGAACTCTGAAAATACATCTACAAAGTCTAGAACAGGTGGAATAGCAAGGGGTCTGTGCTGAGGAAGCAGCAGAAAGTCTCTGAGCCTTTTCTTAGATTCAGAATAATCTTGGCTCTCCCAGTGGAAATGCTCCCTCATGGTATGCAGGGTTTCCCCAAAAGAATAATCCTCAGAAGGAGAGGCTGAAGGAATGGATTCTTCAGCATCAGAGTCCTCATAGGGAGGCATGGAATAATCCTGTTCAGAAGAGGAATCAGAGGAAATAGAAACCTGATCAGAAGAATCACATTCTGTCTCTTGCCTAGGCCTCTTATCAGGAGGGGGATGGGAACCCCTGATCAAAGTAATTAGGTCTTCGGCCATTTTAAGCATCTGTTTTTTAGGCATGGAAGTTTGAGTAGGAGAATGCTGTACTTGTTTCTTTGTCTTTAGAGCTGCTTTAGTCTTTGTCTTTGAAGCTGAAGATGGTTTAACATATAATTTTGTAGGTCTGAAGACACCCTCAGAAGCCGATGACTGCTCAGCAGCTCCCGACCCATCTGAGGGAATGATTTCCGAGTGTCCAATACCTTGAGTATCCAGAGGCCCAGTCAGCTCCACGTGGGAGTCGGAAGCGGCCTGTGGCTCTGAGGTAGCGGGCGCCAGGGGCTGTGAAAGCGCCTCACTGAGAACCGGCGACTGGCCTAACGGAGGCCTCGTCGTCAGTTTTGGACCTCGGATGCCTATCCTTTTCCTTGTCCTTGCGTTTTTTGTAAACTCCGGTCATTGGCTGTTCCGACGGCATTATATAAATAAATCTTTGGCCAAAGTAATGAAATGCAAAATCGAACCGATGCTTAATAGTGCGTTGGTTAAATCTAGCACAAAACCGACAGCTAGCAACGTTGTGATCAGGGCCTAGGCAAGGAATACAGTAAGAGTGAAAATCCTTATGAGGTCTTTGCTTCCCACAAGAAATACAACTGTTAACTTTTTCTGACATCGGTCTGGAGCAAGAAAAAAAAAGTTTCCCCAACGGGGTACTTAGCTTTAATGAAGACTTCGGTTCTGAAATTCGGATTTGAAAATCTCAGGAGTCAGCTGACCGGCACTTGCGAACCGCTTTTGCTTTGGGCACCGCGCGCCAAGAAAGACTGAAGAAAATGGCGTCGGCTGCATCTTTTATACCCCTGGCACACTGACGTCAGGAAGAGGCGACAGCAACCGACGCCGGACCTAGACTTTGGAATTCAGGCCGACTGCGGGTAGCCTGCCAGCAGGATAACCCAAGAGTAATGACTGCAACAGTGAAACACGATGAACATGTGGCAATGCTTGGTGATGGTGTGTACACAGCTCCAGGTTGCAGCTTCTAGAGTTTGACGTAGCCCTAGTGGAATGTGTTCTGATCCCCTGTGGGGCAGGTTTCCCATGATGTTTGCAGCAGAAATGGATGCAGTGTGCTATCCATGTAGAAATGGTTTGCCCTCTGCCCCTGTAACAAAACTAGCTAGCAGCTGACCACATTTTCAGAAAGGTTTAGTCCTGTCCAGATAGAACCTAAGCTGCCTGTGCATGTCCAGGGAGTGCAGGATCCTTTCCCCTGTATTCTGAGGGTTAGGGGAAAAGCTTGGCAAATTAATGGATTGGTTTAAAGCCACACTAGATACCATCTTTAGCATAAATGATGGGTTAGTTCTAAGGGAACCCTGTCCGCATGAAAGATAATGAAGGGTTCCATGGCCATAAGGGCCTGCAATTCAGACACTCTTCTTGATGAAGTGATGGCTAGAAGTAAAGCTGTTTTCCAGGAGAGGAATTCTAACTCTGCTGAAGCCGCAGGTTCAAAGGGTGTAAGCATGAGTTTTTCCAATACAAAGTTAAGGTCCCAGGCTGGAGTGGGAGCTCTCGGGGGGGGGGGGGGGGTCTTACATTTTTTGGCTCCTCTCAAGAACTGTTTGACCAGAGAATGAGAGAAGAGGGGTGGCTCAGTATTATAATGAGCTGAGATGGCACAGGTGGGAATCTTAATTGACGAGAAGGCTAGGCCTTTGTGGAACATTTCTGTTAAGTAATCTAGTATACGAGGTAAGGTGGGCATCCTTTGTATCCATTCCTTGAGACTGGTTTCAAGAACAGTATAGTTTCCACTTTTCTGAATAGGGTTTTCTAGTAGTAGGCCTTTTTTGCCTCCATGATGACATCCAGCACCTGTTTACCGCGGGTTCAGGGGATGAACCAGGCTGCTAGGTTCAAGGTTTGTAACTGCGGATGCAAAATCTGGCCCTTCTGCTGGGACAGCAGGGAGGGGGTCTGAGGCAGGTGCCAAGATGGCAGTACTGTCAGACTACGCAAAGGTGGGTACCAGTGTTGGCGTGGCCAGTATGGTGCAATCAGGATTGTCCTTGGCTTGTCCTATTTGATCTTTAGTAGAACCTTCGAGAGGAGGGGCAGAGGGAGAAAGGCATAGATAGAGAGGTTTTCCCATGTAACGGACAGAGTGTCCACTTTCCATGCTTGTCTGTGTGGAGTTCTGGTGCAATACTTGCTCAACTGAAAGTTCTGAGGGGAAGCGAAGAGGTCCACCTCTGGTGCCCCCCACCTGTGGATCAGCAGCTTGAATGATTTGGGTTCCTGTTTCCACTTGTGCGGGTCCATTAGATTTCTGCTTAAGTAGTCTTCCAGTGAATTTAGTTTGCCTGGCAGGAATTGAGCTTGCAAGTGCATTTGGTTGCTCAAGGCTGTGTTCCCACAGAGACATGGCTAACTTGCAGAGTGGGTAGGAAAAGGTTCCTCCTGCTTATGTACCACATAACTGTGGTGTTGTCTGTCTTTATCAATAGTTGCCCTGGAAGAAGGCATTTGAAGGCTGTCAGACCATTCTGTGCAGCTAACATTTCTTTTTGATTGATATGCAGGTGCATTTGCTTTGGGCTCCATTTGCCTTGAATACCTTGTCCTGCTATGTGAGCCCCCCATGCATAGTCTGATGCGTCTGTTGTTAGGGTTTGGGTGGCAGGGGGTAGAGTGAAAGGGAGGCCTATATTGTGGTAGCAGGCCTTTGCCCACCAAAGAAACTCTGCCCTTAAGCAAGGAATGATAGGAACCCTTGTTTCCAGGACCTGAGAAAGTTGACACCAGAGACTTTTAAGTACCACTGAAGTTTCCTCATATGCAGTCTTGCATATGGAATTAGTAGAATGCAAGACACCATGAACCCTAGGGCTTGCAGTATTTTTCTTGCCGATAGCTGGGTTTTGGTGGCCCGTAGATTTAAGTAGTTTATCAAATACATTTTTTTTTTCTGGAGTGAGGAATGCCATCTGGGAAGTTGTGTTCAAGCTTGCTCCCAGGAATGCAATCTGTTGGCTGGATACCAGATGTGATTTCTTTTTGTTGATGGTGTACCCCCAGTGAAGTTAGAAGTCTCTTTACAAATGTCAGGTGCTGGAGCAGCAATTCCTGACTGTCCGCCTGAATCAGGCAATCGTGCAAGTATGTGTAAATTTGAATTTTTCTATGCCTGCAATATGCAATGGCTGGAGCTAGGCATTTTGTGAATACCCTGGGCACAGTAGATAAGCCAAAGGGAAGTGCAGAGAACTAACAATGCATAGAGCCTGCTCTGAAACGTAGGTATTTCCTGCAAGATTCCCTTATGGGGATGCGCAAATAAGCTTCTTTTAAGTCAAGTCTAGGGTGGCTAGCCAGGAGTCCTTGGCTAGCATAGGAAGCAGCTGTTGGAAATGAATCATCTTGAACCTTGGAACCACCAGGAAGGGGTTGAGAATAGACAGATCCAGGATAGGGCTCCAATTGTTTTCTTTCCTGGGTACCCGAAACAGTCTGGAGTAAAAACCTTGTCCCCTATGCTCTGCTGGGACAGGTCAAATAGCCTTGACACTGAGAAGAGAAAGTACTTGCTTTTGGGCCTCTGCCCACTGGTTTGGGGGGAGGTCTGGCCATCCGCTTGGGGTTGGCAGTGAGTGGAAGTAGAATCTGCATCATCTGCCCTGGGTGATGTACTTCCAGTTTTTTGCATGTAGGGCAAGTTTTCCTCCTAAGGGTGCAAGTACTTGGCCAAGGCTTGGAAGAATTAAGGATAAGTCATTCTGAGATTTTACCATAGGATGGTGGCTTACTACTCTCTGGTTTAGAAGTGGGAGCACTACATTGCTTAGATCTGTGCATACCCTGAGATTGTAATCATGCTGGGATGTTGCCCCTGGGTTAGGACTGAGAAGCTCTGGAAGGGACTGGAAAGGACCAGTTTTTAGAAGGCCAAAGCCTACTGAATCTAGGTGGCTGTACCTGTAGGAAATACTTAACAGTTTGCATAGATTTAGCTTTTTCCTCCATCTTTTTGAAGACTTCTCCTGCTTTATTGCCAAACAGGCGTTCTTGATTTCGTGGTGCATCTAGTAATTTTGCTTTGACATAGTCTGGCAAGACATGTTCCTTAAGCCAAGCATGACTAAGAACAGACCCAGTGACAGCAGCCCTGCAAGATGCTTCTAAGGCGTCAAAACCATGTTGCAAAGTATGTTTTCCAACTTGCTTAGCAGAATGCATTAACTCTTGTAAATCCTTATGTTCTGCACAATCAGGAATCAACATCATTTTCTGTTTAATTAGCTCCATAATATGTTGCTGATACTTTAATATATGAAACTGGCAATTTAAAGCCCTGATGGCCAGAGTAGCAGAGGTGTATATCTTCTTACCCCATCTGTCTAAAGCCCTAGAGTCCCTGTCCGAAGGGGTAGGGCTTTTGGCTATTGTGGCCTTAATGCCTTTAGGTCCCTGGGAAATGGTCTCTGGATCCACAGTAGGATTCTTAAAGAGAAACTTGTGGGAGTCAGGTACTCTGTAGTACCTGTCAGGTTTCCTGGCCGCTGGAGGCAAGGTATCAGGGGTAAGGCTGGATTCCAAGAAGACATCATCTACAATCTCCAGAACAGGGGTTATAGCTAGAGGCCTGGGCTGAGGCAAGTCTAAAAATTTTCTGAGTCTCTGTTTGGACTGTGGGTAGTCCTGGCATTCCCAGTGGAAATGTTCTCTTAAGGTATGTAAGGTCTCACCAAAAGAAAAGTCCTCTGGAAGGGAGGCAGCGGGAATGGAATCCTCTGCATCTGAATCCTCATAGGTAGATAAGGGAATGTCCTGGCAATCAGAGGGATCAAAGTCATCAGGCTCACAGTCTGCAGAATCAGAAGGAAAATCAATCCTTTGTCTTATAGAGAGGGAAGGCTGGCTTCCCCTTATTAAAGCTATAAGGTCTTCAGCCATTCTAAGCATTTGTTTCCGTGGCATGGGAGCTACAGCATGTGCTTTGGTCGTCGGTTCTCTAGCCGAAGTGCGAACTCTGGGCCTGAGAAACTCAGTAGATTTAGTCAGAAACGAAGAAGCCAGTTTAATATGAACATCAGAAGGTTGGAATACACTCTCAGTGCACAGCGGCTTCAGACCCATCCAAGGTAGAGACATCCACAGGTTCCATAGTTGAAGAAGCAACTCGCGGCATACCGGACTCTGAAAGGGTCTCGGCAGAGGCCTGCGAATCTGTAGAAGCGGGTATCAGGGGCTGTGAAGGTGCCTCACTGAGTACCAGCCTATGAGCTTTGTTTCTGTCTTTATCCTTACTTTTTTTTGGAAGATCGATTAGCTGGATGGCTTATCAAAGCCATTTTGGAATACGAAGAATGGCAGAGAAAGAATTTAACAAAAACAGCCCGATGATGAACAGTTCAGGCATTGAACAAGGCACAGAACCGACAGCGAGGAACATCGTGGTCTGGGCCTAAACAGACGACGCAGTAAGAATGAAAATCTCTATGAGGTATTTGCTTTCCACAGCCAAGACAATTATTAACTTTTTCTGACATCAGTTAGAGCAAGAGAAAAGGATCCCGAATGGGGTACTTATGTTTTAGAAGACTTCAGATATGAAACTCGAAAAATGAAAATTTCAAGAGGCGGCCGACCGACACTTGCGAACTGCTTCTGCTTCAAACACTGCAAGGCAAGAAAGACTGATGTAATGGCGTCGGCTGCATGTTTTATACTCATGACGTCCTGACGTCATGGAAGAAGCGACAGCATCTGACACAGAAATCCCAAGACACTGGTATTCAGGCAGACTGAGGGCTACCTGCAAGCAGATAACCTAAATGTGATGACTGCAACAGTGAAACACGAAGAACATCAGCCAATGTTGTTTCAGTTAAAACAGGACTACAAATAGCATGACTGGCCCAACCTCCTTTATCCTCTGCAATGCCCGGATGTAAAAACAGCCACCAAGGTAAGGGATTACCACAAAGCCTTCTTTAACTATGTTAGAAACCATCCCCAGCTCTGTGCAAGGCTAACAGTATAAGATATCACATACTTGGACCCACAGGACCTAACTAATCAACTAGCTAACAAATTAAGTTCAAACTTCATTGCCCTCGCCCCTCCTATATTCTCGGGTCAAAGAGCTGCATATCTACACCCCTGTCAAATCTCAAGAACAAGCTCACAAGGTGATATCAAAGGCCAAGAACTCTTACTTTTATAGGGTTAAATAACATATCAGACAGTCTACCTGTCAGCCTATAACACGACTTATCAGACCCCCCCAGAATAGATTTTTTAACATCTGCTTCTAAAGAGGCTTTGTGCCAGATAAATGGAGGACAGCGGCAGTCAATTCCTTGCATAAACGTGGGCATCAATCAACCCGGGTAACTGCAGACCCATAAGCCTAACCAGCCTCATATGCAAGACCATGGAAAGGATCATTATGAAATTAATAATTATGGACACGGGTAACCTACAAACTCCTGACTCAAACCAGTTCAGATTCATCAAGGGCAGATCCTGAATATTTAACCTGGTACGCTTCAAGGAGGTTACTGAAGCAGAGAGAAAATCACTATACACTGTGCATCCAGACCTTGCAAAAGCATTCAACACCCTCCCACACTCGGCTATCATAGATATTCTCTCCCAGCTAAATGTAAATCCCTATGTAACTTGAATTACAAATAGAACCCAGGAAATTCAGATGGGTGTCTACCTCCTCCAAAAGATCTGTCACCAACGGTGTATCCAAGGGTTTAGTCCTTCAGGCACTCTTCTTTGGTATTTCCCTCTCAGGTGTCAATGCAAATGTTAAGGTTTATGGCTGACCAAGTCTGTAGACAACTGTAAACTTGGTACCATCACTCACTACCTAGAGGACACCAAAATCATCCAAGAGGACCTTTGCCAAACAGTTGCCGTCAAAACCATGGACTAAAACTGAACGTCAAGAAATGTATAATCATCTCCTTCAGCAAGCATGACTTGCCTTCTTCTTATAACACTGACAAGGTACCCCTGAAATTTGATCCCACAGTGAGGGATCTGGAAGCCTATGCTGACAACAAACTGTTACAATAATATATACATGGTGATCAAAGGACAAAGTCCTTTTTTTATTGCCCAGCTTGTATCTAAAGGTATGCTGTCCAGATCCAGGGATTTAATCATTTTTCTGTATTTGGCTTTCATAAGGCCAATCACAGAATATAATACCCCATTTGGCATATACCTGCCCAAACACCTGTCACAACTGGAGCAACCACAATAAAAACAAACAAAAAAAATCAAGGAATTAAATCACAAAAAGTATATAGACTGATACCGAGAAGGACAGGGCTTTGAGACATACATGCTACTTACAGATGACCTCTGCTTCAAATAGAGAACCTCAACAGACCCCGAATCTGAAAGTCCATAGTGAGAGTATGTGTTTCCCATGTTGAGGCAATCTTTGTTTATCCACCATGTGATCTATTTTCTGATACAGCTTACTAGAGAATAGGCACTCCAGGGATTAGAAATGCTGGTATCACCTCTTCCTTAGGTACCACTGTAATTTCCTCATGTGCAGTCTGGACAGGGAAATCATTAGAATGCAGGGGCCCACGTCCCAGAGTAACTCTCCTGTCAAGATCTGATTCTTCTCAAAGATAGTCAAAACTAGTGGAACAAAAAGACAAACTTGCCTTACATGAAGAAGGCCCTTTCCTGCTGTATAGCCATTTGTGTCCCTAAAGCAGCACGTCTTGACAGTGAATGTGGGGACTGAGATATAGATAGAGTCTTAAAGACTCAAATTCAGAGAAACTTCTACAGCTTTGTGACTCTTCTTAAAGGATGTTGCTTGGATGAGACAGTCGTCCAGGTGTGTGTAAATGTGAATGCTCTTGGCCCTGCAACATGCAGTTATTTACTGAAGAAAGGCACTTAATAGACCCAGGGTGCATTAAGTAAACCAAAAGCCAAGAAGGTGGACTGACAGTGGGAATTCTCAGTTTCAAACTTGAAGATTGTGTGCCTGCCACTGCTATGGGTATGTGAACATGGGCACCTTTAATATGGGGTGGCCATATAAGCGTGTAAAATGAGGAAGGTAGAAGGCTCTGCAAGGTTAGCATTTTGTGCTTTGGAACCCCTAGAAACTTGTTTTTAATTTTGATAGGGACCTCCTGTTCTTGAAAACCAGAAAGAGTCAGGAATAAAATCTTGTGCCTTCCTCTTTTTCTGGTACCCTCTATAGTCTGCCAGGATAAATTCTTTATTGTGGGGGAATATGTACTTGATTCTAGGGAACCAGGAGAAGGCCTAAGAATTTCATCTCTTCTTGAAAATACACAGTCTGTATCCGTACTACATCATCTCCTAGGACAGGGAGAAGGGGAGGAGGTAACAAGATGGACAGGAGTTAAGGGTGGAATGTTGTAAGATTTAGGAGGTGAGGTGAAATGAGAGACGAGCTCTGATGAACCATAATAATAATAATCACTGTTGCCTCACAGCAAGACGTTCTCCTGTTCGATTCTTGGCTGGAGCCCCTTCTGTGTGGAGTCTGCATGTCCTCCCCGTGGTAGAGTGGGGTTCGAAAGACATGCGTAGAATGGGTGTGCCTTCGCTGAAAGTTGGGCGTCGAGCTGGCACCTCGGCACCCGTAAAAAATCTACTGCCAGTCATTAGCGGACCGGAGTTCCGCTGTGGTGGCACCTAACCGGGAAAAGCCGAAAGAAGAAGAAGAACATTGTTGTTATATTTATTAACCAGGTAGGCCACTAGTCACACAATCCCTTTTCAGGGGCTACCTGGAAGTAGCATCTGGTTAATTGAGTTGCTCAAGGTCACACAGGAGGCAAATGAAGGCTAAAGGAGACAAACCTTGTATTACATGAATTAAAGCTCACAACATTAATCTCTGCTCCAACTGACAGGCAATTCACTCTGGCTAGCATGTTCTTGATGGCCTGTGGGCCTCCTCCATAATCCACTTGCCATTTTTTTCTTGCACTGGTCTCTTTCCCTTTGCCTCCATCTAGTTTGTGGTAGAAGGGACAGCTTTTAGTTGAAATAAACTCCTATAACTTTGTGGTGCAACTGGAATGAAAGATTCTTAAAAGACAACATGTTTTTCTCTTTTTCCTTCAGTCTCTTAAACCTCTTTTCTGCAGGGCCCCAAACAGAAGTTCTTGGTCAATAAGTGACTTAAGGAATTTCAATTTCAACTTTATTCGGGGAGTTTAGTACACAACACCACAGCATCAAGTTAAAAAATTAATTAACTGTACAATTATGGATAAGTAAAACAGTAACAGGCTGAATTAAAAAAAAATAAATTTAAAGCAACCCCACCTCTGCAAAGGCCATTTCAAAAGTACAGTTGTGTACACTTACCATAAATGTAGATGTTCGAGTGTATTCACTGCTGCAGTCATCACACTTGGGTTATCTGCCTGCAGGTAGCCCTCAGTCGGCCCAAATATCAGAGTCGTGGGATTTCGGCATCGTATGCTGTCGCCACTTCCATGATGTCAGGTCGTCAGGGGTATAAAACATGCAACCAATGCCATTACATCAGTTTTTTTTGGCCCAAATGTCAGGAGTCCCGAAAACAGGAAGCTATTATATGGTGTGGAACACCACCAGTAAAAAGTAAATACCACTGCCATTGAAAATAGCTACAAAGAGGATAGGTAGAAAGGATAGGGAAACCAGGGGGCTTGGAGGGAGGGAAACTAGGACTGCAACAGTGAATATACTCGAACATTTACATTTATGGTAAGTGTACACAACTGTACTATGTTCTTCGTGTTTCACTATTGCAGTCATCACACTTGGGTTGATTTCCAAAGCTGAGGAAGGGAGGAGGAAGTCAAGAAGTGTTAGGGCTGGCTAGCAGGCCCTGTAAGACTGCTATAGCAAATCCAGCTCTAGACTTAGAAAAAATAGGTAAGTGGTAATGCTTGGTGAAGATGTGTACAGAACTCCAGGTTGCAGCTTCTAGAATGTCCCTGGTAGGGACTCCCCTGAGAAATGCTCTAGAGGTGGAAGTAGCCCTAGTGGAATGTGTTCTGATCCCCTGTGGGGTAGGTTTTCCATGGTGCTTGTAGTAGAAATGGATGCAGTGTGTTATCCATTTGAAAATGGTTTGCTTTGAAATGGCCTTGCCCTCTGCCCCTGAAGTAAAGCTGACTAGCAGCTGGTCAGATTTTCTGAAAGGTTTAGGCCTGTCAAGGTAGAACCTGAGCTGTCTGTGCATGTCCAAGGAGTGCAGGATCCTTTCCCCTTTATTCTGAGGATTAGGGAAGAAGGTTGGCAAATGGATGGACTGGTTTAGAGCCACACTGGACACCACCTTCTGCATAAAAGATGGGTTAGTCCTGAGGGAAACCCTGTCAGCATGGAAAATAATGAAGGGTTACACAGCCATTAGTGCCTGTAACTCAGACACTCTTCCTGCTGAAGTTATGGCTAGAAGCAAGGCTGTTTTCCAAGAGAGGAATTTTAACTCTGCTGAAGCAGCAGGTTCAAAAGGGGGAAGCGTGAGCTTTTCCAGTACAAAGTTAAGGTCCCAGGCAGGGGTGGGAGCTCTTCTAGGTGTTAGCCCCTCTCAGGAACCGTTTGATGAGAGGGTGAGAAAAGAGAGGTGGCTCAGTATTATAATGAACTGAGATGGCAGAGGCATGAATCTTAATGGATGTGAAGGATAGGCCTCTGTGGAGCAGCTCTGCTAGGTAATCCAGGATTTGAGGTAAGGGGGGCACTGCTGTGTCCTTTCCTTGAGACTGATTCCAAGAACAATATCTTTACCACTTTTCAGCATAGGATTTCCAAGTACTAGGCCTTCAGGCCTCAAGAATGACATCCAGCACCTGTTTGCGGAGGGTTGCTGGTGGTGTACTCGGGGTCAAAGTCATCGGACTCCTGGTCTGTAGAATCAGAAGGAAACTCAATTCTTTCTCTTTTAGCAGGGGAAGGCTGGCTTTCCCTAATTAAAGTAATAAGGTCTTCAGCCATTCTAAGCATTTGTTTTTTTGGCATGGGAGCTTGAGCATGAACTTTGGTCATCTATTTTCTAGGCATAGTGTGAACTCTGGGCCTGAGAAACTCAGTAGATTTAGCTAAAAATGAAGTTGTCTGTTTAATACGAACATCGGTAGGTCGGAATACACCCTCAGAAGCCGGTGCCTGCACAGCGGCTCCGAATCCATCCAAGGTAGAGACATCTGCAGGTTCCATATTCGAAGAAGCATCTCACGGGATACCAGACTCCGAATGGGTCTCAGCAGAGGCCTGCAAATCTGTAGAAGCGGGCATCAGGGGCTGCAAAGGCACCTCACTGAGTACCGGGGGACTGGCGACTAGCTTAACAGAAGAGTTGTCGGCAGTTTTGGACCTATGCAGTCTGTCTCTGTCTTTATCTTTACATTTTTTCGGAAGATCAGTAGTCGGATGGCTTATCGAAGCCATTTCGGAATACAGAGAACAAAAGTGAAAGAATTTAGAGACAAGGACAGCCTGACGCGGAATAGTTCGGGCGTTAAACAAGGCACAAAACCGACAGCGAGGGACGTCATGGTCTGGGCCTAAACAGGTGACGCAGTAAGAATGAGAATCTCTGTGAGGTATTTGCTTTCCACAGGCAAGACAATTGTTAACTTTTTCTGACATCGGTTAGAGCAAGAACAAAGGATCCCCAATGGGGTACTTAGCTTTAGAAGACTTCAGGTTTGAAACTAGAAAAACGAAAATTTCAGGTAGCGGCCGACCGGCACTTGCAAACTGCATCTGTTTCGGGCTCCTTCAAGGTAAGAAAGGCTGATGTATAGGCGTCGGCTGCATGTTTTGTACGCCTGACGACCTGACGTCATGGAAGAGGTGACAGCAGCCAACGAAGAAATCCCAAGACTTTGGTATTCAGGCCGACTTAGGGCTACCTGCAGGCAGATAACCCAAGTGTGATGACTGCACCAGTTAAATACTAAAAACATCGTGTAAGTTACAAGTGCCCCCCCAAAAGACACCTCGAGATGCGCCCTCCTAAATCCACAGTGGCGTCAGATTCCACAAGTGAGAAGCCTGATATGGAAAGGAGCAGAATCCTGAAATTTCAAGATTCATGTGTAGTACGGCTAGCAGCCTCTGGGAAGCTAAGAGCAAAACTAAGGCAAGACAATAGAACAGAGATTGGTCCCCCCATCTGAAGAAGTTAAGTCATGAGTAGACAAGTAAACTAACACCAAAATTTTACACATAACACTATAAAGATCTGGAAGCAAGTTCAGGCTGCACAAAACAGACATAATATGCTGGTAATGGGAGTTCTGCTTTTACATGCTCTGGCAGTGGGCTGTGTCTTCACCCAGGCCAGTCTTCCATGGCAGCTGCCCTGCATGCGGAATCTACTGCATTATAGCCATGCTTCATGGAATGCCTGGGAATACAGGCTGCATAGGTCAAGCATCTTTATATTTAGGTCCTTATCTTCTATTCCTTCTGCCATCTCAGCATGAGATACTGTCAGTCAGTGGTTCTAATGGCTAGGGCATCAGATGGTGTAAATTCACCTTCCTAAAGCGGTTGAGAATTTTACTCTCCGAAACACTGACTATAGGGTTACTGGTTGAAGCAACAGTACATCCCTTGCTGGAATCCATGGATATCACTACTGCATCAATCAAGATGTTCAAATATAGGTGTCTGCAGAAGTTGTGAATCCTAAGGAAAGTACAGTTGTGTACACTTACCATAAATGTAGATGTTACAGTGTTTTCACTGTATATATAAACTGTAAATATATAAATGCACTTTAGAAACATAAAATTTACCTTCAACTAAAAGCAAATATACCACAAAGGCTTTTGAGTATAGTGAAGGAAAGAAAAGGTATAGAAAGGGGGCTGGCGGGTGGGTAATCCGGACTGCAACAGTGAATACACTCGAACATCTACATTTATGGTAAGTGCACACAACTGTACTATGTTCTTCGTGTTTGACTGTTGCAGTCATTACATTTTGGTAGAATCCCAAATCTATGGATGGGAGGATGGAACTAAACACCATTAGGAGCAGTTATAAGGCCCCGCAGGACTACAGTGGCAAAGCCTGCCCTGGATTTAGAGAAGAGAGGTAAATGATAATGCTTTGTGAATGTATGAACTGAGCTCCAAGTAGCAGTTTCTAGAATGTGTTTGGTAGGGACCCCTCTGAGAAAAGCTGCTGAAGTTGAGGCAGCCCTGGTGGAATGGGATCTGATCCTCTTGGGCACAGGTTTACCATGGTGCAAGTAGCAGAAACAAATGCAATGGCTTATCCATTTAGAAATAGTCTGCTTTGATATAGCCTTCCCCTCTGATCCTGCAGCAAATGCTACCAGTAGTTGCTCAGACTTTCTTAGAGATTTCGTCCTGTTTAAGAAGAATCTTAGTTGTCTGTGTACATCCAATGAATGCACAATTTGCTCCCCCTTGTTCTACGGATTTGGGAAAAAAGTTGACAGGTGAATGGTCTAGTTAAGAGCCACACTGGATACCACCTTAGGCATAAAAGAAGGATTGGTCCTGAGGGCCACCCTGTCTGGGTAAAAAATAATGAAAGGCTCCACTGCCATGAGCCTGTAGTTCTGAAACCCTTCTAGCCAAAGTGACTGCCAAAAGAAAAGCTGTCTTCCAAGAAATAAATTTTATATCCGCAGTAGCTGCTGGTTCAAAAGGAGGCAGGGTGAGTTTTTCCAGCACAAAATTGAGGTCCCATGCAGAAGTTGGTGCTCTCCTGGGAGGCCTTAAATTTTTGGCCGCTCTGAGGTACTGTTTTAGCAGGGGATGAGAAAAGAGGGGAAGCTCTGTGTTGTAGTGAGCCGAGATGGCAGAGGCATGGATTTTTATTGAAGAAAAAGATAGGCCCTTGTCAAGCATCTCAGTTAAGTATTGTAAAATCTGAGGAATATTGGGCTTTGCTGTGTCTATTCATTGTGCTTGGTTCAAAGCACAGAATCTCTTCCATTTATCAGCATAAGATTTTCTAGTACTAGGCCTTCTGGCTTCCAAAATGACATCCATCACAGGTTTACTGAGAGATGTGGTTGGTAAAATTAGTTGATTTGCCATGCTGCAAGATTCAGAGTTTGGAGCTGAGTGTGCAGAATTTGACAGTTCTGCTGAGACAATAGGTGAGGTGTTTGAGGCAAGTACCACGGAGGAAGGTGAGACATATTCCTTAGAAGCAGGTACCAGTGGTGGCGAGGCCAGTCGGGCGCAATTAGAATCATTTTTGTTTTTTCCTGTCTGACTTTTAGTAAGACCGTGGAGAGTAGAGGCAGAGGGGGAAAGGCATAGACTGATAGAGCATCCACTTTCCATGCTTTTTTGTGACGAGTTCTTGTGCAGAATTTGTCCAACTGATAGTTTTGGGGAGAGGCAAATAGATCTATGTCTGGGCTTCCCCATTTCTGTGTTAACATGCTGAAGATTTGTGGATCCAGCTTCCATTCGCGCGGGTCCATAAGATTTCTGCTTAGGTCATCTGCCAGAGTATTTTGCTTTCCTGGCAGGAACTGAGCTTGAAGATGTATTTGGTAAGTCAAGGTTGTGTTCCACAAGGCCATGGCTAGTCTGCAGAGGGGGTAGGAATGGGTACCCCCCTGCTTGTTTATGTACCACATAACTGTGGTGTTGTCCATCTTTATCAGTAGATGTCCTGCATGAAGTAAGTCCTTGAAGGCTGTCAGAGCATTCTGAACAGCTAGCATTTCTTTCTGGTTGATATGTAGATGCATTTGGTTTGGGCTCCATTTGCCCTGAATGCATCTCCCTGCCAGGAGGGCCCCCCAAGCATAGTCTGATGCGTCTGTAGTTAGGGTTTGGGTGGCAGGGGGTAGAGTAAATGACAGTCCCTTGTTTTGGTGACATGTCTCTGCCCACGAAAACTCCTGTTGCAGGCAGGAAATAAGAGGAATCATTGTTTCCAAGCTGTGACAATGTTGACTCCATAAGCTTTTTAGGTACCATTGAAGTTTCCTCATATGCAGTCTCGCATATGGAATTAGTAGAATGCAGGAGGCCATGAACCCCAAAGCCTGCAGAATTTGTCCTGCAGATAACTGGGTTTTTGTTGCCATCTGTTTGAAGTACGTTGTCAATTGCATTTGTTTGTCTGGCGTGAGGTAAGCCATCTGGGGCAGTTGTATTCAAGCCAGCACCCAGGAATGTTATCTTTTGCGAGGGTACCAGTTGTTATTTCTTTTCGTTTGTGTACCCTAGGCATGCTAGAAGCCTTTTCACAAATGCCAGGTGTCGTAGAAGAGTGTCCTTGTTCTCTGCTTGAATGAGA
This sequence comes from Protopterus annectens, assembly GCF_019279795.1. Taxonomy (NCBI): domain Eukaryota; kingdom Metazoa; phylum Chordata; order Ceratodontiformes; family Protopteridae; genus Protopterus; species Protopterus annectens. Next base: position 1,424,299,182 of record NC_056729.1, read on the forward strand.
CAGTCGTCCAAGTAAGGATATATTTGAATACCTCTGTCTGCAAAATGCAATTACTGGCGCTAGGCACTTTGTAAAGACCCTGGGCGCAGTAGATAAGCCAAAGGGCAGTGCAGAGAATTGGTAATGCATTAAGCCAGCCTTGAATCTGAGGTATCTTCTGCACGACTGTCTTATTGGGACATGCAGGTATGCCTCTTTTAAGTCTAAAGTCACCAGCCAAGCATTCTTGCCCAGCATGGGCAGAAGCTGCTGCAAAGTCAGCATTTTGAATTTTGGAATGTCCAGGTATGTGTTCAAAATCGATAAATCCAGTACTGGCCGCCAGGCCTTGCCCTTTCTGGGTACCAAGAACAGTCTTGAGTAAAAACCTTGTCCTTTTTCCTGTTCTGGTACTGTCTAAATGGCCCCCATATCCATGAGGGACGTAACCTGTTTCTGTGCCTCTGCCCATTGGTTTTTTGGCAGGTCTGGCCAACCATTTGTCATTGGCAGAGTGTGGAATTGGAATCTATCCCTGTGATACGATGTTCAGTATCCATTTGTCCTGGGTTATTAACTGCCAATTTTGAGCAAAAAGTGCTAATTTTCCCCTATGGGTGCTGCCAAAAGATAAGTGCTTGGTGTAGGCAGAGGGAAGTCATTGGAATTGCTTTCTGTAGGTTTGCGCTTTATCTCCTCCAGATTTGGAAGTGGATGCACCCCATTGCTTTGACCTATATGAGTCTTGAGCCTGGTACCTGGAACCCTTAGGGCATCTGGATTTGCCCCTTTGAGCTCTGTCTGACACAGGAAAGGACCAATTTTTTGTAGGCCAGTGTCTACTGAATCTAGGTGGCTGCACTTGTAAGACGTCTTTAACAGTTTGCATAGACTTAGCTTTGTCTTCCATTTTATTTAAAACCTCTTCTGCCTTAATACCAAGCAGAGAATCATGCTGTAATGGTGCATCTGGCAATTTAGCTTTAACATGATCAGGCAAATTTTGTTCCTTTAACCAGGCATGCCTCCTAATCACAGATCCAGTAACTGCAGCCCTGCAGGATGCCTCTAAAGAATCAATACCACATTGCAAAGTATGCTTTCCAACTTGTTCAGCTGCATGCAATAATTCCTGCAATTCCATATTTTCTGCACATTCTGAAATCAACATCATTTTTTGTTTCAGCAATCCCATAACATGTTGTTGGTACTTAAGCATATGAAATTGACAGTTTAAGGCCCTCATTGCCAAGGTTGCAGATGTATAAACCTTTTTTCCCCATCTGTCCAGTGCCCTTGAATCTCTGTCGGAGGGGGTAGGGTTTTTTGCTGTTGAGGCCTTAACTCCCTTTGGACGCTGTGATATAGTTTCTGGATCAGCAGCAGGGTTTCTAAATAAAAATTTATGAGAGTCAGGGACCCTGTAATACCTGTCAGGCTTACTGGGAGCTGGAGGTAGAGAGTCAGGGGTCAGGCTTGACTCCGAGAAAACATCATCCACAATGTCTAACAGAGGGGGAATGGCTAAAGGCTTGTGCTGAGGGAGAAGGAGGAAATCCCCGAGCCTCTTTTTTGATTCTGAGAAGTCTTGACTCTCCCAGTGAAAATGCTCCCTCAAAGTATGCAAGGTTTCCCCAAATGAATAATCCTCAGGAGGAGATGCAGATGGAACAGACTCCCCAGCATCAGAATCATCATAGGGAGGTAAAGATAATTCCTGATCAGAAGAGGAATCAGAAGAAATAGAAATCTGCTCTGAAGATTCATAGTCAGTGTCTTGCCTAGGCCTCTTATCTGGAGGGGGATGGGTACCCCTGATCAAGGTAATAAGGTCTTCAGCCATTTTGATCATCTGTTTTTTAGGCATAGAGGCCTGTGCACGTGGCTCAGGCGTCAGTTTTTTAGTTTTAGAAGGGGTCTTTGCCTTTGGTTTTGCAGCTTTCGTCGGTTTGATATAAAAATGTTGAAGTCTGAACACACCCTCAAAAGCCGGTGCCTGCTCAGCGGCTCCGGACCCATCCAAGGGAGATACATCCGTCGGTCCAATACCTTGAGTATCTTGAGGCATGCCGGACTCCACATGGGTGTCGGTAGAGGCCTGCGACTCGAAGGTAGTGGGTATCAGGGGCTGCGAAAGTGCCTCACTGAGTACCGGCGAACCGGCGACTGGCTTAGGAGAAGCTTCGTCATTGGTTTTGGATCTCGACTGCCTTTCTCTGTCCTTTTCTTTGCATTTTTATGTACTCCGGTAGTCGGATTGCTATCAGACGACATCTCTGAGTAGTTAAATCTGTTTCCAAAATACTTAGATGCAAAAATATACCAACGCTTAATAGTGCGTTGGTTAAATCTAGCACAAAACTGACAGCCAGGCACATTGTGATCAGGGCCTAGGCAAGGAATACAGTACAAATGGAAATCCTTATGAGTTAATTTACTTCCCACAAGTAATACAGTTATTAACTTTTTCTGACATCGGTAAAAAGCAAGAAAAAAGTTTCCCCAACGGGGTACTTAGCTTTATTGAAGACTTTGGTTCTGAAACTCAAACGCGAATATTTCAGTAGTCGGCTGACTGGCACTTGCGAAATGCTTCTGCTTCGGGCACTGCATGGCAAGAAAGACTACAGAAAATGGCGTCGGCTGCATGTTTTATACCCGACGACCCGACGTCATGGAAGAGAAAACAGCAACCGACGAAGGACCCAAGACTTTGGAATTCAGGCCGACTGAGGGCAACCTGCCAGCAGATTACCCAAATGTAATGACTGCAACATCTATAGCTAGCAATGATGTGGTACAGTGCTTTCCCAATAGTTAACTGGACATGGAGGACTTCTAGAGTCATGCTGTTTGACCAGTGTATTTGGTTTTAATGAAGATGGATACAGCTCCACCTTTGGATCCTCCACACTCACTTTGAGGTCTGAAGGTGTGGAAGGCATTGTAAACTTGCACGGCCAGGGTGCTCTCAGCGGCCTTGAGCCATGTTAGAGAACAGGCATCTATCTTACAAAAACTCTGTTGCAAAACCCTCCTCACTAACTGCACTGCTACTATGAAGGATTTTCCAAGATAAGAATTTATATCAATTTTCACAGCTATTTCAAAAAAGTCAGGTCATACAGAGATGCAGTTCACAGACTTTTACAGGTGATAAAAAGTAGAAATTAACCCGGGATGAGAATCTAAAATTACAGCTAAATGTACCTCAACTATGGAAAAATTTTCACCCTAATCAAATAAAAGTCAAAAACCTCAAAATAGCTGGGGTTGGAGGTGAATAACAAAGAAAATTCTATCCAATTACCTATATTCCTTTCTGGTGCTGGTTGTATTAGCAGTGGTAATAATGTATATGTCCCTAGGAGAGTAATAAATCAAGTGTCCCTGATAATCATTACTGTAACTGCAGATATCATGTGGTAAACTTGAGGAAATGAAGACTCAACTGACGTCTCCTAGACAGATGGAGTAGGAGAACTTGCTAAGACCTGAAAAGAGGTTTCTCTACAAGGTAAAGTTGTGGAAGAGGCAGCCAGACGTGTTGGGGGCCAAACCAGGGCTAGGAAAATGACCTTAACTTTGTGAAATTTGGCTTTCTTCAAACAGCTTTATCCAAAAGAAAAAAGAGGGGAGGGGGACATTAAGATGACCAGAAGTCTACTCATGGAATATATCACTCTAGTAAGTCTTTCCCTGAGGGGACAAGAAATAGAAAAAAGTTATGTCTTACCATAACGTTCCATCTGTGTTGTCAATCTTTCATTCATCACTGATGGGTTCGGTTCCAAGCCTTCAGAACTGAGTCGGCCGAATACCAAGCTTGCGCCAGCCAAAAACTCTCATGCTAAGCTTCTACCCACAACGCCCTTCTCCCAGTTACCTCAGATCGAGTTTGCCCATGTTATTCAAGTAAAGCAGAAGCCATTTCTGCGCAAATGCTCTAAGATACCACTTGAACCCAAAGTATCCCCCAGGAGTCTTTGGCGGGAAAGGAGGGTGGGAAGTGATGAATGAAAGAAGATCAACAACACAGATGGAACGTTATGGTAAGACGCAACTTCTTTATCTGATGTTGTTAATCTTCATTTCATTCATCATCGATGGGACAGAATCCCCAGCTACCTTGAGATCCTTGGGAGGGCCTTATGGAAGAACGTTCCTGAGTACTATTGAGCCAAAAGCAGCTCTCAGCTCTCCCTCTGGAGACCACATGCAATTTGTAATGACTGATAAGAGTGTGGGGTTTACCCCAAGTGGCTGCTGCGCAAATGTCATCCACAGAAGCCCTGGAATGGAAGGCTGCAGAAGCTGCCATAGATCTTGTGGAATGGGCTTTAATATTCTGTGGCACAGGTTCTTTTGTAAATGAATAAGTGAAATGTATGCAGTCCGTTAGCCATTTTGATAAAGTGACCTTGGAGACAGAATTTCCCATTCTAGGCCCAGAAAAAGAAATGAAAAGTTGGTCAGTCTTACGTACTGTTTTGGTCCTGTCTAAATAAAATCTCAATTGCCTGTGTACGAATGTAGGCAGTATTCTCCTTTATTAGAAAAGTTTGGAAAAAAATACTGGTAGGTCAATAGACTGACTGATGGAAAAGTCAGAAACAACTTTGAGGAGAAAGGATGGGTTCATCCTGAATGATACTCTGTCCTTGTGGAAGATCAGATAGGGACTTTTGGTGCACAATGCCTGCAACTCTGAAAGTTGTCTGGCTGGCGTGATGGCTACCAAGAAGAGAGATTTCCATGACAAGAATTTGAGGTCACATTTCGCTGCAGGTTCAAAGGGGGGGGGGGGTTGAGTCAACTAACGTGAGGTTCCATGGCTCTATAGCATGTCTGATTGGAGGTCTAATGTGAGAAACTCCTTTGAGAAAAATTTTACATAAAATGCAGTGATATGAGAGGAGTACCATCCAGTCCGTTATGGTAATTTGAAATCGCTGCCAGATGTACTCATATGGTAGAGGCTGCGGCTCCATCTTCAAAAAACAGACAGATATTGTAAGACCGCTGTGACTGGAGCCGAATACAGATCTAACATCTTTTCCTTTGACCAAACAGAGAACCTTTTTCATTTGTCCCGATATAGTCATCTGGTGGACGGTTTATGAGAAGCCAGAATAATGTCACGAACAGGTGAGGTGAGATCATCCTGCCTGGCAAATAATGGAAGTGGAGAAACTAAGCTGTCAGCCTGAGACTGGACAGATGGGTGACTCAACCCTTGGGGGTGAGAAATCAGGTCTAGAAGAGGGTCCAGAATCTATGGTGGATACAACAGATGAGGGCGAAGGAGGGGGAACCAAACATGAGGCCAAAAGGGGGTTATGAGGATCACTTTGCATTTCAACGGAATAGCTTTCTTTATGAATTGTGGAATCAGAGGAATGGGGGGATAGGCATAAAGAAGTCCTGTGGACCAATCGTGAATCAGTGCGTCCCTCAGGGACTCCCCCTTTGGGGGGAAATAGGGCAAAATAGCTGCTGCATTTACTGTTTTATGGGGAGGCGAAGAGGTCACAGCAAGGCTAGCCCCAACGGCTGAAAACTTCTGCCGCTACTTCAGGATTGAAAGACCACTCGTGGGGCAAGAGAATACATCTGCTCAACTTGTCTGCAATCACATTGGAGCTCCCAGGGATATGCATTGCTATCAGAAAGTGGGTGGAAGCTATCGCCCACTGCCAAATTCTCATGGTCTCTCAACACAGGGGGTAGGACTTGGTTCCTCCTTGCTTGTTGATATACCAGACTACTGACATATTGTCTGACTGAATTGCAATCGCTCCAGAAGGGAGAACCGGTTGGAATGCTTGCAATGCCAACAGCACCGCTCTCAATTCTAGAACGCGGACATGCAGTTTGGCCTCCAACGTAGACCATGTACCTTGGACTCTCTTTCTCTGGAAATGGTCTCCCCATCCTATCAAGGAAGCATCCGTGGTCACAATGACCTTGGGCTGAGGGGTCTGGAATGGGCGGCTCCAAAGTTCTGTGTCTGGCCTCATCCAACTCACTCAACTTGCAAGAGTTGGTTATCTGAATCTGAAAACATAGAGGGTGGTGGTTCGGGAACCACTGAGAGAGAAGAAGCCATTGGAGAATTCGCATGTGCAGTTTCGCAAGAGGCACTATTGGTATGGAAGCTGCCATGGATCCTAGGACTTGAAGAACCTCTCTCGTCGAGACTTTGTTTTGACAGTGTATCACAGGGAGCTGAAGCCTCCATCTCTGGAGTCTGTGAGCTGGGAGTGACACCAGACAGAACAGAGTGGCGAAGACTGTTCCGATGAATTCTATCTGCTGGGCCAGAGTAAGGTTGGATTTCTCCCAGTGCACAGTTATCCCCAAAAATTCTGACAGAGAAAGGGTATATTGCAGGGCTGTGACCAGAAGATGCTTGTTGGGGGAGGTAAGGAGCCAATCGTCCAAATACGGAAACACTCAGAATCCTGGCAGTCTCAAGTGAGCTGTAACTATTGCCATGCACATTGTGAACACTCTGGGGGCTGTAGATAGACAGAATGGCAGGGCACGAAACTGGTAATGATTGGCTCCTAGCCAGAAATGAAGTAGACTCCTGGAGTATTTGTCCATTTTGATGTGGTAATGCGCTTCCAGGAAATCTAGCGAGCACATCCAATTGCCCTCCCTTAGAAAAGGGAGACTGGACTGAACCGTGACCATCAGGAATTTGGTTTGGGCAACAGACTTGTTCAAACTACTGAGATCCAGAATGGGTCTCCAATCCCCTGTCTTTTTTGGCACCAAAAAGAATCTTGAGTAAAATTCGGATCTGCATTGGTCTGGTGGGACTAGTTGGATGACTCTTTTTTAATGCAGCTTTTTTATTTCTGAAACTGCTTCTTCCCTCTGACTGGGTGGAACGTCTGGAAGTTTCATTGGAAGTTTTGGATAAGTGATGAGAGGAATGGTGTAACCTCTGGTAATGACATTCTGCACCCAACGATCGGTGGTAATAGAGTGCCAGGCAGCTTGGTGCAGAGAGAAATGAACCCCGACTGCTTCCAGAGGAAAATCGGGCCGCTCTTCAGGAGCACTGGTAAGGCTGCCCAGAGAAGGATTCTCTAGGGCCGTGGTCAAGTGGATCCCCTTTGACTCGAAAGAGGCGTCTTCCAGAATTGTTACCCCCTAGGCACAGAAAGGGCCTTGAAATTTTTTGTGCCACATCTTCCCACTCCTCTGGTTCCTGGAAAAAGAACGTTGAGGGTTGGAAAAACGTAGAGCTATGGCAGACAGGGTCTTAACATCCTGCTCACACCTGGCCAGAGTGTTCTCTGCCTTGGACCCAAACAGGGAAGATGCTTCGATGGGAGCATTCAGAAAGGAAGACTTGAAGGGATCCGTGAGGTCACAAATGCGCATCCAGGCATGACGTCTCATAACTATGCCTGAACCTGCAGCTCTAGCCACCCCTTCGGTTGTGTGTGAAAGCAACCTCATGGATGAGTTGGAGATTGATTCCAGGGTTGCGAGCTGCGAGGCAACTTTGTCCCTTACCTCATCAGACACTTGTCCTGCGAGTGTTCCAGACAGTTTGGAGATCAAGTCTCTTTGGAGCCTCGTAAAATGTTCCAAGTAGTTCAGGGACCGTATGGCAAAGGTCGCTGATGCAAAGACTCACTTCCCCAATCTGTCCACGGCCTGGGACTCTGTTGGGCGGATGAACAGTAGGACTCTCTTCAGCTAGATCTTTTTTCATGGCCGCCACCACCATAGCATCGACTGTTAAACCTCTGGACCAATGCAGATTTTCTTCGGGTAGTATCTTGTTGGGTCCCCGAGGGATCACCTCAACAGAATCAGGGTTCTTCCAGGTGCACTGCACCAGGAGCTGAACTAGCTCGTCTGCAGACGGGGTTAGCCAAGAGGTAGAAGGCCGGGTATGGAAAGCCTGCAAGAACATGGACTTCTCAGAAGAAGGATTAGTGGGCTTCCAGTCACCCCTACTTTTCAGCATTTCAAGGATGTCTCCAAAGGCGACATCATCAAGGGGTGACCATGGGGACCCTTCACCATCATCGAAATCCATGTCCTCTGTTAGAGACTCCTCAGGTGAGTCTATGTGCTTCCTCTTGCACAATTCTCTTCCATGGGGGCTCCTCAGTGGGAGCTTCTGAAGAGTGGGTACCCTGTATAGGGGGTTCCTGCGGCTTCAATGCCCGGTGTCCCAGGGAAGTGGCCTGTGGCAGCTGTAGCGCAGGAGGAGAAATCGGGGGTTCAGACGATGGCAAAATGCTTCCAGAAGAAAGAGCCCTCTCCATCGCAAGGAAAGCAGGCCCACCCGAAGAGGGATGGGAGCCCGGAACAAAGGAGGACAACCTCAGAACCGGGGTCAAACCCCACTCCGCTGAACCCGCTCCCGAGGATGGAGCCTCAAACGCAGATCAGTGCAGACAAAGCTCCCGGCACCAGGGGCGGAACCGAAGAAACACTCAGAACCGTGCCACGAACCGAAGAGTCTGCAGCACAATCATGGGGTTGAGGAAGGACTGGTTCAGCAGGAACTGAGGGCCAAAGAAATGGTCCCAGAGCCAAAGTGAGGTCCACTATTGGCGCTGAGACAGCGGGCTCCAAAAAGGACAATGGAGCAGAAGGTTTTGCTACTGGAATTGTCAAAGGAGGAGAATAGGATGGAGTCCATGGAGAAGTCAACCTAAGTCCTGCAGGAGGATGGATCCTGGAAGATGTGGGTATCCCCCTGGCTGCCAACAGCTGATCCACAAGATGCACCACATCAAGTTCTGAAAGGCTCCTGGTGGATCTAGTGGATACTCCCGACGGAGAGACGGGCTATACACTTGGCCTAGAAACAGATCTATGGAAAGAGAGTATCGGGTCGATGGTGTGGAATATACCCAGCACCAATGTGTCAAGTTTGGAGACAGGAAACAGTGGGGTCAAATCCATTCTTGTCAGGGCCGTAAAAGAGCTCGGTGCCGAAGGGGCACTCGGAGCAGATAGGGGAGGTTCAATCGTCATTGCAGAGATAGGCATCGAAGGCGTGCACTGTGCCGAAGCAACACCTGGAGCTAAAGTCATAGTAGGCAAGGCGAGGTCTATAGTCAATGCTGGAGACAGTATTGGAGACAAAGCTGGTGCCGATGTAGTAACAGTCGTAGTACCTGGAGCAGATGAGGTCGGTGCCGATGAGGCAGATTTATGCTCCGAAGAAAGTTTTTGCACTTTAGGTATCACAAACTTACCCTGGTCACCCCAAAGTGAAGACGGAACCGAATGGAGCCTTTTCTTATCCTTCCTAGGAGGGGTTGAGACCTCCGTCGCAGAAAGGGCATCTGAAAAGGGCGACTAAAATAGGCCCTTTAGTATCAACTTATGCTTGCGCTCGTTTAGAGTGCGCTGGCTGAAACTTTGACAAATCACACAGGGAGGCTGCACCGAAAGATGAGGCACCCCCCAAGCAAACACAATCATTGTGAGAGTCACTATTCGGAAGTTTACCATCACACGAAGTAAAATGCTTGAAACCCGATGTACCTTTCTTATCAGACATCATGAAAAAAGTTAAACTCAACAATCAAAGTCTTCAGAGAATAATGTAAATTCTATTCTTATATCTAAACCTCAACACAGAGTTGCCACAACACCGAATCAGCAAAAATGAATACAACCACTGTACTGTGATGGATTCCAAATAAGGAACTCATGGGTCACGAAGCGGATATAAAAAACTCGCTTTTAATTTTGATCAACCACACAAAGTTCATTTAGTGTTTTCATCCACACCACGGTGGACTTCAGAGTACATTGTTATTTCCATCAGTCACTTATATACCACCTTTTGGCGCCAAATTACCAAACTATTTTACATTTGTTTACCGGGAGAGTCTGACTTCGTATAAAACCTATTTTCAGCAGAGGCTTGGGGAGAAAAGCTCCATTGTTAGTAAACTATTTTGTTAGTAGAAAGAAAATTGTATAATACAATAAAGAAATAAATAGTAACAGACATTCATAATGGTAAAAAAACTAAAGGAGAATAAACTGGTCAAGTGGGGACAAGACCAATAATCTTGTATAACAATGCTTCTAGAAGACAGTAGTAGCAGATAGTGACATTGTATACAATAAGAGTGCAATTACGATACTTAGTCTTATATACAGATAGCATAGCAAACTGAAGACTTAAAATCTGACAGATATTAACTGAGAGAAGGAAAAAAAACAACATAAGGTAGTCATATGATTTAAATTCAATGCTCATTACATATGCAATTAAATTTTTTAAATCTGCTAGTTCTGTGGTTTGGGCTCCTTTTCTGAAGGCTATGAAAGCTGAAACTCAAATGTGCGTCATTATTTAGTGACTTCAATCCTCAGTGATTTGCCAGAAAGCCACAAATTTTATGAGGAACAGACCAAAATTATGAGGCAAAAATCTGGACAGGTGAGAGGTATGATCAGAAAGTTTATGGAAAATAATTATCTGTTGTACATCAGGCAAAAGAGACGAAAGTTTATCCAAGCAATCAGATATTGGCAAGTTGCTGTATCCAACGCCTTCAAAATACCTTCTCCTGGAGCAACACACTATAGAGGAAATAAAAATTTAGCCCAAAAAAAAAAAAAAAAGTGAGCCAGCAAGCTGAAAGGGACTCTGCTTCTCTATCTTCTGACAATAAGAAAGCCCACAAGATGATTTTACCAACAAAACCTTTACCACTGTTCCAATGGAAAATACTTGAGCAACACAAAAAAAAAAGCCCAGAAGCTGACTAGAAGAATCAGGAGTTATGTTTGGTGTGAACCAGGGACCGATGTTGGGAGATCAAAACAAGGAACAAAAGTGAAATTAGTGAATAAAATGTAAAGTATCAGTCACACAAGATGCAGTTTAGATATATGAACGTAGTAGTGCTGCAAGAAGCAGATGAAGACAGGAAGTCTGTTGACTGCATCAAACCGGTGGAACAGCTGTGAAGTACAAATCCCACGCAAATAATTAATGTTTAGTAGGACAGTGAATGGACTAAGGAAGTGAGGAAGTAAACGGTTCTTGTTCTTATTATTTGTATAAAAGTTTCCTGATGTGAATTTAAGTGTTAATTTTATGAAGTAGTTCTGTACAGTATGCAATCAGAAGTATATTAAATGCTAGGTGGTGGCGTTTATTAGAGACTGTTGTATAAGCCAGTGACATAAGAGAGTAAGTACTCTTCCTTACTTGTAATGTAGCCAGGCTTCATTCACACTAACAAGATACGAAAAGCTGCAGAGAAGCATGCTGAAGTTAATATATGGTTGCCGTTGGCTGCTGGGGGAATCTAAATGTGTATTGGTGTTATACAGACAATTAAAAAAAATACTAATTTAACTTTAATCTACTTTGTTTTTAATGAGGTGATGTTCTTAGCTCAGGCCTCAGATACTGTGTTTTTGGAAAAGAAAATAATGAACAACATAAGCAGTTCTTTTTTGCATTTGTAAAGCAATTAGTTGGGCATTTCCATAAGCGTCTTCTTACTCAGGTAATTAATCCTGAAAGATCTGATCAGTAAGTTTTGAATAAAATCTGTGTGGTAAAATGCAACCGGCAAGCAGTTTGGTGAATAAAAAGTAAATAAAGGAAAGAATGAAAATGTCAAAAGTGAATAGTTAAATAAGTAGTAAACTCCCCAGCACCCTTACAACCTTTAGTACTTTGAAGCAGTACAAGTAAAGTACAGTTGTGTACACTTAACATAAATGTAGATGTTCGAGTGTATTAACTGTTGCAGTCATTACATTTCGGTTATCTGCTTGCAGGTTGCCCTCAGTCGGCCTGATTAACAAAGTCTTGGGTCCTGTGTCAGTTGCTGTCCCTTCTTCCATGACGTCAGGTTGTCAGGGGTATAAAACATGCAGCAGACGCCATTACATCAGATTTTCTTGCCCCAGATGTCAGGTGCCCCCTAATGGGAAGCAATTAAATATAAAAGTACAAAGATATACCTCCAACAAAAAAGCAAATACACCAAAAAAGGCTTTTAAGCATAGTAAAGGAAAGTACAGGTATAGCCAAAAGAAGTTAGTGGGCTGGAGGGAGGGTAACCAGGACTGCAACAATGAATACACTCGAACATCTACATTTATGGTAAATGTACACAACTGTACTATGTTCCTCGTATTTCACTGTTGCAGTCATTACATCTGGGTAGATTCCCAAAGCTATGGTTGGGAAGAGGAATTTAGACAGCATTAGGGCAAGCTATAAGGCCCTGCAAGACTGCAGTCGCAAAGCCAGCTCTGGATTTAGAGAAAATTGGCAAATGATAATGCTTGGTGAAAGTATGTACAGAACTCCAGGTAGCAGCTTCTAGGATGTCCCTGGTCGGGACGCCTCTGAGAAAGGCTGTAGAGGCAGATGCAGCCCTGGTGGAGTGAGGTCTGATTCCCTGGGGGACAGGTTTTCCATGGTACTTATAGCAGAAATGAATGCAATGGCTTATCCATTTAGAAATGGTTTGCTTCGAAATAGCCTTCCCCTCTGCCCTTGCAGCAAATGCCACCAGCAGTTGTTCAGATTTCCTTTGAGGTTTAGTCCTGTCCAAGTAGAATCTAAGTTGTCTGTGCACATCTAAGGAATGCAGTATCCTTTCCCCTTTATTCTGTGGATTGGGAAAGAAGGTTGGCAAATGAATGGACTGATTAAGAGCCACACTGGATACCACCTTGGGCATGAAGGATGGATTGGTTCTGAGGGACACCCTGTCCGCATGAAAGATGATGAAAGGCTCCATTGCCATAAGGGCCTGTAATTCAGATACCCTTCTAGCTGAAGTGATTGCTAAAAGGAAAGCTGTTTTCCAAGAAAGAAATTTTAAGTTTGCAGTAGCAGCTGGCTGGAAAGGAGGTAGAGTGAGTTTCTCCAAGACAAAGTTAAGGTTCCATGCTGGGGTTGGAGCTCTCCTGGGTGGTCTCAAAGTTTTGGACCCTCTGAGGAACTGCTTGAGCAGTGGATGAGAGAAGAGGGGAGGTTCAGTGTTATAATAAGCTGAAATGGCCGAGGCGTGGATTTTAATGGAGGAAAAAGACAGGCCCTTGTGAAGCATCTCAGTTAAGTACTGTAAAATCTGAGGTAAACTGGGTGCTGCTGTGCTCATCCCTTGAGACTGGTTCCAAGCACAGAATCTTTTCCATTTTTCAGCATAAGATTTTCTAGTACTAGGCCTCCTTGCCTCTAAAATGATATCCATCACAGGTTTGCTGAGGGATGGTAAAGGAGAGATTAAGTAATTAGCCACGTTGCAAGGTTCAGTGTTAGAAGCTGAGGGTGCAGAATCTGGTTCTCCTGCTGAGACAGCAGGGAAGGAGTCAGAGGCAAGTGCCATGGAGATAACTGTGCAGGAGGGGGTACCAGTGTTGGCGCGGCCAGTCTGGAGCAATCAAAATCATCCTTGGTTTGTCCTGTTTGATTTTTAGTAGTACTTTGGAGAGCAGAGGCAGCGGGGGGAAGGCATAGATTGATAGGTTTTTCCAGCTGAAGGACAGAGCATCCACTTTCCAGGCTTGCTTGTGCGGAGTCCTTGTGCAAAATTTGTCCAATTGGTAGTTCTGGGGAGAGGCAAATAGGTCTATATCTGGGCTCCCCCATTTGCTTGTCAATATGTTGAAAATCCTTGGTTCCAGTTTCCACTCATGTGGGTCCATGAGGTTTCTGCTTAGTCCGTCTGCCAGTGTATGTAATTTTCCTGGCAGGAATTGGGCTTGTAGGTGCACTTGGCAGCTCAAGGCTGTGTTCCACACTGCCATGGCTAATCTGCAGAGGAGGTAAGAATGTGTATCCCCTGCTTCTGTACCACATAACAGTGGTGTTGTCCGTCTTTACCATTAGTTGGCTTGGAAGAATGTGGTCCTTGAAGGCTGTCAGAACATTCTGTACAGCTAACATTTCTTTTTGATTGATATGCAGGTGCATTTGACTTGGGTTAAATTTTCCCTGAATGCACTTCCCTGCCAGGTGAGCCCCCCATGCATAGCCTGATGCATCTGTTGTTAGGGTTTGGGCGGCAGGGTGTGGTGTCAAAGGTAGTCCCTTGTTTTGGTGGCAGGCCTCTGCCCAACAAAGGAACTCTAGGCGTAGGCTAGTTTTGATAGGAATCATTGTTTCTAGGTCTTGAGAATGTTGACACCATAGGCTTTTTAGATACCACTGTAGTTTCCTCATATGCAGTCTTGCATATGGAATTAGAAGAATGTAGGAGGCCATGAACCCCAAGGCTTGCAGTATTTGTCTTGCAGATAGGTTCATAGGTTCATAGATTAGTACTAGGCTAACTGCCCTTGCGAGCCATTTTAAGCCTAGCCAATTATCCCTTGTGAGACTCAAACCCTGTACCTTGTGTTTGTAAGGCAAACACCTTAACCATTAAGCCACCTTCCCAACCCTATAGCAGGGTTTTTGTGGCCACTTGTTTGAAGTAGGTTGTCAAATGAATTTGTTTCTTTGGCATGAGGCAAGTCATCTGGGAAGTTGTATTCAAGCCTGCTCCCAGGAATATAATTTGTTGACAGGGTACCAGGTGTGATTTATTTTCGTTTATGGTGTACCACAGACAAGTTAGAACCTTTTTAACAAAGGACAGGTGATTCAAAGTTATGTCCTGGCTTTCTGCCTGAATTAGACAATCGTCCAGGTATGGGTATATTTGAATATTTCTTTGCCTGTAAAATGCAATAATTGGAGCTAGGCACTTTGTGAATACCCTGGGCACAGTAGAGAAGCCAAAGGGCAGTGCAGAGAACGGATAGTGTGTGTAGCCTGCTTTGAAGCATAGGTATCTTCTGCAAAATTCCCTGATTGGGAGGTGCAGGTATGCTTCTTTTAAATCTAATGTTGCCAACCAGGCATCGTTGCCTAGCATAGGAAGTAATTGGTGAAGAGTCAGCATCTTGAATTTTGGAATCTCCAAAAAGGTGTTTAGAGTAGACAGATCCAGGATAGGATGCCATGAATTTTCTTTTCTGGGTACCAGGAAAAGTCTCGAGTAGAAAATTACAGTTGTGTACACTTACCATAAATGTAGATGTTCGAGTGTATTCACTGTTGTAGTCATTACATTTGGGTAATCTGCTGACAGGTTGCCCTCAGTCAGCCTGATTAACAAAGTCTTGGGTCCTGCGACGGTTGCTGTCCCTTCTTCCACGACGTCAGGTCATCAGGGGTATAAAACATGCAGCTGATGCCATTACATCAGTTTTTCTTGCCCCAGATGTCAGGTGCCCCCCAAATGGGGAGCAAATAAAATTAAAAACACAAAAAATATACCTCCAATCCCAAAAGCAAATACACCAAAAGGGCTTTTAAGCATAGTGAAAGAAAATGGAAGTATAGCCAAAGAAAAACAGGGGGCTGGAGGGAGGGTAACCAGGACTGCAACAGTGAATACACTCGAACATCTACATTTATGGTAAGTGTACACAACTGTACTATGTTCTTCGTGTTTCACTGTTGCAGTCATTACACTTGGGTAGATTCCCAAAGCAATGGTTGGATGGGGGGAATTATACAGTGTTAGGACCAGCTATAAGGCCCTGCAAGACAGCAGTGGCAAAGCCAGCTCTGGATTTACAGAAAAGTGGTAAATGGTAATGTTTGGTGAACGTATAAACTGAGCTCCAGGTTGCAACTTCTAGAATGCCCCTGGTAGGAACACCTCTGAGAAAGGCTGCAGAAGTAGATGTAGCCCTGGTGGAATGGGATCTGATCCCCTGGGGGATAGTTTTTCCATGGTGCATATAACAGAAACAAATACAATGGCTTACACATTTGGAAATGGTTTGCTTTGAAATAGCCTTTCCCTCTGCCCCTGCAGCAAATACCACCAGCAGTTGCTCAGATTTTCTTTGAGATTTTGTTCTGCTTAAGTAAAATCTAAGTTGTCTGTGTACATCCAATGAATGCGGAATCCGCTCCCCCTTGTTCTGTGGATTGGGAAAGAAAGTTGGCAAATGAATTTTCTGATTAAAAG
The DNA here is from genome assembly GCF_019279795.1 of Protopterus annectens. Classification (NCBI taxonomy): domain Eukaryota; kingdom Metazoa; phylum Chordata; order Ceratodontiformes; family Protopteridae; genus Protopterus; species Protopterus annectens. The sequence goes on from NC_056729.1 coordinate 1,424,315,165, forward strand.
CCACACTGGATACCACCTTAGGCATGAAGGATGGATTGGTCCTGAGAGATACCCTGTCTGCATGAAAAATGATGAAAGGCTCCACTGCCATAAGAGCCTGTAATTTGGAAATCCTTCTAGCTGAAGTGACTGCTAAAAGGAAAGCTGTTTTCCAGGAGAGAAATTTTAAGTCTGCAGTAGCAGCTGGCTTGAAAGGAGGGAGAGTGAGCTTTTCCAATACAAAATTGAGGTCCCAGGCAGGGGATGGAGCTCTCCTGGGTGGTCTTAAGTTTTTGGCCTCTCTGAGATACTGCTTTAGCAGAGGATGAGAGAAGAGGGGAGGTTCTGTGTTGTAATGAGCTGAAATGGCTGAGGCATGGATTTTTATGGAAGAAAAAGACAGGCCCTTGCCTTGTGAAGCATCTCAGTTAAGTATTGTAAAAACTGAGGAATGTTGGGCACTGCTGTGCTTATCCCTTGAGATTGATTCCAGGCACAGAATTTTTTCCATTTGTCAGCATAAGATTTTCTAGTACTAGGCCTTCTCGCCTCCAAAATGACATATATCACAGGTTTGCTAAGGGTGAATTTAGGTGATTAGCCATGCTGCCAGATTCAAAGTTTGGAGCTGAGTGTGCAGAATTTGGTTGTTCTGCTGAGACAGTAAGTAAGGTGTCTGAGGCAGGTGCCACGGTGGAAGGTGTGACACACTGCACAGGAGTGGGTACCAGTGTTGGCGTGGCCAGCCTGGAGCAATCAAAATCATTTTTGGTTTGTCCTGTTCGACTTTTAGTAGAACTTTGGAGAGCAGAGGCAGAGGGGGAAAGGCACAGACTGATAGTTTTTTTCCAGCTGAAGGACAGAGCATCCACTTTCCAGGCTTTTTTGTGATGATTTCTACTGCAAAATTTGTCCAACTGATAGTTTTGGGGTGAGGCAAAAAATCTATGTCTGGGCTGCCCCATTTGCATGACAACATGTTGAAAATCCGTGGTTCCAGTTTCCATTCGTGTGGGTCAATGAGATTTCTGCTTAGTTCGTCTGCCAGAGTATTCAGCTTTCCTGGCAGGAATTCAGCTTGTAGTTGTACTTGATAGGTCAAGGCTGTGTTCCACAATGCCATGGCTAGTCTGCAAAGGGAGTAGGAGTGTGTACCCCCCTGCTTGTTTATGTACCACATAACCATGGTGTTGTCTGTCTTTATCATTAATTGTCCTGGAAGAAGGTAGTCCTTGAAGGCTGTCAGTGCATTCTGTACAGCTAGCATTTCTTTTTGATTGATATGAAGGTGCACTTGATTTGGGCTCCATTTGCCCTGAATGCACTTCCGTGCCAGATGTGCCCCCCAAGCATAGTCTCATGCGTCTGTAGTTAGGGTTAGGGTGGCAGGGGGTGGTGTGAATGGCAGTCCCTTGTTTTGGTGGCAGGCCTCTGCCCACCATAGGAACTCTAGTTGCAGGCAAGGTATGATAGGAATTATTGTTTCCAGGCTGTGACAATGCTGACTCCAAAGACTTTTTAAGTATCACTGAAGTTTCTTCATATGCAGACTTGCATATGGAATTAGAAGAATGCAGGAGGCTATGAACCCCAAAGCTTGCAGTATTTGCCTTGCAGAAAGCAGGGTTTTTGTGGCCACCAGTTTGTAGTAAGTCACAAATTAATTTGCTTCTCTGGCGTAAGGAAAGCCATCTAGGCAGTTGTATTCAAGCTTGCACCCACAAATGTAATTTTTGAGAGGGTACCAGTTGTGATTTCTTTTCATTTACAGTGTACCCTAAATAAGCTGGAACCCTTTTTACAAATGCCAGATGGTTTAGAAGAGTATCCTTGTTTTCTGCCTGAATTAGACAATCATCCAGGTATGGATATATTTGAATATTTATTTGCCTGCAAAATGCAATTACTGGAGCCAGCCACTTTGTAATGACCCTGGGTGCAGTAGATAAGCCAAAGGGCAGTGCAGAGAACTGGTAATGCAAGTAGCCTGCCTTGAAGCTGAGGTAACTTCTGCATGATTTTCTGACTGGGATATGCAGGTAAGCCGCTTTTAAATCTACAGTTGCCAACCAGGCATCTTTGCCTAGCATAGGAATTAACTAGTGAAGAGTCAGCATCTTGAATTTTGGAATGTCCAGAAAGGTGTTTAGAGTAGATAAGCCCAGGATTGGACACCATGATTTGTCTTTTCTGGGCATCAGGAAAAGTCTTGAATAGAAACCTTGTCCCTTTTCCTCTTCTGGTACTGGTTGAATAGCCCCCATGCTCATGAGGGAAAGTAATTTTTTGGGCCTCTGCCCACTGATTTGGGGGCAGGTCTGGCCATCCATTTGGAATTGGCAACATGTGGAAATGAAATCTGTATCTCTGGGATACTACATTTAAAACCCATTTGTCCTGGGTTATAAGTTGCCAGTTTCTTGCATGAAGAGCCAGTCCCCCCCCCACCCCAAAGGGGTGGCTAAAGGATAAGTGCTTGGTAAGTATAAAGGAAAGTAATTGAGACTGCTTACCATAGGGAGGTGTCTTGTTGTTTCCAGATTTGGAAGAGGAGGCACCCCATTTTTTTGTTCTGAAAGTCCCTTGTGACTGAAACCTGGAGCCTTTGGAATGTCTGGGTTTGACTTGAGTGGCTCTCGAAGGGGCTGGAAAGGACCATTTCTTAGTAGGCCAGTGCCTACTAAATCTTGAAGGTTGCACTTGTAAGAAATCTTTCACAGTTTGCATAGATTTAGCTTTATCTTCCATCTTTTTAAAAACTTCTTCAGCCTTATTACCAAAGAGACGGTCCTGTTGTAAAGGAGCATCCAACAATTTTGCTTTAACATGACCAGGCAGATTTTGCTCTTTGAGCCAAGCATGCCTTCTTATCACAGACCCAGTTACAGCAGCCCTGCAAGAGGCCTCCAAAGAATCAAAACCACATTGCAAAGTATATTTTCCAACTTGTTCAGCTGAATGCAATAAATCCTGTAAATCTTTGTTTTCCACACAGTCAGAAATTAACATCATTTTCTGTTTAAGCAGTCCCATGAGATGCTGTTGATATTTTAGCATATGAAATTGACAGTTTAAAGCCCTGATTGCCAAGGTTGCAGAAGTGTAAATCTTTTTACCCCATCTATCCAGCGGCCTGGAATATCTATCAGAAGGGGTAGGATTTTTAGCTGTAGAAGCCTTAGTGCCCTTGGGACCCTGAGAAATGGTTTCAGGATCTGCAACAGGATTTTTGAAAAGGAATTTATGGGAGTCAGGAACCCTGTAGTATCTATCTGGCTTACAAGGAGCTGGAGGCAGAGAATCAGGAGCCATACTAGATTCTGAAAAAACACTATCAACAATGTCTAGAACAGGAGGTATAGCCAAAGGCCTATGCTGAGGAAGAAGAAGAAAACCCCCAAGTCTCTGTTTAGATTCAGAGAAATCCTGACTTTCCCAGTGGAAATCTTCCCTTAAGGTATGTAAAGATTCCCCAAAAGAAAAATCCTCAGGGGGAGAAGCAGAAGGAATGGAATCTTCTGCATCAGAGTCCTCATAAGTAGGCATAGACAATTCCTGTTCATTAGAAGAGCCAGAAGAAATAGAATCCAGATTCATAATCAATGTCTTGCCTAGGCCTCTTAGAATGGAGGGGGGTGGCTACCTCTGATCAGAGTAATTAAATCTTCAGCCATTTTGATCATTTGCTTTTTAGGCATAGAGGCCTGCACATGTGGCCCAGGCGTTGGTTTTTTAGGCATAGGTCGAGATTTTGGCCTTAGATTTGAAGATGGCGTTGGTCTAATATACAAATCTGTAGGTCTGAAAACACACTCAGAAGCCGGAGCCTGCACAGCGGCTCCGGACTCATCCAAGGTAGAGACATCCGCGGGTTCCATAACTGAACCATCTCGTGGCATACCAGACTCTGAATGGGTCTCAGTAGATGCCTATGAATCAGAAGCAGTGGGTATCAGGGGCTGCGAAAGCGCCTCACTGAGTACTGGCAAACTGGCGACTGGCTTAGGAGATGTGTCGTCGGCAGTTTTGAACCTCAATGACCTGTCACTGTCTTTTTCTTTGTGTTTTTTTTAGGTATGCCAGTAGTTGGATTGCTAACCAACGACATTTCTGGATAATTTAAGCGTGAGCCAAAATATTTAGAAGCAAAAATATACCGATGTTTGATAGTGCGTTGATTAAATAAAGCACAAAAGCGACAGCAAGGTATGTTATGGTCAGGGCCTAGGCAAGGAATACAGTACAAATGAAAATCCTTATGAGGTATTTGCTTCCCGCAAGTAATGCAATTATTAACTTTTACTGACATCGGTAAGGAGCAAGAAAAAGTTTCCCCAAAGGGGTACTTAGCTTTTTAGTTGAAGACTTCGGATCTGAAACTCGAAAATGAAAATTTCAGGAGTCTGCCAACCGGCACTTGCGAACTGCTTCTTCTTCGGGCACCGCGCAGCAAGAAAGACTGATGTAATGGCGTCGGCTGCATGTTTTATACCCCTGACGACCTGACATCATGGAAGAAGGGACAGCAACCGACGCAGGACCCAAGACTTTGTTAATCAGGCCGACTGAGGGCAACCTGCCAGCAGATTACCCAAGTGTAATGACTGCAACAGTGAAACACGAAGAACATCCTTGTCCCCCTTTCCTCTTCTGGTACCAGTTGAATAGCCCACATGCTTAAGAGAAAGTACTGGTTTTTGGGCCTCTGCCCACTGATTAGAGTTATTAGATCTTCAGCCATTATTATCATTTGTTTTTTATGCATAGGGCCTGAGCATGTGGCTTGGGCGTCGGTTTTTAGACATGGATCGAGATTTAGGCCTAAGTAAAGAAGGAGGCGTTGATTTAATATGCAAGTCCGTAGGCCTGAATACACCCTCAGAAGCCGGTGCCTGCACAGCGGCTCCGGACCCATCCAAGGTAGAAACATCCGTGGGTTCCATAGTTGAAGCATCTCACAGCATACCGGACTCCGAATGGGTCTCAGTAGAGGCCTGCGAATCAGAAGTAGTGGGTATCAGGGGCTGTGAAAGCGCCTCACTGAGTACCAGCGAATTGGCGACTGGCTTAGGAGAAGTGTCGTCAGCAATTCTGGACCTCGGCGGCCTGTCTCTGTCTTTATCTTTACATTTTTTCGGAATCCCGGTAGTCGGATGGCTAACCAATGACATTTCTGGATATTTAAATGTGAGAATATACCGACAACAGATAGTGCGCTGATTAAATAAAGCACAAAACCAACAGCAAGGTACAACGTCGTCAGGGCCTAGGCAAGGAATACAGTACAAATGAAAATCTTTATGAGGTATTTGCTTTCCACAAGTAATGCAATTATTAACTTTTACTGACATTGGTAAGGAGCAAGAAAAAGTTTCCCCAACGGGGTACTTAGCTTTAGCTGAAGACTTTGTTTCTGAAACTCGAAAATGAAAATTTCAGGAGTCGGCCGACCGGCACTTGCGAACTGCTTCTGCTTCGGGCACCGCACGGCAAGAAAGACTGATGTAATTGCACTGGCTGCATGTTTTATACCCCTGACGTCATGGAAGAAGGGACAGCAACTGACGCAGGACCCAAGACTGTTAATCAGGCCAACTGAGGGCTACCTGCAAGCAGATAACCCAAATGTAATGACTGCAACAGTGAAACATGAAGAACATCAGTACACAATACAGTTTACTACTTACTTATTTTTATATTTGTTAACCAGGCAAATGAATCTAGTCCAAGAACCATTTTCAGCCACGAGACATTAAGAGTTGGCAATACATGAAACAAATGATGATGCACAAGATAATGACAAATTACTATTTCATAAAATATAGCATCAAACAAGTGCTGCTAAGTGAAATAACCATATGAAACAGGTGAAGTCAACAGTAGATTAAACAAAAGGAGCGACAAAAGAACAAGAACATTAAACACTTGAAACAGATATGCAGTAAATTACTCAAATAAGAGAGAAAGGCAGAAGCAATGAATGAGAATAAAACAGTAACATACACAACATTAGAACAGGTCAGCCATTGTACGCTTACTTAAGGCTAATTGTTCATGTTTACTAAAATCATGCAAGTTGAACTGAGAGAAAAATGGACAGCATTTAAATTTAATCTTTAAAATTAGTTAATACCTGTGGTTGCAGCCACCAGTTTGTGGCAAAAGCTACTACTTAGAGGGGTAGTCTTACATCTGTGCAAACTTTCCAAAAATTATCTGCTTGCTATGACTTAAAAAAGGATGTGGTGGTTTTTGTTTTGAAAATGTGCTCAGTTTTTTTTTGTTTTTTAGTGTTTTTAATGAAGCAAAAGGTCTGGTAAAGAATGACTTTGGTTCAAATAGAGTGGAGAAGTAACATTTACATATATGATCAGCCTGCTAATCATTAGTGCATACTGCAATATAAAGACATCTACTTTATAAGTTGAAGTGTAATAAAACGACACTTTTTTTTTTTTTTTTACATTTTTGTAGGGGACAAGGCTCCCCACACCTACCACACCCCCTGCTAAATAAATATAATAACTCTGAGATTGTACTACAGTGAGGAAAATGGTAAATATCCCGTTCTGCGCTGCATGGCAATCTCCATTCAAAATGTTCAAAGTTTCAAAACTTGATCTTACTGTGTCTGCCTTTTGAAATTCAAAGTTTTGAAATAGGTGATTCATCTTGAAAGGTTTCTCTGTTGTATTTAGAAAGAGAGAGAAAGCAAACAGCACTGAATTACATTAGGAAATTTAGGGTATAAACAACGTTATAGGAGATGCATCTGGAAAAAATGAGTAGGTGAACTTGACAAAAAAGGGATTTCAGGGAGGACATTCAGCAGAATATACATACGCGGTTTCCTACCTATCAGTTAAAGAGAGAGGAATTAAGGAATGGGTAATGGATATGATACAAGAACTATTAGTGAAGACAGAAATTACTTCAGACGCAATAGATAGTGGGTGGGATAAAATGAAACTGGATTTTAAGAAATACACTGGAAAGAAGTAACAGAAATTGCTGAGAGGGGTTGACAGATAGTGCTGCAGTAGAAAGCAGAATCTGACAGCAAAAAGAGAAGCAACTGCAATGTGCTAAAGGAAAAAAAAATAAGACTATTTGGACAACATGCAAGAGTTTAGAAAGGTTGCTGCAACATAACTATTTTTTGATAACTCTAGACAGCAATAACGCATTGCACAAAAACTCAGGCAACTGACACTGGAAAGCACTGTAGTCATACTCAGGGAGTGCATGACAAAATAACCAATCAACCAACCAACCACAGATCCTGCAGAGATATTAGAGGTATTTCAGACATTTTATGAAGATCTGTACAACGCAGAGAAATTGAGAAACCAATAAAAGGGATGAAGTCAGTCAAGGACTCAAATGTTCAAACAGGGATTAATAACACAAAGCATAAGCATGAGTTAATTTTTCATCCTTGCCAATAAGGAGTTCATCAGAACTGACCACACCATACAAATGTTCATTTATATACAAAATAAATTAATGAAACAACCAATGACCATTGAGCAAGTTAAAACTGGTTAAAAAGCATTTTTCTTTCTTAAAGGCACATGCCATAATTAAACACACATTGATAGGGATGCAAGAAATATATAAACTAATCTAAATTCTTTGTAAAACAACATGAATAAATGTTAAACTATGTAAGTAATGTGTTAGAGCTAAAAACAATACTCAACCCAGCAGGGTAACCACTCACTGGATTACAGTTTAGCTGTCTTTAATTTTAATAAACAGGTTAAAGATGTGGCATAATTTAAACCTGTCTTTTCACTTACATTCAAGCACACCTACCATAACACTTCTTTATACTCTGTTCCAAAGTGTGGTGTTTGGTTATGGCATAGAAAGTACGGCCATCCAAAGTGTTAAGAACAACTGAAAAGGGCTAGAGAGTGAAGCTCATTTAATAGAGAAGGTGGAAAGGCAACCTATATTTATCTTAAAAAGATGTAACAACCTAAAAGAAAAAATTGAAAGAGCAGGTGTGAACACTCCAGACAATACAGTCAACATAAGGAAAGGTATGGAAAGTGCAGAATGTGTAGACAATGTGAGCGCATTTTTGAAGGAGACAATGTAGTTTTACCAGATATTAATCATACATTCAGATTCAGACTGAGCTTCAACTGTAAAAGTATAGGAGTTGTCTCTTTAGCATTTTATGATTCCTGTTGCTCGTTTTATGTTGGTAAGACTGAACGCCCACTGCACAAAAGAATTTATGTACATAGAAATGACATAAAAAATAAAAGAGAGAGACAAATGTCTTGTATAGACAGTGTTTAATGAATATGTGCATGGAGGACCAAGTGGCAGCCACACAGATTTCAACTACTGATGAATATCTGATCAAGGCAGTAGTAACCCTCACTGCTCTGTTGAAACAAGCCTCGAGTTTACCCAGCGAAGACCGGTTGTAAAAGACACAGATGCATGCAATGTAGTCCAAAAGCCATCTGGAAAGTGCAGCTTTGGAAACCTTTCTTACTAATTTATTTAATGCAAAGGAATCAATCGGCTTTGAATGCAAAGGAAACAGATCGGCTTCAAATCCTTCTTTAGAATTGCAATTGCACTTTGTCTTTATGAAAAACCGAACAGAGGGCAGAAGAAGAACGTACCAGAAGCTTGGATACCATTCTAGCAGAGGTGATGGCTAACAATGTTTTCCAAGAAAGGAATTTTGATGGGACTGAGAAAACTGGTTTGAATGGTAGCTTTGTCCACATTTCCAAAATGGAAGTTTAAATATGTTCTTCGACTGGAGGCCTAAGCAAGAAAACACCTTTGAAAAAGGCTTTGCAAACCTTGTGTGTGGTGAGGGAACGATCTTGGTACCCCACATGAAGATTAGAGATAGCTGCTAGCTGCATTTAACTGAGGAACAACTAGAACCAGAGTAAAAAATGTGTGGTAGAATCTCTAAGACATCCGGAAACAGGGCTGAACAAAGGATCAATATTCTGTGCTGAAGACCAAATAAAATATTTCCACTTTCCACAGTAATGTCTATTTGTAGACTCTGAGGAAACGGTTAGGATCCTGATCACCTGGAAGAGAGGGATGCATCACTGGCAATTATCAGAACTGGAGAAACCAAGGAGTTCATTTTAGGTTGGTGAGACCTGGGGAGGCTTCCAGAGGGGTGCAAAAGAAGATCCTGTACTGATCTAATATCGGGGGGGGGGGGGTCCATGAAATGATGCCAGAAAAGGGTAAACCAAATCTACCTGGCCGAAAGATAACGGAGGCCTTGCACTTGCTTTTGTTAAAAACTTAGGGATTGGGGATAAAGGTGAGAGCAAATACAGAAGACCAGAAGGCCATTAGAGCATACCCCGGTGACTGACCCTGTAGCAGGATCAAGGCAAAGTACCTGCTGCATTTGGGGATGCCCTGGGAGAAAACAACTTGCAGCAGGGAAATCTCCAGCAACTGAAGATCTGTTTTTCTACTACTGGATTGAAGGACCACTAGCAAGACTTCAGATGGGATGTGCCGAACTTGTCTACAAGCCAAATGAGAGCCCTCGGAATGAGTGTTGCTAAGAAAATGGTGCAAGGTCATCACCCATTGCCAAACCCTTACTGCTTCCCAAACACAAGGGATGCAATCTGGCTCTTACCAGCACATAGATGTACTAAACTACAGTTATGTGGATTTAGACAGAAATCACTCCAACAGAAATGCAGTCCTGAACATTCTGTAACACAAGAAGAATCTCTAGGACATTTTGTGAATATTGGCCTTGTTGGGTGTCTATAAACCTTGGACTATCCTCCTTTTGCAATGCCCCCTCCATCACAGCAAGGAGGCATTTGTGGTCACAACCAGGTTGTGGAGGGATGAAAGGTCAGCCTGAGTGGATGGGGGTGGCAACCACTGCAAATGCTTCTTGCTTGTACTGGTTTTAAGAACTTGTTTACAAAAAGAGCATGTAGAAGCAGAAACCACTGCACTGGTAGAAGCCACTGCAGTATTCTCATATGACAATGCTCAAACTGAACAAACAGTGCACATACCTCAGTCAGTAGACTGACTAGCACTACCTGCTTTAAATATTGAACACTGTTCCATGGAACGGGAACGAAGGACTCCAACTGATGACCTATGAAAGGAATCATCTGGTTTGGTTGAAGATTTGACTTCTAGAAGTTTATGGAAATTCCCAAGGACAGATAAGGCCTGTGCAAATAATTTCTGACCTTTACGGGGGACTCCACTGTGGGGGTAGCTAACAGCCAGTCATCCATGTACATGAAATCTCTGAATCCCTATAGATGTAAGTGATCTGCTATGGCAGCCATGCACTTGGTAAACACCCTGGGGGCAGCGGTGAGACCAAAGGGCAGGTCTCAGAATTGGTACTGGCTGGGTTCTAGATGAAGCAAAGGAACTTCTGGGATGCTTTTGTCATCTTTACAGGTTCACAGGTTCATAGGATGATACTAGGCTATTTGCCCAGAGGCCCTTATAGACCCAGCCAAGAATTTCACCCATGATCCACAAAGTCAGCATCTGTTTTTCCTATCCAGCAGGGACGTAGGTGGGATCCCAGGGGTATATTTTATGTTTCCCATCCAGTCATCCAGGTTCTTCTTAAAGAGGGGTAGTGAGGAATCTCTGCTTGACATGGAGAAGAAGTCTATTCCACAGATGGGGGGAATCGGGACACAAATGTATCCGCCATCAAGTTCCATTAATGTCACAGATCAGGTTGAGACCTTGTATGTGGGTTGTGCAAGTGGAGTTTGACTTACAGACATGCAGCAACTACATCAAGGCTGAGTCTGAGACGGCCTTGTATGCCAGACACGGGTCACCTCTGAGCAGTCTGTACAAGATAAGCAGAGGGACAGGCCTTTTAGCCTATCTGTATAGGACAGGTGTTTGAGACCCTGGATTTTCCTGGTCAGGAACCTCTGTGGTCTCCAACTGCTGCATGTGCTTGATAAGGTTCATGCCGAAGGAGGTACTGTACTCTATAACGGGTCTGATAAGAGAGGAATACAAGGATGTTATGACCTCCTTGTTCCTGGATGAAACAGCCTTACTTATGAGGTGGGCTATGTAGAAAGCCTTCCATACAATGGAGGCAACATTGTGGTCAAAAGTCAGGTTGCTATAAACCTGGGTGCCCAAGTCCCTCACAACTGACTGTGTGGTTAGTACACTGTTATTAATGTGATAATTAGTGTGGACAGCATTTTCCCCAAAGGGGATAATGATGCATTTCTCTGCATTCAGTTTGAGGCCATGCTTCTGGGACTAGTCATTAGTTTGGTTAAGGTCCCTCTTGGAGGATGTTCACCTCTCTAGGGGAATTTATGACAGTGCCCAGCTTGCAGTCATCTGCAAACTTGGTCAGCCACAGACCACTGGTTTCGGCTTCCACCTCAGAAAAGTACATCTCAAACAGTACAGGCCCCAAGACCGATCATTGGGGTATGCCACTTGTTACGGGTCTAGTACTAGAGGTGCCTTCCCCCTATTTTGACTGAGTGGGTTCTATCAGCGAGCCAGTTAGCTACCCATCTGGTAACATATGGGTTGATGCCTAGCTGGGAGAGTTTATCTATTATGCCTGAGTGGGGAATAGTGTCAAAGGCTTTGGCTAGGTAAAGGTAGGTGGTATGCACTGTCTTGTCCTCATCCATAGCTTTGGTGACTGTTTCAAAGAAAGTGACCAAGTTTAACAGGCATGATCTCCCTTTGACAAAACCAGACTATGTGGGATCAAGCATTTGGAGGTTCCAATATCCTTGTTTATAAGGTCCATGATAATGTGTACCATGGCCTTGCAGATCAGGCTAGTTAGGCTGATGGGCCTATAATTGTCTGGGTCGGTGGACGCTCCACCTTTGTGCAGAGGGATAATAGTGGCTGTCCTCCATTCTGCTGGGACAAAGCCGGTGCATAGGCTTTGGTTGAATAGGGTGCCTAGTGGTGCTGAGAGCTGTTGCCTGAGTTCACAGTACACAGGAGTGCTGGTAAAGGAAAAAAATGCAACAGAGATACCTAGCAATGGGTTAAAACAGCACAGTGGCAGTGTGCAACAAGAAAACAAGCACAGCACCCTACAAACTCAGGGTATAAATACCAGAAAAGATGGAAGAATCCAGAAGCTCAAATTATTACCCAATCCTGATAGCTCCTGCTCTTTCAACCAATCACTCATGCTAGAGAAGGTCCAGCAACCCTCTTACTCTCACTAACAGCAAAGACAAATCACTACCAGAAGAAGAAGATGGCTGCCAGAAACACAGGGCTCAAGAAGCAAAACAACCAGGCCTGGATAACAGTGGAGGCAAGCATCCCGGAGGTCCACTGAGCAGATCCAGTTGTTTACTCTAAGACAGGCTAGGACTGACTACACCATGACCATCCTGAACTTGGTATTTCTGGCATATTTATTTAGGTGGTTGAGATCCAATTTTTTCTTCCAAAGCAAAAAACTGGAAATAAAAGCCTGACCCTCTTTGGTCTGCTGGGATCTCTTGGATGACTCTTTTATGAGTCAACGAGGTGCTTTCTTTTTGATGCTTTTGCTCGATTGCGTGGAACATCTGTAAACTGACTTTTTGCTTTTGGGGTGTCAAGAAAAACTGTATGGAATGGCTTCTGAATTTGATTTCTTTGCTCAGCCTGTCCAGCGTGAAGGCCCCTTAATAATTATACATTTCCTGTATGGTGAAGCCCTAGGACCAAAGACAAAGCAAACAGCACATTCATCCCATAGAGGACGCACACCCAAGCACACTACACACAAATAATGGGTGCCTTGGGGGGGGGGGGGGGTTACTGTGTGTCAACATTTCGAAAAGTTTTTAAAACTTTTTTTTTAATTCTCCATAGAAGAAAGTACAAACAATCCACTAATATACATAAATTCAAAAAGTAACACATGGTTCTCACAAGGAGCAACAATATTATCACTATATATTTCATAACTTTTGAATATTTGAAAAAAGATGCACTTTTTTAAAGGTGCTAATAGTGGGAAAGGAATCTGCTGGAAAAGCAAAAAGAAAACGGGCTAAAATAGCTAAAGCACCGCAGAAAGACAAAATAAACTCTCTCTCTACTTACAACTTGAGACTAGACAGATAAGCACAAATAAGCAAACCTGAGGTGGAACACTTATGAGTGAGGAGATCCACATCCATTCACAATGGCGGCAAATGAGATTTGGTAATTTCTTACGCAGCTGTACTAACTGTAGATGTCCTACTGATCACTGCTGCAATATTCATAATAAATGGGTTATCACCACTGACATCTGGCTGGGGTACCAAAGCCTTTCTTTCCTAGGCTTGTATGTCAAACATGTGACCAACTTGTAAGTGTAGGGATAACTACAGGTGGATGTACGAGAGTAATCCAGGAGAATGAGAGACTGGGAAGCTACGATGGGTACAGTATGAACTGGTAAAGAGGCCCCTTTCATTATAAGATGCTGTCCACAGTATAGGGACAGAGGGAGGACAACTAGACAATGGCAGTGAGATTATGAAAAAGAAATGCAGAGATGAAGGAGGGTGGGAAGCAAAACTGCAACAGTGAACAGTAGGACATCTGTTAAGTTCTTACACAACTGTACTATGTCCTGACTGAAATAATTTTTGCAGTATTCATTAGGAATAGGACGGCCACAGTGGTGCAGCGGTTAGCATTGTCACCTCACAGCAAGAGGCTCTCCGGTTCGATCTTCGGCTGGGGTGTCTTCTGTGCGGAGTCTGCATGTCTCCTCTTTTCTTGATGTACTGGAAAATATTACGGTTCAAACACCCTAATAATGGGTGACTTCAACTTCCCCACCATTAACTGGGAAAACTACTCGTGTACCAACTCCTTAGCTCAACGTTTTCTGGAATTCATAAACTCCAATGCCCTGGATCAACTTATTCACACCCCCACCAGGGGCAACAATATCCTACACCTAGTCATTACCAACATGAGTGACCAGTGTTCCACACCTGAAGTCAGCTCCTCGTTGGTCCAATCTGACCATAAGCTAATCACCCTTGATATCTACATTCCGCCCCCATTAAGGAAACCATGGTAAAAAATTTCTCCAAAGCCAACTTCATGCTTCTTAAGACAGAAGTGGTGAACTTCATGACACCCATGCAGGTGGACAATACAGTTACAACGGCTGAATCCTACACAAATGCACTCTATATAAGCACTTACACGAGTGTATGGATCATGCTATCCCAAACAGAACCAAGACGCTATCCTCCAAAAAAAGGAAGCCAATCTGGTGGTCCCCTGCCATAAACAAACTGTACAACAGAAGGAAGAAACTGTTGCAAAAGAGAGTAAAATCCCATGAGTGGAGGAGCTCCCTGGTCAGCCTCAGTAAGAAGCTGAGATCCCTTATAAGATCCTCCAAAGCTAGCTACGAAAACAAAATCGCCACTAATTCTAAGGACAACCATAAAGCATTCTATAGCTATGTCAAGAATCTTGATGGCAACACCCAGATCTGCTCTGAGTTACAGCACAATGGCACGAAAATTACAGAACCAACTGATATTGCAACATCCTGGCAGATTGATGCTAACTTTACCCCTCGCCCTCACCCCCTAAAGGGCCCATATCTATACAGGAAGAATGCAGAGTCCCTGTAATCACAACTACACAGGTAAAAGCTGCACTCTCTAAAGCCAAAAACACAGCAACCATGGGACCGGACAACATCCTAGGCTGCGTTTTACACGAACTTCAGAACGAACTGGCTCCCTACTTAAGCACCATGTTCAATAACAGCATCACATCAGGTTTTGTGCACACTGAATGGCGCACAGCAACAGTTATCCCACGCCACAAAGGGGGAGCCACTGCTGATCCCGCGAACTATCCCTATTAGCCTGACGAGCCTGGTCTGCAAGGCCATGGAACGTATCATCATGGAGCTCATAAACAAAGACATTGGTAACCTCCAAACTCTGGATCCCACCCAGTTCGGGTTTGTGAAAGGCAAATCATGCCTCCTGAACCTGATTGACTTCTTTGAGCCAGTCACCAAAGCCGTAGATGAGGGTAAGGTGGTTCACACAGCCTATCTTGACCTCGCCAAGGCTTTCGACACCATCCCCCATTCTGGAATTATAGCTAAACTCACTAAATTAGGTATAAAGCCCTACGTCACAAGATGGGTTGCCAACTGGCTCACTGACAGAACCCACACTGTAAAAGTCGCAGACTCCAAATCTGACCTCAAAGCAGTGACAAGTGGAGTACCACAGGGTTCCGTTCTGGGACCTCTCCTGTTTGCCATCTACTTCTCTGAAGTACAGGCTAACACAGAAGGCCTCTGGCTAACAAAGTTCGCACATGACTGCAAATTAGGAGTCATAGTCAAGTCCCCAAATGATGTAGACATCCTACAGAAGGGCCTTGCTGAGACAGATGCCTGGTGTCAGAGCCATGGCCTCAAGCTCAATGCCAAAAAGTGCAGTGTCATCCCCTTTGGTAAAAACTCTGTACCCATGAACTACCACATAGGCAGAAATCTACTTAACACCAAATGTGTGATAAGAGACCTTGGGACCCAGGTGGACAGTAGTCTCTCCTTTGATAGTCACATCGCCACAGTAGTCAGGAAGTCCTTCTACGTGGCACACCTCATCATAAAAGGGTTCTCATCCATGAAAAAATAGGTCATTGTTCCCCTCTACTCGACACTCATTACACCCATTATAGAGTACAACGCCCCTTTTGGAATGCATCTCACAGGACATCTGCAGCAGCTGGAAAGGCCACAGAAGTACCTCACAAAGAGGATTACTGGCCTCCACTGACCGCCTCAAAAAACTCCAGCTTTACTATGTATCATATTGCCTACTTTGAGGTGATCTCTGCCTAACATATAAAGCTATGTCAAACCCAGAGCTGTTGGACGTGCTACACATAAAGAAATCCCAATCCGTCCAAGCTACACGCTCTAGGGACCTAAAACCTGGTAACCACAATAAACAGGACATGCTGAAGGGATAGATTCCTGTCCCAGAGACTTCCCATACTCTGGAACAGGCTACCCATCTATGTCAAGCAAAGTTCTTCATTAGCACTCTTCAAGAAAAATCTTGATGAGTGGATGGGAAATAGGAAATACACCCCGGGGATCACTTCTGTGTCTCTGCTCGGCAGTGGCACAGGAAAATAACTTTCCTGGGTGGCGTAAGCCAGGGAACCTTGTTGGCTAGGCTTACGTAGGCCCTTGGGCCGATAGCCTAGTACCTACCTATGAACCTATGTCCTCCCTGTGGTCGTGTGGGTTTCCTCCAGGTGCTCAGGTTTCGTCCCACATCCCCAAAGACATGCTGCAAGTGGATTGGACATGCTAAAATTGGCCCTAGGCATGAGTGCGTGCGTGTGTGCCTTCTGTGGAAGGTTGGGCGCTGGGCTGGCAACTCAACACCGTAAAAACTCCACTGCCAATCGTGAGCAGACAAGGTGATCCGCTGTGGCGACCCCTAACCGGAAAAGCCGAAAGAGACAGTATTCATTAGGAATGGGTGATTCCCACAGCTGAAGGGGATTATTAAGAGTGATTGGTTAGTGAGCTGAAGAATTATCCAAGAAACCTGAAAAGACTGACCTAACAAAGGAAGCCCTACATGTTGAGAAGGCATCAATCCTGTAGTGTTTAGTGAAGGTGTGTACAAAGGACCAGGTGGCAGCTTCCAGTGTGGTCCTGGCATCCACTCCGTTGTAGAAGATCTCAGATGATGCTACTGCTCTGCAAGAATGAGCTTGAGAGCATGAAGGCAAGGACTCACCATGTAGGGAATAACAAGAGGTAATGGCCACAGAGATTCAGCTTGCAGCTGATTGCTTAGACACAGGTTGGCCCAATTCTGAGTGCATAAAGGAGACAAACAGTTGGTCAGATTTTCTAATGGATTTGGTTTTGTCCAAATAGAATCTTAACCATCTGTGAACGTCTAGAGAATATAGCAACTTTCCCCTCCCTGTTCCTTGGGTTGGGAAACAAGGTAGAGACATTTATAGCCTAGTTAAGCGACAGTTTGTTCACTACTTTAGGGAAGAATGATGGGTTAGCTCTCAAGGTCACCTTGTCCATGTGAAAAATAAGAAAGGTGAGGATGGCCATGAGAGCTTGAAGTTGCGTGGGGGAGACTATCGAAAGTCACACAGATTTGTCTCCAAAGGAAGGCTTCCCAGAAGAGGAAACTCTCTGTGGCTCCTCTGGGAATCTCTTTCTGGGGGCCTTCCTCTGCTTATGGCTGGGCCTAGGATCTCTTCTAACAAAGGAGGTGAGTTTGTTGAGTAATTCCTATGGTACCTAGGTACAGATGTTAATAGAAGCTGTCTGCAGGCTTTCATGGTTTTTCCCTGTTCTTGGAGGGTTGTGAAAAAACAGATTGCCTGAAGTACAAATAGAAAATTTCTGTCTAAAGGGGAATACATCATTTTAGCTTTCAAGTCTTCAAGTATGGGCTGACTGTGCAACCAGGTACATTTGCAAAGGACAGAACCAGTGTCAGCTGCTCTGGACGAAGCCTCTGAGCATCATAACTACATTTAATGTAGTGTCTGGCTACTTGTGTAATCTGATTAAGTAAAGACGTTTGTCGTTTAGAATCAGTCCCTTGCAAACCCTTCAATACCTTGCTTAAGGAATTGAGGATGGATATCAAAATATTCAGTCATTTGGGTTTAGTAACTTAGAGCCCTGAACGCCAAAGTAGAGGAGTTTTTAAACCTTTTTACCCCAACTAGCCATAGCCCTACTAACCTTGTCTGAAGGGAGGGCACTGCCATTAGAGAGGAGCTTAGAAAGGGTATCTGAAGAGAGGTACTGCAGAAGGGTCTGGCACAGGATTTTTAAACAATAATTTAAGATCATCAGAGACTTTACAAAAATATGTCTGGTCTTTTGGGGGCAGGAAGCTGCCAGTCAGGTGACTGAAAGACATCCAAGAAGGCCTCAAGAATGGAAATGTGGAAGGAGCAGGTGTAGCCATTCACAAGAGGTTGTAGCATCTTTTCTGAGCCTCTGCAATCTGCTTAGACTGCCACTCAAAATGTTTCATCTTGTTTAACACTGTCTCTCAAAAAGAAACGTCTTCCACTGGAGAGTTAGGAGAAAGGAAAATCTTCATCATCTGAAAACACTTGCTCAAGAGAGTGAATTTGAGATGAATAGGCCAAGGAATGGTCTGGATCAGAAGTTTCCTCATCTTCAGAAAGAGAGGAGTCCAGAGGCAACCTTTTGAGGAAAGTGTGTGCATGTGTGTGTGTGTTCCCAGGTGTGTACTAGGGTAACGGCCCTGGAGCCTATATAAGCCTAGCCCAAGAAGATTCCCTGGCATCATGCCACTGAAAGTTAGTTTCCAGTGCCCCTGTCAAGAAAGGCCACTGAAGTGATCCCCGGGATGAACTTCCTATTGCCCATCCACTCATCAAGATTTCTCTTAAAGAGGGCCAGTGAAGTGCTCTGCTAGACGTGAATGGGAAGTTTGCTCCAGAGTATTAGAAGTCTCTGGGTTAGGAACCTGTCCCTACAGCATGTCCTGTTTATTGTGGTAATGAGGTTTAGGTTCCTGGAGTGTGTGGCACGGAGGGATAGGGATTTCTTTAGGTGTAGCACATCTAGCAGCTCTGGGTCAGACATGGCTTTGTAGGTCAAGCAGAAATCACCTCTAACTTAGAGTAGGTGATAAGAGACAGAGTATAGCTGGAGTTTTTTTGAGTCTGTCCATATAGGGCATGTGTCTAAGGCCCAAGATCCTCTTAGTGAGGTATACTTGTGGCCTTTCCAGTTGTTGTAGGTGTCTAGTGAGGTACATTCCAAATGAGGTGTTGTATTGTATAATAGGTCTAACGAGGACCAAGTAAAGAGGGATTATGACCTCTTTCTTTCTGGAAGAGAAACCTTTTGCAATGAGATGTGCCACATAGAAGGACTTTCTGACTACAGTGGCAATGTGGTTAAAAGAGGTCGCTGTCAACCTGTGTCCCCAGGTCTCTTATTACACCTTCATGGTTTAGTGGGCTACTGCTTATGTGATAGTTCATGGTCATCAAATTTTTCCCAAAGGGAATGACAATGCACATGGTTCTGGCACCAGTCATTGGTGTCAGTGAAGCATTTTTGTAGAATGTCTACATCAGTTGGAGAATCAATAATGGCTCCCAGTTTGCAATCATCAGCAAACCTGGTCAGCCAGAGTCCCTTTGTGTTGGCTTGAACTTCAGAGAAGTAGATGCCAAACAGGAGAGGACCTAGGAATGATCCCTGTGGGACACCACTTGTAACTGGTCAGTAATCAGATTTTGAGTCCGCTACTTTCACAGTGTGGGTTCTATCAGGGAGCCAATTGGCAAATCATCTTACGACATAGGGATTTATGCCTAGTTTAGTGTGTCTATCTAGGATTCCTGAGTGAGGGATGGTGTCGAAGGCCTTGGCAAGATCTAGGTATGCTGTGTGAACTACCTTGCCCTCGTCCACAGCACTTGTGACAGACTCGAAGAAGTCTAACAGGTTGAGCAGGCATGATCTACCTTTCACAAACCCAAACTGCGTGGGGTCCAGAGTTTGGAGATTCCCTATATCTTTATTTATAAAGTCCATGATGATGTGCTCCACAGCCTTACATATCAGACTCGTCAGGCTAATGGGGCGGTAGTACCCAGGGTCTGTAGTTGCTTCCCTTTTGTGGAGTGGGATGAGCATAGCAGTGCGCCATTCGGTAGGAACAAAGCCTGAAATGAGACTGTGATTGAACAGGATACTCGGGTGTGATGCCAGTTCACTTTGTAATTCATGTAGAACACAGCCAGGAATATTATCAGGTCCCACAGAAGCTGTATTCTTGGCGTTGGACAGTGCAGTTTTTATCTGTGTAGCCGTGATAATAGGGACTTGGCATTCCTCGGGTATTGTTATAGGCCCTTTAGGGTGAGAAAAGGGGGTAAAGTTCGCAATGAACCTGTCTGCCAATATGTTGGCAATATCAGTTGGTTCTGTATATGTACTGCCATTGTGCTGTAATTCAGAGGAGATCTGAGTACTGCCATGTAGATTCTTGACATAATTATAGAATGTCTTGTGGTGGTCTTTAAAATCTGCAGCAATTTTGTTTTCATAGCTAGCTTTAGAGGATTTGATGATGGATCTCAGTTTTTTGCTGAGGCTGACAAGGGAGTTTTTCCTGTCTTGGGACCTCACCCTTTTCTGCAACAGTTTTTTCCTTCTGTTGTAGAGTTTATTTATGGTGGGGGACCACCAGATTGGCTTTCTTTTTTTGGATGAGAGTGTCTTGGTTCTATTTGGTATGGCCCATTCCGTGCACTTGTGTATGTGCTCATACAGTGCTTTGTTGTATGATTCAGCCATGCACCTATTTTCCATTTGCATGGATGTTGTGTCGTGAAGTTAGCCACCTCTGTTTTTAGAAGTCCAAAATTGGCTTTGGAGAAGTTTTTTTACAGTGGTTTCCTTTAGCGAGGGTGAGAGTGGGATGTGGATATTCATGGTGATTAGCTTGTGGTCAAATCTGACCAGGGAGTTGATTACTGGTGTAGAGCAACGGGACGCCCAGGTTAGTAATGACCAGGTCAAGGATGTTTCTACCCCTTGCGGTGGTAAGAATGAGTTGGTTCAGGGCGTTGGAATTAATGAATTCCAAAAAACGTTGAGCAAGTGTGTTGGCACATGAGTAATTTTCCCAGTTAATGGAGGGATAGTTAGAGTCTCCTAGTATAAGGGTATTGGGTTTTACCCTAATATGTTGCGGGAGGGGGCCGGGAAGAAAAGGATGGTGGCTTCACGGCCATAATGGCCTTGTGAAAAGTCTTTCCATTCTTTCTTCCTAGAAGGCGGAGGAAGGGAAGAAGTTACATCTTTAGTTTTTTTTTTTTGGTGTTTCTTCTCTGGCATGACATCTGCCTGAACCAAGCATGGTGGTTGAAATCCCTGATGTACTTCAACAAGATTACCTGCGATCTTCTCCCCAACTAGTGTCTGGGGAATGCCGTTTGGACCTTCAAAGATTATGATGACATATGGTTCAGCTTTACCTGTGGATTTATGATGACATATGGTTCAGCTTTACCTGTGGATTTCTCAGTCTTAAGACCCTTTGACTCTATACTGGCCTCTGACGGGGTCTTGGTAGAGGGCATCAAAGACAGAATCAGATGTACTGTGGGTTCTGAAACTTCAGCAGGTATGTCGGAGTCAAAAAGAGTCAACAGTTATTGGCCTTGTTCTTTTAAACTTAGTTTTAACCAATAACGGTATGTCTGAGGAAGTGGAATCTGCCATCTTGGAGTGGGCCAATCGTTTAAGACGTTGGGTCTCCAGAAACACACTGAGCGGGAACAACAGGATCGTAACATCTTAGGTACAAAAGAATGGTAAATGGAACCAGCCTTGTAGTCATGTTTTGCTCCTAACTGGAAAAGAAACTGTGTATGCAAATTTTTGTACGGAATTTGCCCCCAAGTAGACATTTAACACTAGTAAGCTAAAAAGTACAGTTTTGTACCTACCATAAATGTAGATGTTCGAGGATTCCATTGCTGCAGTCCTGACTATTGGGTATAGTCCGCGTCCAGTCGGCCCGAATACCAGAGTATAAGGCTGACGTTGGTCATGGCGCCTTAGACTGACGTCAGTACGTCAGGGTACTAATGCATGACCGGCGTCATATCCTCAGTCTTTTCTTGCCCCAGATGTCAGAAGACCCAAAAGACAAGTCAAAAAACTTGCACCAAAAACATGTACAATATATACAACAATATATAGAAAAATATAAGCATGTAAACTCACCTACACAACCACCCCTAAACACAGAGGGGAAGGAGGGAGGGTAAATTGGACTGCAGCAATGGAATCCTCGAACATCTACATTTATGGTAGGTACAAAACTGTACTATGTTCTTCGTCTTCCATTGCTGCAGTCCTGACTATTGGGTAGAATCCCAAAGCAGAGGTAAGGGAGGCTGGCAAATTATAAGGAAGTAGGAGCTGATAACATGCCTTGCAAAACAGCTGTGGCAAAACCAGCCCTAGACTTAGAGTAGATAGGAAGATGATAATGCTTAGAGAAAGTATGCACTGAACTCCAAGTAGCTGCTTCCAAAATATCCTAGTTGCCACCCCTTTAGAAATGCTGTTGAAGTGGCAGTAGCCCTAGTGGAATGAGGCCTAATCCCAGCTGGAATCTCCTTGCCATGATGGGAATAACAAAATGCAATGCAAAAGCCAATCCACCTGGAAATAGTTTGTTTTGACACAGGCTTGCCCTGTGAACTCAAAGCAAAAGAAACAAACAACTGCTGAGACTGCCTAAAATCCTTAGTCCTGCTTAAATAATATCTCAATTGCCTGTGTACATCGAAAGTGTGCAAAATTTTTTTTTTTTTTTTTCCCCTTTATTTTGGGGGTCTGCATAAAAAGTAGGCAAATGAATAGTTTGGTTTAAAGCCACACTAGAAACCACCTTAGGCATAAAGGAAGGATTAGTACGTAATGATACCCTATCCTTATGGAAAATCAAAAAGGGCTCTACTGCCATAAGGGCCTGCAACTCAGACACCCTTCTTGCAGAAGTAATAGCCAACAGAAAAGCAGTCTTCCATGACAAGTATTTCAATTCAGCAGTAGCCGCAGGCTCAAAAGGTTGTAGAGTAAGTTTTTCCAACACAAAATTGAGATCCCAAGCAGGAGTAGGAGCTCTCATTGGGGGTCTTATATTCTTTGCCCCTCTAAGAAACTGCTTGAACAAAGGATCACGAAAACAAGGTGGGTCACAATCATAGTGAGCTGAAATGGCTGCAGCATGAATCTTAATGGAAGAGAAGGACAAACCTTTGTCCAATAACTCAGTAAGATATTGTAGAGCCACACTCAAATTAGGCTCAGAAATCTTCAAATTCTTTGCTGTACTCCAAAATAAAATCTCTTCCATTTTTCTGCGTACACCTTCCTTGTACTCGGTCTTCTAGCTTCCATAATCACATTTAAAACTTGTTGAGGAAGTTGAGACCTGCTGTGCTTCAAGAGAGAATATGCCAGGCTGTTAGATGAAGAGAGTGAAGCTTGACATTGAGCAGATGACCATCCTTCTGAGATAACAGATGAGGAATCAGAGGTAAAGGCCATGGAGGCTTCTTTACCAGACTCCGTAGTGGATACCAGTGTTGCGAGGCCAATCTGGAGCTACCAAAATCATCCTTGGCCTGTCTTGTCTGACCTTTAATAATACCTTTGGAAGAAGAGGCAGAGGTGGAAAGGCATAGACATGAAGGTTTTCCAACTGAAAGACAGAGCATCCACTTTCCAAGCTGTGTGATGAAACCCCTTTGTGCAATACTTTGGCAGCTGGTGGTTTAGTGGAGAAGCAAACAGATCTATGTCTGGAGTTCCCCATGACACTGTCAATTTCTGAAATACATGAAGATCCAGTTTCCACTCGTGGGGATCCATGATTTGTCTGCTTAACACATCTGCTAGGGAGTTCTGTGCTCCTGGCAGAAACCTTGCCTGAAGAGTTAGTTGCAGGCTTAGCAGTCTCCCATAAAATCATTGCTTGCCTGCATAGAGGATAAGAATGTGTTCGCCCTTGCTTGTTGATGTACCACATGACAGTTGTGTTGTCTGTTAGAATCAACACCTGCCCTGGAAGAAGTAACTCCTTGAAAGCCATCAATGCAAACTGGACTGCTAACATCTCCTTCATGTTGATATGTAGATGCTGTAGTCTGGCAGGCCACTTGTCTTGTATCCACCTTCCATTTAGATGAGCTCCCCAAGCAATGTCCGAGGCATCTGTCGTTAAAATCTGACTCGCCTCTGGCGGGTCACAGAGAGTCCCTTGTTTAGGTGACATTCCTGAGCCCACCACAAGAATTCCTTTTGAAGGCAAGGTATTATTTGAATGACAGTGTCCAAATCCTGGCAGTGCTGTGTCCATACATTTTGAGATACCATTGCAGCTTCCTCATATGCAGTTTGGCATTGGGAAGCACCAGAATACAAGATGCCATGAACCCTAATGCTTGAAGGACTGTCCTTGCAGTCAGCACGGACTGATGAGATAGTTGATGGAAGTAAAGTGACAGACTCTTTTGTTTGTCCGGGGTTAAAAGGCCATCTGGGCTGCTGTATTCAGTCTCACACCCAGAAAGCACATGTCTTGAGAGGGTACTAGACTGGACTTTATTTCGTTCACAGAATACCCTAGGCATCTTAGCACTGCTATGACATAATCCAGATGCTGTAGAAGGTCTTCCTTTTCTTGAGCCAGAATCAGGCAGTCGTCCAAGTAAGGATAGATTTGAATTCCTTGAAGCCTGAAGTAAGCTATCACTGGAGCCAGAACCTTTGTGAATACTCTGGGCAGTAGATAAGCCAAAGGGCAATGCAGAGAACTGATAATGAAAATCTCCTGTTGAAACCGCAGATACTTTCTGCAACCTAGCCTTATAGGCACATGAAGGTAAGCTTCCTTGAGATCTAAAGTTACCATCCAGTGATCTTTGCCCAGCAGAGGTAAAAGTTGTTG
Source organism: Protopterus annectens (assembly GCF_019279795.1). Taxonomy (NCBI): domain Eukaryota; kingdom Metazoa; phylum Chordata; order Ceratodontiformes; family Protopteridae; genus Protopterus; species Protopterus annectens. Next base: position 1,424,339,719 of record NC_056729.1, read on the forward strand.
TAACGTCAACATCTTGAACTTGGGAATGTCCAGATAAGTGTTGAGGATAGATAAATCCAAAATTGGTCTCCACGTGTTCCCCTTCTTTGGTACTAGGAACAGGCGAGAATAAAATCCTAAGCCCCTTTCTGATACAGGGACTGGCTGAATGGCCCCTATCTGGAGTAACTGAGAAACTTGCTTGTGAGCCTCTTTTCTTTGTGGAGGAGGAACGTCTGGCATGCCTTTGAAAGGGGCATTGTGTGGAAATAAAATCTGTAACCGTGATGAATGATATCCAGCACCCATCTGTCTTGAGTGATTAAATCCCAATTTTCTTTGAAAAGAGACAGTCTTCCTCCCAAAGGAGCTGCCAGGCGAGAATCCACTGGCAGCTGAAAAGGCAGGTCATTGGGTCTGCTACGAAAGGACTGACCCCTGCCCTCACCAGAAGTCTGAGCAGGTGAACTCCTGATCTAGGCCTAAAAGAACCTTGAGCCCTGCCCTGCCCCTACCACGTCTAGACCTACCCCTAGACTGGGAATCATAAGCAGGATATGTCCACCCCTTAGCAGGCCAATTTCTGCTAAACTTGAGGCTGCACCTGCAAAAATCTTTAACAGTCTGCATAGACTTAGCTTTGTCCTCCATTTTCTTTAAAACTGCTTCCACAGGGTCCAAACAACACATCAGACTGTAAAGGAGCATCCAAAATCCTTGTCTTAACATGCTCAGCTAAATTCTGATCCTTCAACCAGGCATGTCTGCGAAGAACAGAACTAGTAGCAGCCACCCTCGAGGAGGCCTGAACAGCATCAAAACCACACTGCAAAGAATGCTTACCCACTTGTTCAGACACATGAACCAAATCCAGCAATTCTTTACACTCAATACCTTCCGCCAAAGCATCCACCTTAGATTTCAATTGGGAAAGGAGATAATTTTGATATTTTAGCATGTGAAACTGACAATTCAACGCCCTCATGGCTAGAGTGGAAGAAGTATACACTTTCTTACCCCACCTATCCAAAGCCCTTGCCTCTTTATCAGAGGGTACAGGATTTTTAACCACAGAAGCTTTAACACCTTTAGGCCCCTGAGAAACAGTTTCTGGGTCCGCCCTAGGACTCTTAAACAAATACTTATGAGCTTGGGCACCCTATAATACCTATCAGGCTTAACAGGAGCAGGAGGCAAGGAGTCAGGGTTCAGGGAAGCCTCTGCAAAACATCCTCCACCACATTCAACACAGGAGGAATAGCTAAGGGCCTATGCTGGGGTAAAAACAAGAATTCCCTAAGCCTCTTCCTGGAATCAGAGTAATCCTGGCCTTCCCATTTAAAGTGCTCCCTCATGGAGTGTAGAGTCTCTGAAAATGAAAAATCCTCAGGAGGAGAAGCTGTAGGAGTGGAATCATCCACATCAGAATCAGAATAAGTAGGATACTCCTGTAAGTCTTCCACAGAAGACTCTGAAGCCTGTGAACACTGTTCAAAACTATCAAACTCCTGTTCCACTCTAGGCCTCTTATCAGGCGGGGGCATAGAACCTCTAATCATAGTAATCAAATCTTCTGCCATTTTAAGCATATGTTTCTTAGGCACAGAGCCGAAATGCTAGGAGAAGCCCCACAGAAGCTGAACTTGGCCTACCTCTAAAAGAAGCTTTGGCAACAGAAGGAGGGCCCTAACTACCTTGGGAAGAGAGGGAAGAACAGTTACTTGAGAGGCCCCTCAGCCTGGCCTACCTCCTGAGAGGCACATCCTGTAACAACAAAGTATCTGCCTGAGACTCCATGGAAACTCCTGGCAAAACCTCTGGCTCCACTGAGCCTTCCAAAGAACCGGCGCCGGGACTGCGGTTCATAAACCCTACGCTTCAGTGTTTTATCCTTGCGTTTCTTCGATGAAGGAGGCGTCCGAGTATCCGTCCGCAAATTATAATTGCAACGCTTCCCAAACACTAACCTAGCACAATCTAGCCTCCTCTTAATAGTGCGTTTGTTAAATCTAGCACAAGAGCGGCAACCAACAACGTCGTGCTCAGGCCCTAAACAAGGTATACACAATGTATGATAATCCCTATGCGGTATCTGTTTCCCACAAGAAATACAGTTATTCACTTTTTCTGACATCCGGTTAAATACTGAGGCAAGAAAAACCAAAATGTTCTACGGGTACTTAGCCAACTCTGTTTCGGTCTGAAACTCCGGTTTCGGAAATATCTCAGAACGCCAACCTGCACTCGCAAAATTGCTTCTGCATCGGACCATGCGGCAAAAAAGACTGAGGATATGACGCCGGTCATGCGCATTAGTACCCTGACGTACTGACGTCAGTCTAAGGCGCCATGACCAACGTCAGCCTTATACTCTGGTATTCGGGCCGACTGGACGCGGACTATACCCAATAGTCAGGACTGCAGCAATGGAAGACGAAGAACATCTACTTTAGAAAAGCAAAGGAAGGTTCTCCAATGGGGCATTCATCTGTTTACTCAAAGCAACAGTACCAATGAACAAACAACAGTCAAACTGATGGATAGGCAACCTGCATTCAGGCTGGCAGTGAGACAGTCTGAGGAACTGAGTTCATACATCTAGCTATATACCCTTATCCTTACGAACTGAGGTCATACATCAGATGTACAATCCTGGGAAGGTAAAGCAAAGTATAGTTGTGTACACTTACCATAATTGTAGATGTTCGAGTGTATTCCCTGTTGCAGTCATTACATTTGGGGTAATCTGCTGGCAGGTTGCCCTCGGCCGGCCTGAATAACAAAGTCATGGGTCCTGCGTCGGTTGCTGTCTCCTCTTCCATGACGTCAGGGGTATAAAACATGCAGCCGATGCCATTTTATTCAGTTTTTCTTGCCCCAGAGGTCAGGTGCCCCCCCCCCCCAATAAAAAATGGGGAGCACAAAAAAAAAAAAAAATATATATATATATATATATATATATATATACACACACATACACATACACACACACACACACACACACACACACACACACCACACATATATATAAATAAACAGCAATATATGTAAATGCACTTTTAGCAACATAAACTTTACCTTCAACTAAAAGCAAATACACCACAAAGGCTTTAGAATATAGTGAAGGAAAGAGAAGTTATAGAAAAGGGGAATGGCGGGTGGGTAACCCGGACTGCAACAGCGAATACACTTGAACATCTACATTTATGGTAAGTGTACACAACTGTACTATGTTCTTTGTGTTTCACTATTGCAGTCATTACATTAGGGTAGAATCCCAAAGCTATGGATGGGAGGATGGAACTAAATAGCATTAGGAGCGGCTATAAGGCCCTACAGAACTGCAGTGGCAAAGCCTGCCCTGGATTTGGAGAAAAGAGGCAAATGATAATGCTTTGTGAAGATATGAACAGAGCTCCAAGCAGCAGCTTCTAGAATGTCTTTGGTTGGAACTCCTCTGAGAAAGGCTGCTGAGGCAGAGGCAGCCCTGGTGGAATGTGACCTAATTCCCTTGGGCACAGGTTTACCATGGTGCAAGTAGCTGAAACGAATGCAGTGGCTTATCCACTTGGAAATAGTCTGCTTTAATATAGCCTTCCCCTCTGATCCTGAAGCAAATGCCACCAGTAGTTGCTCAGACTTTCTTAGAGATTTGGTCCTGTTTAAGTAGAATCTTGGTTGTCTGTGTACGTCCAATGAATGCAGAATCCGCTCCCCCTTGTTCTGTGGATTTGGGTAAAATGTTGGCAGGTGAATTGTTTGGTTAAGAGCCACACTGGATACCACCTTAGGCATAAAGGAAGGATTGGTCCTGAGGGACACCCTGTCCGGGTAAAATGTAATAAAAGGCTCCACAGCCATGACAGCCTGTAGTTCTGAAACCCTTCTTGCTGAAGTGACTGCCAAGAGGAAAGCTGTTTTCCAAGATAGAAATTTTATATCCGCAGTAGCTACTGGTTCAAAAGGAGGCAGGGTGAGTTTTTCCAGCACAAAATTGAGGTCCCATGCAGGAGTTGGTGATCTTCTGGAAGGCCTTAAATTTTTGGCCCCTCTAAGATATTGTTTTAGCAAAGGATGAGAAAAGAGGGGAGGCTCCGTGTTGTAATGAGCAGAGATGGCAGAGGCATGGATTTTTATTGAAGAAAAAGATAGGCCCTTGCCAAGCATCTCAGTCAAGTATTGTAAAATCTGAGGGATATTTGGTTTTGCTGTGTCCGTTCCTTGTGCTTGGTTCCAAGCACAGAATCTCTTCCATTTATCAGCATAACATTTTCTGGTAAAAGGCCTTCTGGCTTCCAAAATGACATCCATCACAGATTTACTGAGAGGGGTTGTTTGAATAATTAAATGATCAGCCATGCTACAAGGTTCAGAGTTTGGAGCGGAGTGTGCAAAATTTGATTGTTCTGCTGAGACAGTAGATGAGGTATTTGAGGCAAGTACCAAGGAGGAAGTTGAGACATATTCCTTAGAATTGGGTACCAGTGCTGGTGAGGCCAGTCCGGAGCAATTGGGATCATTTTTGGTTTTTCCTGTCTGACCTTTAGTAAGACCTTGGAAAGAAGAGGCAGAGGGGGAAAAGCATAGACCAATATGTTTTTCCAACTGAAGGATAGGGCATCCACTTTCCATGCTTGTCTGTGATAAGTCCTTGTGCAGAATTTGTCCAGTTGATAATTTTGGGGAGAGGCAAATAGATCTATGTCTGGGCTCCCCCATTTCTGTGTTACTATGCTGAAGATTTGTGGATCCAGTTTCCACTCATGCGGGTCCATAAGATTTCTGCTTAAGTTGCCTGCCAGAATATTTTGTTTTCCTGGCAGGACTTGAGCTTGAAGATGTATTTGGTAAGTCAAAGCTGTGCTCCACAATGCCATGGCTAATCTGGAAAGGGGGTAGGAATGTGTACACCCCTGCTTGTTTATGTACCACATAACCGTGGTGCTGTCCATCTTTATCAGTAGATGTCCCGGATGAAGTAAGCCCTTGAAGGCTGTCAGAGCATTCTGAACAGCTAGCATTTCTTTCTGGTTGATATGCAGATGCATTTGTTTTGGGCTCCATATGCCTTGAATGCATCTCCCCGCCAGGTGGGCCCCCCAAGCATAGTCTGATGCGTCTGTAGTTAGGGTTTGGGTGGCAGGGGGTAGAGTGAATGACAGTCCCTTGTTTTGATGACATGTCTCTGCCCACCAAAGAAACTCCTGTTGTAGACAGGGGATGAGAGGAATAAAGTACAGTTTTGTACCTACCATAAATGTAGATGTTCGAAGATCCACATTGCTGCAGTCCTTACACTTGGGTAGTCCGCTGTCCTCGGTCGGCCCGAATATCAAAGTATTAGGCTGACGTCGGTCAAGGCGCTTAAGACTGACATCAGGACGTCAGGGTACAAATGCGCATGACCGACGTCATATCCTCAGTCTTTTCTTGCCCCAGATGTCAGAAGACCCTAAAAAGAAAGGTCAAAACCAAAAGACAGCAAAACCAACCAACCACCCTTGCACTAATAATATGTACAATATATACAATATACACAATATGTACAACCCAACCCAGACAACCGCCTCTAACTACAGAGGGGAAGGAGGGAGGGAATTGGACTGCAGCAATGTGGATCTTGAACATCTACATTTATGGTAGGTACAAAACTGTACTATGTTCTTCATCTCACATTGCTGCAGTCCTTACACTTGGGTAGAATCCGAAAGCAGAGGTAAGGGAGGATGGCAAAACTATAAAGCAGTAGGAGCTGCCAAAATGCCCTGTAAAATTGCAGTGGCAAAACCAGCCCTCGATTTAGAGTAAAGTGGAAGGTGATAATGCTTAGAGAAAGTATGCACTGAACTCCAAGTAGCTGCCTCCAAAATATCTTTAGTTGCCACCCCACTTAAAAAGGCTGTAGAAGTGGCAGTAGCCCTAGTGGAATGAGGCCTAATCCCAGCTGGAATCTCCTTACCATGATGGGAATAACAGAAAGCAATACAAAACCCAATCCACTTAGAAATAGTTTGTTTTGACACAGGCTTGCCCTGAGAACCCAAAGCAAATGAAACAAATAACTGCTGAGACTGCCTGAACCCTTTAGTTCTGCTCAAATAATATCGCAACTGCCTGTGTACATCCAAAGTGTGCAAAATCTTTTCCCCTTTATTTTTGGGTTTGCATAAAAAGTAGGCAAATGAATAGTTTGGTTTAAAGCCACACTAGAAACCACTTTAGGCATAAAGGAAGGATTAGTAAAGATACCCTATCCTTATGGAAAATTAAGAAAGGCTCAACCGCCATGAGGGCCTGTAATTCAGAAACCCTTCTTGCAGAGGTAATGGCCAACAAAAAAGCAGTCTTCCATGATAAATATTTCAATTCGGCAGTAGCTGCAGGCTCAAAAGGTTGTAGAGTAAGTTTCTCCAACACAAAATTGAGATCCCAAGCAGGAGTAGGAGCTCACGGGGGTCTTATATTCTTTGCCCCTCTAAGGAATTGCTTAAACAAAGGATGAGAAAACAATGGTGGGTCACAGTCATAGTGAGCAGAAATTGCTGCAGCATTAACCTTAATAGAAGAGAAGGACAAACCTTTGTCCAATAACTCAGTAAGATATTGAAGAGCCACACTTAAATTAGGCTCAGAAACATCAAATTCCTTTGCTGTACTCCAAAATAAAAATCTCTTCCATTTATCCGCGTACACTTTCCTTGTACTAGGCCTTCTGGCCTCCAAAATAACATTCAAAACTTGCTGAGGAAGCTGAGACCCTCCAGGGTTCAAAACAGAATATGCCAGGCTGTTAGGTGAAGAGAGTGAAGTTTGACATTGAGTAAATGACTGTTCTCCTGAGACAGCAGGTGTGGAATCGAAGGCAAAGGCCATGGAGGCTCCCGTACCAGACTTCTCAGTAATGGGTACCAGTGCTGTCGAGGCCAATCTGGAGCTATTAAAATCATCTTTGGCTTGTCCTGTCTGACCTTCAGGAGTACCTTTGGGAGGAGAGGCAGAGGTGGAAAAGCATACACATGAAGATTGCTCCAATTGAAAGAAAGAGCATCCACTTTCCAGGCTGTGGGATGAAACCTTTTTGTGCAAAACTTTGGCAGCTGGTAGTTTAGTGGAGAAGCGAACAGATCTATGTCTGGAGTTCCCCATGACACTGTCAATTTCTGAAATACATGAGGATCCAATTGCCACTCGTGGGGATCCATAATTTGTCTGCTCAACACATCTGCTAAGGAGTTCTGTGCTCCCGGCAGAAACCTTGCCTGAAGATTTAGCTGTAAACTGAGAGCAGTCTCCCACAAAATCATTGCTTGCCTGCATAGAGGATAAGAATGTGTTCCCCCTTGCTTGTTGATGTACCACATGACAGTTGTGTTGTCTGTTAGAATCAACACCTGCCCTGGAAGAAGTAAATCCTTGAAAGCTATCAATGCAAATTGGACTGCTAACATCTCCTTCAAGTTGATATGTAGATGTTGTAGTCTGGCAGGCCACGTGTCTTGTATCCACTTTCCATTTAGATGAGCTCCCCAAGCTTTGTCTGAGGCATCTGTCGTTAGAATCTGACTCGCCTCTGGCCGGGTCACAGAGAGTCCCTTGTTTAGGTGACATTCCTGAGCCCACCACAAAATTCCTTTTGAATGCAAGGTATTATCTGAATGACAGTGTCCATATCCTGGCAGTGCTGTGTCCATACATTTTTGAGATACCATTGTAGCTTCCTCATATGCAGTTTGGCATTGGGAAGCACCAGAATACAAGATGCCATGAACCCCAAGGCTTGAAGGACTGTCCTTGCAGTCAGCCTGGACTGATGAGACAATTGATGGAAGTAAAGGGAAAGATTATTTTGTTTGTCCGGGGTCAAAAAGGCCATCTGGGATGCTGTATTCAGTCTCACACCCAGAAAGCACATGTCCTGAGAGGGTACTAGACTGGACTTTATTTCGTTCACAGAATACCCCAGGCATCTTAGCACTGCTATCATATATTGCAAATGATGAAGAAGTTCGTCCCTTCCTTGAGCCAGAATCAGGCAATCGTCCAAATAAGGATAGATTTGTATTCCTTTTAGTCTGAAGAAAGCTATCACTGGAGCCAGAACTTTCGTGAACACTCTGGGCGCAGTAGATAAGCCAAAGGGCAATGCAGAGAACTGATAATGAGAAGTCCCAGCCCGAAAACGCAGATACTTCCTGCAACTTAGCCTGATAGGAACATGAAGGTAAGCCTCCTTGAGATCCAGAGTCACCATCCAGTGATCTTTGCCCAGCAGAGGTAAAAGCTGTTGTAACGTCAACATTTTGAACTTGGGAATGTCCAGATAAGTGTTGAGGATAGATAAATCCAAAATTGGTCTCCACGTGTTCCCCTTCTTTGGTACTAGGAACAGGCGAGAATAAAATCCTAGGCCCACTTCTGGCAGAGGGACCGGCTGTATGGCCCCTATTTGAAGCAGCAGAGAAATTTGTTTGTGAGCCTCTATTCTTTGCTGAGGAGGAATGTCTGGCATGCCTTTGAAAGGAGGCAAGGTATGGAAATAAAACTTGTAACCTTGGTGTATGATATCCAAACCCATCTGTCTTGGGTAATTAAACTCCAATTTTCCTTGAAGAGTGCCAACCTTCCTCCCAAAGGTGCTGCCAGATGAGAAGGCTCTGGCAGCTGAAAAGGTAGGTCATTGGGCCTGTTTACGAAAGGACTGGCCCCTGCCCTCACCAAGACTGTGCAGGTGAACTCCTGTTCTAGGCCTGAAAGAGCCCTGAGCTCTGCCCCTACCACGTCTAGATCTACCCCTAGACTGTGAATCATAAGAATGCGTCCACCCCTTAGCCGCCAATTCCTACTAAACTTGGAGGCTGCACTTGCAAAAAATCTTTAACAGTCTGCATAGACTTAGCCTTGTCTTCCATTTTCTTTAAGACTGCCTCCACAGGTGAACCAAACAACACATCAGACTGTAAAGGAGCATCTAAAATCCTTGTCTTAACATGGTCAGATAAATTCTGATCCCTCAGCCAGGCGTGCCTGCGAAGAACTGACCCAGTGGCAGCCACCCTAGACGAGGCCTGCACAGCATCAAAACCACATTGTAAAGAATGCTTACCCACCTGTTCAGAAACATGTACCAAATCTTGTAATTCTTTACATTCAATACCTTCCGCCAGAGCATCTACCTTAGACTTCAATTGAGTAAGTAGATAGTTTTGATATTTCAACATGTGAAACTGGCAATTCAAAGCCCTCATAGCTAAAGTGGAAGAAGTATAGACTTTCTTTCCCCATCTATCCAAAGCCCTGGCTTCTTTATCTGGAGGAACCGGATTTTTTACAACAGAGGCCTTGACACCTTTAGGTCCCTGACTAACAGTTTCTGGGTCCGCCCTAGGACTCTTATAAAGATATTTATGAGCTTCAGGCACCCTGTAATACCTATCCGGTTTAACAGGAGCAGGAGGCAAAGAATCAGGATTAAGTGAAGCCTCTGCAAACACATCTTCCACAACATTCAGAACAGGAGGTATAGCCAAAGGCCTATGCTGGGGTAAAAACAAAAATTCCCTAAGCCTTTTCCTGGAATCAGAGAAGTCCTGACCTTCCCACTTAAAATGTTCCCTCATGGAATGAAGAGTCTCTGAAAAAGAAAAATCCTCTGGAGGAGAAGCAGGAGTAGAATCATCCACATCAGAATCAGAATAAGGAGAATACTCCTGCAAGTCTTCAGCCGAAGACTCTGAAACATCTGAAGCCTGCTCAAAACTCCCCAACTCTGGCTCCACCCTAGGCCTCTTATCAGGAGGGGGCAAAGAACCTCTAATCAAAGTAATTAAGTCTTCTGCCATTTTAAGCATGTGCTTCTTGGGCACAGATCCTGAAGAACTAGGAGTGACACCAACAGAAGCTAAACCTGGCCTGCCTCTGGGAGAAGCCTTGGAAACAGAAGGAGGGCCTAACCACCCTAGGAAGGGAGGGAGTACAGTAACCTGAGAAGCCCCTCAGCCTGACCTGCCTCCTGAGAGGCCACATCCTGCAATAACAAAGTCTCCCCTGGGACTCCAGAGAAACCTCCTCTTGGAACCACCGGTTCCACTGGTGCCTCTAAAGAACCGGCGTCCGGTACGGACGACTCTTCTTGCCTGGGTTTAGCCGCTTTGTCTTTGCGCTTCTTCGAAGAAGCGGGCGTCGGAGCATCCGGCATATTATAATTGCACCGCTTCCCAAAGACCAACCTGGCACAATCTAACATTTGCTTAATAGTGCGCTTATTGAACCTAGCACAAAAGCGACAACCAACAACGTCGTGCTCAGGCCCCAAACAAGGAATACACAAAGTATGATAATCTCTATGCGGTATCTGTTTCCCACAAGAAATACAGTTATTCACTTTTTCTGACATCCGGTAAACCACTGAGGCAAGAAAAACTAAAATATTCTAACGGGTACTTAGCCCAGCAGGTATTAATAACTTTGACTCGGTCTGAAACTCCTGAAAATTTCAGAGCGCCGAACAGCACTGTAACGCTGCTTCTGCATCGGACCATGCGGCAAAAAAGACTGAGGATATGACGTCGGTCATGCGCATTTGTACCCTGACGTCCTGATGTCAGTCTTAAGCGCCTTAACCGACGTCAGCCTAATACTTTGATATTCGGGCCGACCGAGGACAGCGGACTACCCAAGTGTAAGGACTGCAGCAATGTGAGATGAAGAACATTCATTGTTTCCAGACTGTGACAATGTTGACTGTATAAACTTTTTAGGTACCATTGAAGTTTCCTCATATGCAGTCTTGCATATGGAATTAGTAGAATGCAGGATACCATGAACCCCAAAGCCTGCAGAATACGTCTTGCAGATAACTGGGTTTTTGTTGCCATCTGTTTGAAGTATGTTGTCAGTTGCCGTTGTCTGCCATAAGGTAAGTCATCTGGGCAGTTGTATTCAAGCTTGCACACAGGAATGTAATTATTTGACAGGGTACCAGTTGGGATTTCTTTTCGTTTATTGTGTACCCTAGGCATGTTAGAAGGCTTTTTACAAATGCCAGATGTTGAAGAAGAATGTCCTTGTTCTCTGCTTGAATGAGACAGTCATCCAGGTAAAGATAAATCTGTATGCTTCTTTGTCTGCAAAATGCAATTACTGGTGCCAGGCACTTTGTAAAGACCGTGGGTGCAGTAGATAAGCCAAAGGGCAGTGCAGAGAATTGGTAATGGAAAAAACCTGCCTTGAAGCGGAGGAATCTTCTGCACAATTCCCTTACTGGGATATGCAGGTATGCCTCTTTTGAGTCTAGAGTAACTAACCAAGCGTTCCTGCCCAGCATAGGCAGTAGCTGTTGTAAAGTCAGCATTTTGAATTTTGGAATGTCCAGGAACGTGTTCAAAATCGATAAGTCCAGTATTGGATGCCAGGCATGGTCTTTTCTGGGTACCAGGAAAAGTCTTGAATAAAAACCTTGGCCTTTTTCCTGTTCTGGTACTGGTTGAATAGCCCCCATATCCATGAGGGACATAACTTGTTTCTGAGCCTCTGCCCACTGATTTTGTGGCAGATCTGGCCAACCGTTTGGAATTGGCAAAGTATGGAAATGAAATCTGTACACCTGGGATACTATGTTTAATACCCACTTGTCCTGGGTAATTAACTGCCAATTTTCAGCATGAAGTGCTAATCCCCCCCCCAAGGGAGTTGCCAAAAGATAAGTGTTTGGTGAAGGCAGAGGGAAGTCATTGAGACTGCTTACTGTAGGGTTGTGCTTTGTTTCCACCAGATTTGGAGGTGGAGGCACCCCACTGTTTTGACCTGTAAGAACCCTGTGATTGGTATCTAGAGCCTTTTGAGCGCCTGTATTTGCCTTGAGAGGCTCTGTTGGACACAGGAAAGGACCAGTTTTTAGTAGGCCAGTGTCTACTGAACCTGGGTGGCTGCACTTGCAAGAAATCTTTTACAGTTTGCATAGAATTAACTTTGTCTTCCATTTTCTTTAAAACCTCTTCTGCCTTATTATCAAACAGAGTATCATGCTGTAAAGGGGCATCCAACAATTTAGCTTTAACATGATCCAGCAGATTTTGCTCCTTGAGCCAGGCATGCCTTCTAAATCACAGATCCCGTAACTGCGGCCCTGCAAAACCACACTGCAAAATATGCTTTCCAACCTGCTCTGCTACATGCAATAATTCCTGTTAATTCTTTATTTTCCACACAATCAGAAATCAACATAATTTTCTGTTTCAATAAGCCCATAACATACTGTTGATATTTAAGCATATGAAACTGGCATTTTAAGGCCCTAATTGCCAAGGTTGCAGACGTATAAACCTTCTTTCCCCATCTATCCAGCGCCCTGGAATCTCTATCAGAGGGGGTAGGATTTTTGGCTGTAGAGGCCTTTACACCTTTGGGACCCTGTGAGATAGTCTCAGGATCAGCAGCAGCAGGATTTTTAAATAGAAATTTGTGTGAGTCCGGAACCCTGTAATATCTGTCTGGCTTACTAGGAGCCGGAGGTAGGGAATCAGGAGCCATGCTTGATTCTGAAAACACATCAAACAATGTCTAATACAGGAGGTATTGCCAAAGGCCTATGCTGAGGAAGAAGGAAATCCCTAAGCCTCTTTTTTTGATTCAGAGAAATCCTGACTCTCCCAATGAAAATGTTCCCTTAAAGTATGCAAGGTTTCTCCAAAAGAATAATCCTCAGGAGGAGATGCAAATGGGATGGATTCTTCTGCATCTGGATCCTCAAAGGGTGGAATAGAAAATTCCTGATCAGAAGAGGAATCAGAAGAAATGGAAACCTGATCTGAAGATTCATAATCAGTGTCTTGCTTAGGCCTCTTAGCAGGGGGTGGTTGAGAACCCCTGATCAAGGTAATTAAGTCCTCAGCCATTTTGATCATCTCTTTTTTAGGAATAGGGGCCTGAGCACGTGGCTCATGTGTCAGTTTTTTAGACTTTGAAGATGTTTTTGAAGCTGGCGTCGGTTTTATATAAAAATGTTGAGGCCTGAAAACACCCTCAGAAGCCGGTGCCTGCTCAGTGGCTCCGGACCGATCCAAGGGACAGACATCCACGGGTTCAATACTCTGAGAATCTTGCGGCATGAGACTCCAATCTCATTTATTTGGCCTCTTGCGTCCAATGCCAAGCATTTTATGTTGGTATGATGACAAGAAGGCTTAAAGACAGGGTTTATAATCATATATATGAAATTAGAAAGTCTAACCTACAGAATTGCTTTAGCTAGACATATTATGTCTAATGAGGGACATGAATTTAGGTTTAGAGTGTTGCAGTTAGTAACCAGAGAGGGGGTAACAGTATGAACCATTTGGAGATAGTGGAACTCCAATGGATTTTTAAGTTACGAGCGCACCAGGAGTCTAGTCTTAACCAATCAATGACTATTAAGTCTATACTTGAAGCACGTAGTAACAAATGACATCATTCATACATATTTTATATTTCATATTTTATATTTTATTATTATTGAATTTTGGGATAGATAATTACTTATGAATCATTTAGAATTTATTAAGATGTGTCAATTTGTGTTTTATTAGATTTTTCTAGGACAGAGTTTTATATGATGTTATTACATGATTTACAGATTTACACATTTGCATATGTATACATATTATGTATTTTAGACGTATATGCCTTTTGTACATTTTATTTAATTGTATTTTTAGTGTGTATTTTTGTGTAGGAAGGGGTGATTATTAATATTTATTTATTTCATTTTATAAATGTGTTACTTTACATTATATTCTTGAGATGATGTAGTGTATGTCTGCAGATTTGCAGCTGTGGTTACAGCGTTTATGAATTATTTAGTGTATTTGAGCAACTGTGATTGCAATATATGCCTGCAGATTTGCAACTGTGGTTAGAGTGTTGATAAACTACTGAGTGCATCTAAGCAATTGTGATTTTAAGCAATTGCTTGATTAATTAATTAATTGGTTAATATGAAAGTATTACACCTCCTTGTTTTTATATAAAAGGAAGTTTGAATGGATGTATTTTAAGATCTGATGAAGCGTACCTGGTAGTACGCGAAAGCGCTCATCTTTTTTATTTGTACTGTGCAATAAATGTTAATAAATTTAACAGCCATGTTTACTTAATTATTGTGGTGGCTACTCACTCGTATTATTATTATTATTATTACAGTTTGCTCGGTTTGAGCTGACGAGTGGACCTTTAGATATTTAGCGGCACCTACATTCTCCAATATATACAAAAAGGAAACATCCATATCAACATACATATATACAAAAACATCCATAACACACGTGACCCTTTGGACTAAAGAAAAGAAACAGAGCAGATTAATTTCACACCCAATCAAAAAAAACCTCTCGATCCGCCAGGAGCGAAAAGCGAAGGTTGGGGGAAGGAGGGTGGGACGCAAGAATGAAGGTGAGATGGACAACAAACATGGAACGTTATGGTGAGTACATAACTTTATGTTATGTTGTCCTATCTAGCCTTCATTCTTGCTGGTTGGGACAGCGTCCCTAGCACCTTCTTTCTTGGGTGGCTCAAGGGAACAAACTCTTCAGAACAGTGGATCCAAAGGAAGCCCTGTTTCAGGAGGCCACATCTACTTTCTAATACGTGATAAAGGTATGAGGTTTAGCCCATGTCGCTGTATCACAAATTGAATCCATAGGTAACCTAGCCTGAAAGGCAGTCGACGTTGCCATACCTCTTCTTGAGTGACCCTTAATTTTACCAGGCAGTTGTCTACTATGAGAAGTGTATGAATAGGTAATAGTATCAGTAAGCCATTTTGACAGAATGACCTTAGATATTGGAGCACCCTTCTTTTTATCAGGGAAGGATATGAATAATTGATCAGATTTTCTGAGTTCCTTTGTTCTGTGTAGGTAAAAACGTAGCTGCCTGGGATGAAGTTTATATTCTGCCCTGTTGCCATAGTTCAGGAAGAAAACAAGTAGATCAATGGATTGATTCAAGTTAGTTTCAGAACAAACTTTGGGTAGAAAGGATGGATTAGTTCTAAGGGAGAATCTATCTTTATGGAAAACTAATTAGAGAGGGCGTATGGATAATGCTTTAAGTTCTGACACCCTCCTAGCTGACGTAATGGCCACCAAAAACTGTTTTCCAAATTAGAAACTTCAGATAAGAAGAAGCTGGTTCATATGGTGGAAAGGATTAAGGTGGATAATACTAGGTTGAGGTCCCAAGGAGATGGTAGTTCACTGACTGGAGGCCTTAGCAAAAAAGCATCTCTCAGAAAGGCCTTGCACAGTCTGAGACATTATTTTCCATCTTGCATCTCCTATGTGATAGTTGGATATGGCAGCTAGTTGAACTTGTATGGTAGCTGCTGCTGCCCCTTCATTAAACAGTTCTGCCAAGAAGTCTAAGATGGATGTTACCGGGGCTGTGAAAGGATCGATATGACTGATGGAAACCCAAAAAGAAAACTTTTCCACTTGCTAGCATAAAGTTTTCTAGTTATGGTCTTATGAGATGAAACCAGGATGTGTTTCACAGCAGGGGATATATGTGGAAACCTGGCTAAGATTGGAAGTGGAGCAGCCAAGCTGTCAATTTGAGGGTTTGGACCGAGGGGTGGGGGTTCCCAATGGATGCGTCAGGAGGTCTGGTACTGGGTCCAGAATCCATGGCTTCTCTTGTAGATGGGGCCAAAGGAAGGGGAACCAAATCTGACAAGGCCAGTATGGGGCTATGAGTATTAACCTGTTTCTCAAAAAAAGGGCTTTCTGGAGAACCTTGGGGATTAACGGTAATGGAGGAAAGGCATAATTAAGGCCCGGGGGCCAATCGTGTGCAAGTGCATCCCTTGGTGACACCCTGGGGGGGTCAGGGCAAAATAGCTGCTGCATTTGGCATTCATGGACGTGGCAAACAGGTCGCAACAAGGCTGGCCTAACTTGCGAAAAAAGAAGTTGCGTCTTACCATAACGTTTCACCTGTGTTGTAGATCTTTATTCATTCATTAGTACCGCGGTGGTGGTGCTGCGGTACCGTTGTCGCCTCACAGTAAGACGCTGTCCAGTTAGATTCTCAGCTAAAGCGTCTTCTGCGTGGAGACGTGCGTGAATGGGCGTACCTTCGTTGAAGGTTGTGTGTCAGGGCTGGTAACTCGGCACATAAAAATCAACTACCAATCATTAGCGGACCGGAGTTGCGCTGTGGCGACCCCTAACCGGGAAAAGCCGAAAGACACAACAAACAACCGTTAGGACTTCGGTTCCGACACGGTCGTTACCAAGCTTGCGCCAGCCAAAAACTCTAAGCTAAGACCTACCCACAATGCCCCTCTCATAGTCTCTTCAGATAGCGTTTGTCCGCCGTTATAGCATAGAAATAATAAAGGAGACAGTAGGAGGCTCTGTCTGAGCAAATACCTTAACTAATAAGGAAATCCTAAAGTCCACCTGGAGTCCAGGCAGGGGGAAGGAGGGCGGGAAGTAATGAATGAATAAAGATCTACAACACAGATGGAACGTTATGTTAAGACAACTTCTTTATCTGATGTTGTAAATCTTTATTCATTCCTTACTGTTAGGACCAAGTCCCCAGCTACTTGAGCCCTGGGTAGCCCTAAGGAAGTACATTCCCGAGCACCATAGAACCAAAAGATGCTCATCCCCCTGGAGGCCAAATCCAATTTGTAATGAGTGATAAAGGTAGGAGGTCTTGCCCAAGTGGCTGCTGCACAGACATCATCCATAGAGGCTCTGGAATGAAAGGCCACTGAAGTAGCCATTGATCCAGTAGAGTGAGCTTTTATTCTGGAAGGTAAAGACACTGTTCTGATGGTAGATGAAAGTAATGGCATTTCTAAGCCAAGAAGGTAGTCATTTTGGAGACAAGCCTACCCCAGTCTGGGTCCTGCAAAGGCCACAAACAATTGATCAGTTTTCCTGAAAGATTTAGTTTTGTCCAAGTAGAAATGAAGTTGCCTATGAACATAGAGGGTATGCAAAAGGTATTCCCCTCTATTTGAATGATAAGGGAATAAAACTGCTAGGTCAATAGATTAATGGAAAACCCAGAGATGACCTTGGGCAAAAGGAGGGGTCAGTACATAGGGACACTCTTTCCCTATGAAAAATCAAGTAAGGTCTCGACACTCGAGGCCTGCAACTCAGATACTCTTCTCGCTGAGGTAAGGGCTACTAGAGGTAGTTTTTTCCAAAATAAAAGTTTTATATCACACGAGTTAGAAGGCTCGAAAGGAGGACTTGTTAATGACTGAAGCACCAATGTCAAGACCCAAGGCTCTACAGGGAGGCTTGACAGGAGGTTTAATATGTAATACTCCTTTCATGAAGGTTTTGCAGTCGGTGTGACATAACAGAAGAATTGTCAAAGCCATTGTAAAACTTTGCAACAGCCGACAAATGTACAGTAATTGTCAATCCTGAAACTCCTGCATGTAATAGGGTAGTCTGTTATTGTAGGATCTTCTGAATAGGCATGGAAAAGGGGTCTGTTATGATCATTGGCCCATGTAGACAACCTAGCCCACTTGCTAGAATAAATTTTCCTGGTGGAAGGTTGGTGTGAAGCCAGAAGAATCTCACGAACAGGAGATGAAATATCTGGTAGCCTGGCAATCATAAGAAGTGGAGAAAGCAAGCTCTGAGCTTGAGGCTGTGGAGATTGGGGTGAATCAGTCCCCAAGGATGAGACAGCAGACCTTAGGATTGATCCAGGAACCACAGGCTATGGATCAGATAAGGCCATAGGAAAGGGAACCAGACTTGACAGGGCCAATAAGAGGTAATGAGGATCACTCTGCTTCTCAACCTTTGAGCTTTCTGGAGTAATTTCAGGATGAGAGGAAATGGGGTAAAGGCATACAACAGACCCATGGGCCAATCATGCATCAGAGCATCCCTCGGTGACTCCCCCGGAGGGGGGGAATCAGGGCAAAGTAGCTTCTGCATTTGTTGTTTAGGGGAGAAGCAAACAGATCGCAGCAAGGCCTGCACCAACGACAGAAGACCTGATCCGCTATTATAGGACTGAGGGACCACTCGTGAGGCATCAGAATGTTCCTGCTCAGATTGTCCCCAGTAAGACTGGAACTCCCGGGAATGCGCATTGCTATGAGAAATGCAGATGGAAGCAATCGCCCAGTGCCAAATTCTCATGGCCTCCCGAGACAGGGGTTAAGACCTGGTTCCGCCTTGTTTGTTGATGTACCAGACGACTGACATTGTCCCACTGAATTGCAATGGTCCTGGAAGGAAGGGATGTATGGAACGCTTGCAGCGCTAAGAGAACTGTCCTCAATTCCAGGACATTTATGTACAAATTAGCCTCCATGGGGAAATAGGTGCCTTGGACTGGCTTACCCTGGAAATGCCCCCCCCCCAAACTGGAAAGCGTCCGTGGTCACAGTGGCCCTGGGCTGGGGCAGGCAGAACGGTTGACACCAAAGATTTGATTCTGGCTTCATCCACCAAAGCATTTCTTTCTTGCAAAGGTTTGTAAGGCATATCATGTGGTCGAGTGGGTGGGTTAAGATCGACCATTGTGATGAAAGGAGCCACTGTACTAGTCTCATGTGCAACCTCGCCAGTGGAACTAAGGTAATGGTTGCTGCCATAGATCCAAATAGCTGTAGTACAAGGTGTGCTGGTACAAATGTCTGTGGAAGGAGGACTTGAATCTGGCTTCTCCTGTGAGGAGGAAGGGAAGCTTGACAGGATGTTGTGTCGAAGATCGCTCCAATGAATTCCAGTGCTCTTGTTGGAGACATTTGTGGTTTATCCATGTTGATCGTGATACCCAAGTGAAGAGTAAGGCCTTGAGTGTAAGAGAGACTGAGAATGAAAAGATACCTGGTTGTGATGGTAAAGAGACAATTGTCTAAATATGGAAACACCTCATCTCCTTGTAGTTGGAGATGAGCTACTACGACTGCCATACATTTGATGAACACTCTGTGGGCTGTCAAGAGACCAAAGGGCAGTACGCTGAACTGATAGCGAATGGCTCCTGGCCGGAAGCAGAGAAATCTCTGGGAGCGTTTGTCCATCTTTATGTGGTAATACGGGTCCTGGAGGTCTATAGAGCACATTCAGCTGTCCTTCCCCAGAAAGGGGAGGATGGACTGTACCGTGACCATCCGGAATTTTTGAGGTTTTAGGAATTTGTTTAGCAAGCTAAGAGCCAAGATTGGTCTCCAGTCCCCTGTCTTTTTTGGTACTAAATCTGAGGGTACTGCTACTCAATGCTAGAAGTCTAAACCTCAAAATGCACTCACTCGAGGCACTCTTTAAAATGGAGAACATCTACATCTGTGCAGTCACAGAGACCTGCTTCAAGGATCCAGAGAGTACCCCTGCATTACCAGGCTATAATTCAAACCACACCTTTCGGCCACCTAACCTGGACCGAAACACTACAGGCGGAGGCGTGTCCATATTCAATAAGGATATCCACACCTCCAGGCTAGTTGCTAAGCATAATGCATCCAAGATTATCCAAGTGCAACTAACTTTGGGAAAGCCCGCAATCCCAACTGTAGCTTGCTACAGATCCCCCACCATACCCCAGGATTCCCACTCCTCATTTCTTGATACACTGGAAAATATTAGGGTACAACCTAACACCCTAATAATGGGCGATTTCAACTACCCTACCATTAAAGTACAGTTGTGTACACTTACCATAAATGTAGATGTTCGAGTGTATTCACTGTTGCAGTCATTACATTTGGGTTATCCTGCTGGCAGGTTGCTCTTAGTCGGCCTGAATTCCAAAGTCTTGGGTCCTGCGTCGGTTGCTGTCACCTCTTCCCTGACGTCAGGTCATCAGGGGTATAAAAGATGCAGCCGACGCCATTTAATTCAGTTTTTTTGCCCCAGATGTCAGGTGCCGCCAAAAGGGTAGGCTAAATTTATGTAAATAAAACATACATGCACCAGAAATAAGCTTTACCTTCATCTATAAGCAAATACACAACCTAGGCTGTATAGATTAGAGAAGTAAAGATAAGTTCCAGCAGAAATAAGGGGGATGGCGGGTGGGTAACCTGGACTGCAACAGTGAATACACTCAAACATCTACATTTATGGCAAGTGTACACAACTGTACTATGTTCTTAGTGTTTCACTGTTGCAGTCATTAGATTTGGGTTGAGTCCCAAAGTTATGGTTGGGGGGCTGGAGCTAAATAACATTAGGAGCGGCTATGAGGCCCTGCAGAAAGTAGAGTTTTGTACCTACCATAAATGTAGATGTTAGAGTGTTCACCCTGCTGCAGTCATCACACTTGGGTTATCCTGCCGTCAGGCAGTCCCGCAGTCGGCCTGAGTTCCAAAGTCTTGGTCCGGCGTCGGTTGCTGTCGCTTCTTCCCTGACGTCAGTGTGCCAGGGGTATATAAGAGGCATCTGATGCCATTTTCTTCAGTTTTTCTTGCCCCAGATGTCAGGTGCCCCCAATAGGTAGGCAAAATACATATATTGCTATATAAAAAAAGTACGTATAAAAATAAAACAATACCTTCAGGCACAAGCAAATACACCACAGAGGTTGTATAGGATAGAGTGGTACAGATAAGTCCAGCTAGTTCAGAGCGGATGGAGGGAGGGTAACCTGGACTGCAGCAGGGTGAACACTCGAACATCTACATTTATGGTAGGTACAAAACTGTACTATGTTCATCGTGTTACCCTGCTGCAGTCATCACACTTGGGTTGAATCCCAAAGCTAAGGATGGGTGGTGGAGTTAAATAGGGTTAGAAGAAGCTAGTAGGCCCTGCAAAACTGCAGTGGCAAAACCAGCTCTAGTCTTAGAATATAGAGGTAAGTGATAGTGTTTGGTGAAGGTGTGCACTGAACTCCAAGTTGCAGCTTCCAGAATATCCTTGGTTGGCACCCCCCTGAGAAAGGCTGCTGATGTAGATGTAGCCCTGATGGAGTGTGACTTAATGTTAGCAGGTACCGGTTTCCCATGATGCGTGTAGCAGAAACATATGCAATGTCCTATCCATTTTGAAATGGTCTGTTTTGAGATAGCTTTTCCTTGTGATCCTGCAGCATAGGCTACAAAGAGCTGGTCAGATTTTCTGAAAGCCTTAGTTTTATCCATGTAGTAACGTAATTGCCTATGAATGTCCAAAGAGTGCAGGAGTTTTTCTCCTTTGTTCTGGGGATTTGGGAAAAAGGTGGGCAAATGAATGGTTTGGTTTAGGGCCACACTGGATACCACCTTTGGCATAAAGGAAGGGTTAGTTCGTAGAGACTCTGTCTTGATGAAAAATGAGGAAAGGCTCCACTGCCATTAGTGCCTGTAGCTCTGAGACTCTTCTAGCTGAAGTTATTGCTAGTAGCAGGGCAGTTTTCCATGAAAGAAATTTTAAATCAGCTGAAAAAGCTGGTTCAAAGGACGGCAGTGTAAGCTTTTCCAGAACAAAGTTGAGATCCCAAGTAGGTGTTGGTGCTCTCCTGGGTGGTCTTATGTTCTTAGCCCCTCTGAGGTACTGTCTTAGGAGTGGATGTGAAAATAAAGGAGGATCCGTGTTGTAATGAGCTGAAATTGCTGAGGTGTGGATCTTAATAGATGAAAAGGAAAGTCCTTTGTGCAACATCTCAGTTAAATATTGTAGAATCTGAGGAATGTTTGGGTCAAGGGGATTTTGGCCTTGGCGCAAAATCTTTTCCATTTGTCTGAATAGGTTTTCCTGGTGCTGAGCCTCCTGGCCTCCAGAATGACATCCATAACAGCTTTGGATAGAGGTGTTGGCTGGTTGTTTAGGTAATTTGCCATGCAGCCAGGTTTAAAGTCTTGAGCTGGCTGTGTAGAATCTGATTGTCTCGCTGGGTGAGCAGGTGAGGAATTTGTGGTAAAATCCATGGTGGGCCGTGGGCCATGTTCCTTGGAATTGGATACCAGTGCTGGCGTGGCCAGTCTGGTGCAATGAGTATCATTTGTGGCCTCTCTAATCTGACTTTCAGTAGTACCTTTGCTAGAAGAGGCAGTGGAGGAAAGGCATACACTGTTAATGTTTTCCAACTGAATGAGAGGACGTCCACTTTCCAAGCTTGTGGATGGAATGTCCTTGTACAAAATTTGGTAGTTTTGGGGGTTGGCAAACAGATCTAATGTCTGGGCATCCCCATTTCTGAGTTATCATTGCAAATACTTGTGGATCCCAAAGGGCAATGCAGAGAATTGATAATGGGTTGAACCTGCAATGAAGCGGAGGTATCTTTTGCAATTTTGTCTGATAGGGACATGCAGGTATGCCTCCTTGAGGTCCAACGTTACTAGCCAAGCATTCTTGCCCAGCATGGGAAGAAGCTGTTGTAGTGTTAGCATCTTGAATTTTCGTACTTGTAGATAGGTGTTCAGAATTAAAACATCCAGAATGGGTCTCCATGCTTTGTCTTTTCTTGGGACTAGAAAGAATCTTGAGTAAAATCCTTGTCCTTGCTCCTGTGTAGGTACCTGTTGAATGGCTCTCATGTCCATGAGAGCTGTAATTTCTTTTTGTGCCTCTGCCATTTGATTTGGTGGCAGGTTTGGCATTCCTTTTATCCTTGGCAAGGTATGAAAGTGGAATCTGTATCCTTGTGAGACAATGTTTAGGACCCATTTGTCTTTTGTGATGATGTGCCAGTTGTCTGCAAAAAGTGCTAATTTTCTTCCCAAGGGAGCTGCCAAGAGAGATTTGCTTGGTAGTTTGAGGATTGAGTCATTGTGTTTGTCTTCTGCTAGCTTGGGGCCTGTCTTCTCCTCCTTTCTGGGTAGCAGTACCCCATTGGCGAGGTTTGTAAGGGCCTTGTGACTGACCTCTGCCCCTTGGGCGTCTGTATTTGTCCCTCTGTGATCTGTCAGAAGCTGGAAAGGACCAGTTTTTTGTTGGCCAATTTCTGCTGAAACGAGGGGGTTGTACCTGTAAAAAATCCTTGACCGTCTGCATAGACTTTGCCTTATCCTCCATTTTCTTTAAAACCTCTTCTGCTTTGACACCAAATAATACATCCTGCTGTAAAGGTGCAGCCAATAATTTTTGCTTTAACATGATCAGGTAGGGTTTGTTCTTTTAACCAAGCATGTCTACGTATTGATAGACCCAGTAACAGCTGCTCTACAGGAAGCTTCCAATGAATCAAATCTACATTATAAAGTACATTTGCCCACCTGTTCAGCTGCATGCAACATATCCTGCATTTCCTTGAATTCAGACTGTTCAGAATGTGTGCTCATTTTTTCTTTTAATTGAGACATTAGGAATTGCTGATATTTCAGCATGTAAACTGACAATTTAATGCTCTCATAGCCAGAGTAGCTGAGGTGTATATCTTCTTTCCCCATCTATCTAGGGCTCTGGAATCCCTTTCAGAGGGCACAGGATTTTTAGCCATAGAAGCTTTAGCCCCTTTGGGACCCTGGGAAATTGTTTCTGGGTCAGCCACAGGGCTTTTATAAAGGAATTTGTGTGAGTCAGGTACTCTGTAGTACCTGTCTGGTTTGGCTGAAGCAGGAGGTAGAGAGTCTGGATTTAGACTAGACTCCAAGTAAACATCATCCACAATGTCTAAAACTGGAGGGATAGCAAGTGGTCTGTGCTGGGGAAGTAAAAGGAACTCTCAGAGCCTTTTCTTAGAATCAGAGTAGTCCTGGCCTTCCCAGTGGAAATGTTCCCTCATGGTATGTAAAGTTTCCCCAAAGCAGTAGTCTTCCGGAGGAGATGCTGAGGGAATAGAGTCTTCACCATCAGAGTCTTCATAGGTTCATAAGTTCATACAAGGCTAACTTCCCTTGGGCATTTATAAGTCTAGCCAGAGTGTGTGTGGCTTTCACCACCCCTTAGGATGAGAATACTATACCCATTAGTTTGCTGTGCCTCTGTCCAGCAGTGACACAGAGATGATTCCTGGGGTAAACCTACGATCTCCCATCCACTCATCAAGATTTCTCTTGAACAGAGTCAGTGAGGGGCTCTGCCTCACATGGACTGGGATTCTGTTCCATAGTGTAGGGAGTCTCTGGGTGATGTGTTCCATAGTGTAGGGAAGGGGGAAAAGTGTAATCCTGTTACTCAGAAAAATGTGAGGAAATTGAAACCTGGTCAGAGGAAGCATAATCCTACTCTTGTCTTGGTCTTTTATCTGGAGGGGGATGGGAACCCCTGATTAGGGTAATCAAATCTTCAGCCATCTTAAGCATCTGTTTCTTAGGCATGGGGCCTTGAACTGTAGACTGATGTACAGTCTTTTTTTTTTAATGGAGTTTTAAGCTTAGCATAAGATTTAATGGCGAGTGTAGTCGGTCTGACGACACCTTCTGCAACTGAAGGTGTTTCTACTGCACCGGGATCTCCTTCTGCTCTGGTGTCGAGAGGGCTTAATGAAGATGGCTGCGACGGCCTAGTACACTCCGCTTGAGAATCCGCAGCTGTCTGGGGTTCCAATTCTGCGGTCTTCAGGGGCTGCGTAGGCGCCTCACTGAAAACTGGAGAACCGGCGACAGGCCCAGCAGAGGCCTTGGAGTCTGGCTTGTTCCTAGGCTGCCTTGTCCTTATCCTTGCGTTTTTTATGCATGACGGTCGTCGGCTGCTCTGACGGCATGATACAATTAAATTTCCTACCAAAGTAATGTCGTGTGAAGTCAAAATGGCGTTTGATAGTTCATTTATTAAACCTAGCACAAAACAGACAACCTGTGACGTCGTGGTCTGGGCCTAGGCAAGGAATACAATAAGAATGGAAGTCCTTATGAGGTATTTGCTTCCCACAAGAAATGCAATTGTTAACTTTTTCTGACATCGGACTGAGACAAGAAAAGGTTCCCCAACGGGGTACTTAGCTTTATTGAAGACTTCGGACTGAAATTCAATTCGAAAATCTCAGGTGTCGGCCGACCGGCACTTGCGAACTGCTTCTACTTCGGGCACCGCGTGGCAAGAAAGACTGGAAAAAATGGCGTCTGATGCCTCTTATATACCCCTGGCACACTGACGTCAGGGAAGAAGCGACAGCAACCGACACCAGACCAAGACATTGGAACTCAGGCCGACTGCGGGACCGCCTGACGGCAGGATAACCCAAGTGTGATGACTGCAGCAGGGTAACACGATGAACATCTGCAGTGGCAAAGCCTGTCCTGGATTTAGAGTAAAGAGGCAGATTGTAATGTTTTGTAAAGGTATGCACTGAACTCCAAGTGGCAGCCTCTAAAATGTCTTTGGTTGGTACTCCCCTGAGAAATGCTGCAGAAGTGGCTGCAGCTCTGGTTGAATGTGGCCTAATGCCCTTAGGCACTGGTTTGCCATGCTTTGAGTAGCAGAAACGAATGCAGCAACCTATCCACTTTGAAATAGTCTGCTTGGAGACAGCCTTTCCTTGTGATGCTGTGGCATATGCCACTAGTAATTGTTCTGTCTTTCTGAAAACTTTAGTTTTGTCCCAGTAGAATCTAAGTTGTCTTTGTATGTCCAAAGAATACAGAATTTTCAACCCCTGTTCTGTGGATTTGGATAAAAGGTTGGCAAATGAATAGTTTGGTTAAGGGCTACACTGGATACCACCTTAGGCATACATGTAGGGTTTGTTCTCAGGGAGACCCTGTCTGAATAAAAAAATGATAAAAGGGTTCCATGGCCATGAGAGCCTGTAGCTCTGAAACTCGTCTTGCAGAAGTTATTGCTAGGAGCAGAGCTGTTTTCCAAGATAAGAATTTTATATCTGCAGTAGCAACTGGCTCAAAAGGAGGTAAGGTGAGTTTTTCCAAGACATAATTGAGGTCCCATGCAGGTACTGGCGTTCTCCTTGGAGGCCTTAGGTTTTTGGCTCCTCTGAGGTACTGCCTTAATAAAGGATGAGAAAAGAGTGGTGGCTCTGTATTGTAGTGAGCCGAAATGGCAGAGGCACGGATTTTAATTGATGAGAAAGATAGACCTTTGTCCAGCATCTTAGTTAAGTATTGCAAAATCGGAGGAATATTTGGGACAGCTGTATCAGTTCCTTGAGCTTGGTTCCAAGCGCAAACTCTCTTCCATTTCCCAGCATAGGAATTTCTAGTACTAGGCCTTCTGGCTTCTAAAATGACATCCATCACAGCTTTACTGAGAGGTGTGGTTTGTATGGCTACATTATCCGCCATGCTGCCAGGTTTAGGGTCCTGAGTTGGCTATGCAGAATCTGATTGTTTTGCTGGGACAGTAGATGAGGTATTTGAGGTAAGGTCCAGGCTGGGCATTGGGACAAGTTCCTTAAGATCGGATACCATAGGTTCATAGGTTTGTACTAGGCTATCGGCCCTAAGGCCTATGCAAGCCTAGCCATAACAATTCCATGGAAATTTCTTCCCACAATATTTACTTCTCTGGGCCCCTGTCTAGCAGGGCGACTGACATGATCCCAGGGGTGAATTTCCTATCTCCCATACAATCATCAAGGTTCCTTTTGAAGAGGGCCAATGAGACGCTGTGCTTGACATGTATGGGCAGTCTATTCCAGAATATGGGGAGTCCCTGGGTCAGGAACCTATCCCTCCAGCATGTTTTGTTCATTGTGATAAGGTTTAGATCTCTGGAGCGCGTGTCTCTGAGGGATTGGGATTTCTTTAAGTGGAGCATGTCCAACAGCTCAGGGTTTGACATGGCCTTGTATGTTAAGCAGAGATCGCCTTTGAGTAGACGATATGCCACAGAGTATAGTTGGAGTTTTTTTTAGACGGTCAGCATATGGCATCTGCTTTAGGCCTGTGATTCTTTTAGTGAGGTATTTCTGTGGCCTTTCCAGCTGTTGCAGATGTCTTGTGAGGTACATACCAAGTGGGGCATTATACTCTATAATGGGTCTAATGAGGGATTAGTACAGTGGGACAATGACCTCCTTTTTTCTGGATGAAAAGCCCTTAGTGATGAGGTGTGTCACATAGAAGGATTTCCTGACTGTTGTGGCGATGTGGTTATCGAAAATGAGACCACGGTCCACTTGTGTCCCCAAGTCTCTCATCACACTTTCCATGTTTAGTGTCCTGCCACCTATGTGGTAGTTCATGGGTACATGTTTTTTCCAAAGGGGATAACTATACATTTCTTGGCATTAAGCTTGAGCCCATGGCTCTGGCACCAGGCATCTGTTTCTGTAAGGCCCTTTTGTAGAATATTCACATCATCTGGGGATTCAATAATGGCTCCCAGTTTGCAGTCATCTGCAAACTTTGTTAGCCAGAGTCCCTTAGTGTTGGTCTGTACTTCAGAGAAGTAGATGCCAAACAAAAGTGGTCCCAGGACTGAACCCTGGGGTACTACACTTGTCACTTGTCTGGTGCTAGATTTGGAGTTGGCTACTTTTACAGTCTGGGTTCTGTCAGTAAGCCAGTTGGCAACCCATCAAGTGACGTAGGGATTTATGCCCAGCTTAGTAAGTTTATCTAAGATTCCAGAGTGGGGGATGGTGTAGAAGGCCTTGGCGATGCGAAGAAGTCAATCACATTCAGGAGAAAAGATCGGCCCTTCACAAACCCAAACTGGGTGGGGTCCAGTATTTGAAGGCTGCCAATGTCTTTGTTTATAAGTTCCATGATAATGCGTTCCATGCCCTTGCAGATCAGGCTTGTCAGGCTGATGGGACGGTAATTCCTGGGATCCAAGGCGGATCCTCCCTTATGGTGTGGGATAACTGTAGCTGTGCGCCACTCAGTGGGCATGAAGCCTGAGGTGAGGCTATAACAGGACACTTAGGTGGGGTGCCAGTTCATTTTGTAGTTGTAGGCGTGGCCAGTCTGGGGCAATCAGAATAATTTTTGGTTACTCCTGCCTGACCTTTAGGAGTACCTTGGGGAGGAGAGGTAGTGGATGAAAGGCATATATGGATAGATTGTCCAGTTGAAAGATAAGGCGTCCACTTTCCAAGCTTGTCTGTGATAAGTCCTTGTGCAGAATCTTTTTAGTTGATAGTTTTGAGGGGAGGCAAATAGATCTTTGTCCGGGCGTCCCCATTTCTTTGTTACCATGCTGAAGACTTGTGGATCCAGGTGCCACTCGTGGGGCTCCATGAGGTTTCTGCTTAGTTCGTCTGCGGGAGTGTATTCTTTTCCTGGCAGGAATTGTGCCTGCAGATGAACTTGGTAAGTCAATGCTGTGTCCCATAAAGCCATGGCTAGTCTGCACAGGGGATATGAATGAGTGCCTCCCTGCTTGTTTATGTCCCACATGACCGTGGTGTTGTCTGTCTTTATCAGCAGTTGTCCCAGATGAAGTAGGTTTTTGAAGGCTGTCAGGGCATTTTGAACAGCTAGCATCTCTTTTTGATTGATATATAGATGCTTTTGGTTTGTGGACCAGGTGCCCTGAATGCCTCTTCCTGCCATGTGTGCCCCCCAGGCATAATCTGATGCATCCATCGTTGGGCTCTGCCTGGCTGGGGGTAGTGAGAATGGCTGTCCCTTGTTTTGATGACAAGCCTTTGCCCACCATCAAAACTCCTGTTGCATGCAGGGAATTAGAGTAATCATTGTTTCCAGACTGTGGCAATGTTGCGTTCAAATACTTTTTAGGTCCCACTGAATCTTCCTCATATGCAGTCTTGAATATGGAATTAGTAATATGCAGGATGCCATGAAGCCCAAAGCCTGCAGAAGTTTTCTTGCAAATAACTGGGCCTTTGTTGCCATTTCCTTGAAATAGGTAGTCAAGTTGCCTTTGTTTGTCTGGAGTGAGATAAGCCATCTGGGCAGTTGTATTTAAGGTTGCACCCAGGAATATTATCTCTTGAGAGGATACTAGTTTTGATTTCTTTTCGTTGACTGTGTACCCTAGGCATGTTAAAGGTCTTATCACAAACGTCAGATGCTGTAGTAGAATGTCCTTGTTCTCTGCTTGTATGAGGCAGTCGTCCAAGTAAGGATATATTTGTATTCCTCTTTGTCTGCAGAATGCAACTACTGGTGCCAGGCACTTTGTGAAGACCCTGGGTGCAGTAGATAAGCCAAAGGGCAGTGCAGAGAACTGGTAATGCTTTGAGCCAGCCTTGAATCTGAGGAATCTTCTGCATGTTTGTCCGATTGGGACATGCAGGTACGCCTCTTTTAGGTCTAAAGTCACGAGCCAAGCCTTGCTGCCCAGCATGGGCAGAAGCTGCTGTACGGTCAACATCTTGAATTTTGGTATATCCAGGAAAGTGTTTAGGATAGGTCCAGTATTGGTCTCCATGCTTGGTCCTTTCTCGGTACCCAGAAAAGTCTTGAGTAAAATCCTTGTCCCTGCTCTTGCTGAGGCACTTGTTAAATAGCCCTCATGTCCATGAGAGCTGCGACTTGTTTTTGAGCCTCTGCCCATTGATTTTTTGGCAGGTCTGGCCAACCGTTTGCCCTTGGTAGGGTATGAAAATGAAACTTGTAGCCTTGAGACACTATGTCTAGAACCCATTTGTCCTGGGCTATAATGTGCCAATTTTGAGAAAAAAGTGCTAGTTTTCCCCTAAGGGTGCTGCCAGAAGATAAGTGCCTGGTGCAGGCAGGGGGAAGTCATTGGGACTGTTTCCTGTACGATTGTGATTTGTCCTTTCCACCTTTGGAGGTAGAGGCACTCCACTGCTTAGACCTGTAGGATCCTTGCAGCTGTGATCTGTCTCTAGGGCGTCTGGATCTGCCCCTTTGAGGTCTGTCTGAGACCGGAAAGGACCAATTCTTTGTAGGCCAGTGTCTGCTAAATCTAGGTGGCTATACCTGTAAGAAATCCTTGACCGTTTGCATAGATTAGCTTTGCCTTCCATTTTTTTTAACACCTCTTCTGCCTTAACACCAAACAAGGTATCATGTTGTAAAGGAGCATCTAATAATTTTGCTTTAACATGGTCAGGCAGATTTTGTTCTTTCAACCAAGCATGCCTCCTAATGACAGAACCCATAACAGCGGCCCTGCAGGAAGCCTCTAGAGAATCAAAACCACATTGAAAAGTATGCTTTCCAACTTGTTCAGCTGCATGCAATAAATCTGGTTTTTCTTTGTTTTCCGCACATTCAGAATTTGCCATCACTTTCTGTTTAAGCAGTGTCATGATATATTGTATTGCTGACATTTGAGCATATGAAACTGGCAATTTGAGGCCCTTATAGCCAAAGTAGCAGATGTGTAAATTGTTTTTCCCCAACTACCCAGAGCCCTAGAATCTCTATCCGAGGGGGTAGGGTTTTTTGCAGTAGAAGCCTTGACCCCTTTTGGACCCTGAGAAATAGTTTCTGGGTCTGCAGAAGGGTTTTTGAAAGGGAATTTATGAGAGTTGGTGACCCTGTAGTATCTGTCCGACTTAACAGGAGCTGGAGCTGGAGGTAAAGAGTCAGGGGTCAGACTGGACTCCGAGAACACACATCATCTACAATGTCCAACACAGGTGGAATAGCTAGAGACCTGTGTTGAGGAAGTAAAAGGAAGTCTCTGAGCTTTTTCTTAGATTCTGAAAAATCTTGGCTCTCCCAGTGGAAGTGCTCCCTCATGGTATGCAAGGTTTCCCCAAAAGAGTAGTCCTCAGGAGGAGAAGCTGAAGGAACTGATTCGTCAGCATCAGAATCCTCATAGGAGAGAATATTCCTGATCAGAAGAAATGGAAACCTGATCTGAAGATTCATAGTCCGTCTCTTGCCTAGGCCTCTTATCAGGAGGGGGATGGGAACCCCTGATCAAGGTAATTAAGTCTTCGGCCATTTTGAGCATCTGTTTTTTGTGCACGGAGGCCTGTCCTTGTGGCTGGTGAACTTGCTTCTTTGTCTTTAAAGGTGTTTTAGTCTTTGTCTTTGAAGTCGGTTTAATATATAATTGTTTAGGTCTGAATACACCCTCAGAAGCCGATGCCTGCTCAGCAGCTCCGGACCCATCTGAGGGAATATTCTCCGAGGCTTCAATACCTTGAGTTTCCTGCGGCCAGGCTGACTCTACGTGGGAGTCGGTAGCAGCCTGTGACTCGAAAGTAATGGGCGTCAGGGGCAGAGACAGTGCCTCACTGAGAACTGGCGACTTGCTTAGGAGAAGCTTTGTCGTCGGTTTTGAACCTCGGTTGCCTGTCTTTTTCTTTGTGTTTTTTGAGAACTCCGGTAGTCGGATGGCTATCAGACAACATTGTATAATTAAATCTTCGCACAAAATAGCTTAATGCAAAATTGTACCGGCGCTTAATAGTGCGTTGGTTAAATCTAGCACAAAACCGACAACTAGCAACGTTGTGGTCAGGGCCTAGGCAAGGAATACAGTAAGAATGAAAGTCCCTATGAGGTATTTGCTTCCCACAAGAACTGCAATTATTAACTTTTTCTGACATCGGTCTGGAGCAAGAAATTAGAAGTTATGTACTTACCATAACGTTCCATCTGAGTAGGTGGATTCATTTGTCTGCAACCTGTGGGTATGGATCCGATATCGGATCCGAACCGGCATGGTTTATCCAGCTATGGATCTAAGCTCCTAGCTCCTCCCCTCACCCATAATGCCCTGCTCTCCCTACATGACCTCAGATCGAGTTTGCCCTGCACCAACTACCCTAACTAAAGGGTAACGCACCCTATGCAGGAAACTTACAAGGCCAGAGGGATAGGAGGGTGGGATGGTTGCAGACAAATGAATCCACCTACTCAGATGGAACGTTATTGTAAGTACATAACTTCTAAATCTGAAGTAGGAGAATTCATTTGTCAGCAACCTGTGGGACAGAGTCCCCAGCTACCTTAATCTTGGGTGGCCATCATGGAAGGATATTCCGGAGCACCGCGGAGCATTCATTTGTCAGCAACCTGTGGGACAGAGTCCCCAGCTACCTTAATCTTGGGTGGCCATCATGGAAGGATATTCCGGAGCACCGCGGAGCCAAAGAATGCTCTACCTCTAGACATGACGTCCAGCTTGTAATGAGTAATAAAGGTATGAGATGAAGCCCAAGTGGCTGCTGAACAAATGTCATCCAGAGGAACTCTAGACTTAAAGGCCGCTGAAGTAGAGACAGACCGGGTCGAATGAGCATGGACTCCCTCCGGTGCGGGCCTCCCAGAGGCTTGGTATGCCAACAGAATACACTGAGAAATCCAGCGTGACAAAGAAACTTTGGAAATTGGTTTACCCAGATTGAATTTGGCAAAAGAAATGAACAACTGGTCTGATTGCCTATGACCAGCTGTCCTATGAAGGTAAAAACGAAGCTGCCTGTGAACATCCAAGGAATGCAGCTTGTATTCGCCTTTGTTTTGATACTTAGGGAAGAAAACAGGGAGGTTGATGGACTGATTAATGTTAGCTTCCGAAGCTACTTTAGGAAGAAAGGAGGGATTGATCCTGAGGCACACCCGGTCCGGATGAAATATCAAATAAGGCGGTTTCATGGACAGGGCCTGAAGCTCAGAAACTCTCTTAGCCGAAGTAAAAAAGGCAGTCTTAAAGGACAATAATTTAAAATAGACTGTGGCCGCAGGTTCGAAGGGAGGAGCAGTCAAGGCCTGAAGTACCAAGGAAAGATCCCATGGGTGAACCGTTTTTTTGACAGGGGGTCTGAGCAAAAAGGTGCCTTTTAGGAAGGTTTTGCATAACTTAGCTGACATAAGAGACCCTGAGTCATGACCAACATGGTAATGAGATATGGCCGCCAGCTGAACTTTGACCGTGGAACTACTGGCGCCATCATTAAAGAGAGTAGTAAGGAAGTCTAGAACCAAAGGAAGGGGAACCGTGAAAGGATATAGGCCTTGCCGCTCTGCCCAAATAGAGAAACGCTTCCATTTACTGCGGTAAATTTTTCTGGTAGAGGGCTTGTGGGCCGCCACCAGAATGGCCTTAACTGGGGACGAGATACCGGGAGTCCTGATTAGGAGTGGAACTGGAGCAGCCAAGCAGTCAACTTCAGGTTGTCCAGGTTCGGAGTTGGTAGGTTCGATGGGTGTGATATCAGATCCAGAATGGGATCTAGAATCCAAGGTGGATTCACTGAATGAGACCTTAGGTAAGGGAACCAGATCTGTCGAGGCCAGAACGGGGCAATGAGGATCATTCTGCACCCCAACCGAGAGGCTTTCTGAATTACTTGAAGCATCAGAGGTAGAGGGGGGTATGCGTAAAGAAGACCGGGAGGCCAAGCATGCACCAGAGCGTCTCTCGGAGAATCCCCTGGAGGGATTAGGCGAAAAACTGTCGCACTTGGCGTTTAAGGGAGAAGCAAAGAGATCGCAACAGGGAGTCCCCCACTGTGCGAAGATACGTTTCGCTACTTGAGAATTGAGAGACCACTTGTACGGGGAGAGAATGGTGCGACTGAGCTTGTCCACTAGGATGTTGGTCCGACCCGGAATATGCGTTGCGATGAGAAAGCGGTTGGTGGAAATCGCCCATTCCCACACTCTCATGGCTTCTCAACATAAAGGGTAAGACCTGGTTCCCCCCCGTTTGTTGATGTACCAGACCACCGACATGTTGTCTGATTGAAAAATTGTTCCCAGGGGAAGGAGGGCTTGAAGTGCTTGCAACGCCAAGAGCACCATCCTCATTTCCAGAACATTGATATGCAGGGAGGTCTCTGAATCGCTCCACTTGCCTTGGACCGTCCGGCCCGCAAAATGCCCCCCCCCCAAGGCGGGAAGCATCCGTGGTCACTGTGGCGAGAGGGGGAGATGCACAAAAGGGGCGGCCCCTGTGGAGGTCAGGGGAATGGAGCCACCACAAGAGAGACCGCTTGCAAGCCTTGCTGATTGCAATGGGATGATACAGGGGGAGAGAGAGAAATGACCACTGCACATGAAGTGTCCATTGAAATACCCGCATGTTCAAGCGGGCGAGCGGAAGAAGAGTAATCGCTGCCGCCATAGACCCTAGCGCCCTCAGGATCAATTCCACAGGTGTTGAGCTGGAGTGAAGGATGGCCCGCACTTGGAGTCGTAGATTCCGAACTCTGTCGGTTGTGAGAAAGGCTCTTAAATTTCTCGTGTCTAACCTGGCTCCTATAAAATCTATTATCTGAGTAGGGACCAGGTTGGACTTTTCTATGTTTACCGTGATGCCTAGCCAGGGAGCTAGACGAAGAAAGGAGTCTCTTGCTAAAGAGAGTAGATGCCTTGTTGGGGCGGAGAGAAGCCAGTCATCTAGATACGGAAAGACCTGCACCCCCTGAAGCCTCAGGTGGGCCGCAACCACTGCTAATACTTTGGTGAACACCCTGGGGGCTGTGGTGAGACCAAAGGGAAGGACCCTGAACTGGTAGTGACTGGCTCCCAGCCGGAAGCGAAGAAACCTTCTGGATCGTCTGTCCATCAGAATGTGGTAGTACGCATCCTTGAGGTCTATAGAGCACATCCAGTGATTCTCCCCTAGAAGGGGGAGGATGGATTGCAAAGTGACCATCTGGAATTTCTCTTTGGGAACTGCCAGGTTCAATAGGGACAGGTCCAGTATGGGTCTTAGGTCCCCAGTCTTTTTTGGCACTAAAAAGAACCTGGAGTAGAACCCTGATATGATCTGGTCTGGGGGGACGGGCTGGATGGCTCTTTCTCAGCAGATAGCTAATTTCTGCTGAAGCGGCCTCCCTCTGATCGGGTGGAACATCGGGGAGGATTTTTAACTTTGGGACATGAAGAAAGGGGATCTTGTAACCTCTGGATATAATCTGGAGTACCCAGCGGTCCGATGTAATGGACTCCCATGCCGCTAGGTGCTCTGAGCGTCCCCGACTGCCTCCAGAGTGGAGCAGTCGGGCAACCCCTCAGGGTTGCTGCGTGGGCCGTTCAGAGAAAGGTTCCCTGGACCCAAAGTTCCTGGGAGCCCCTCTGCCTCTAGGGCGGCATCCTCCCTGTCCTCCTCTGCCGCGGAAGGACTGGTTGCCCGGAGCGGGTTGGGAGTGCTGCGACTTCCGGAACCACATCTTCTTCTGGCCCTTTTGGTTCCTAGAGTAGGACCTCTGGGGCACAGAGAAGCGGACTCCGACGGCAGACAGCGTCTTCCCGTCCTTCTCGCTCTGAACCAAGGTGTCGCGAACCATCTTGCCAAAAAGGGCAGAACCGTCAAAGGGGGCATTCGTGTATGACGCCTTGAAGGGCTCCGTAAAATCGCAGTGGCGGAGCCAGGTCTGCCGTCGTGTGACTAGGCCCGCTCCTGCAGCTCTAGCGGCTCCCTCGGTAGCGTGGGAAAGTAACCGCATAGAGGTGTTGGTCACAGAACGAAGAGTGGCCATACGGGTGGAGTGCATAAGTTTGTCCTCCTCCAACATGGACTCTGGGGGGGTGCAGCGTATTCCTTGATAAGATCGCGCTGCATCCTAATGACATGTGCCAAATAGTTGAGCGCCCTCACTGAGAAGGTCGCTGAACTAAACATTCGCTTCCCCAAACGGTCCATCATCCGAGACTCCTTGCTCGGGGGATGGACTGAGGGACTCTCCTGGGCGAGTTCCCTCTTAGTGGCTGCTGCCGACAACATGGCATCTACCGGGGGTCCCTTGCTCCAGTGGGCACGGTCAGCAGGGGGGCTAAGGATCCTATCGGGCCTCTTGGGGATTGGCTCCACGGTGTCTGGTTCCTTCCATGCCCTGGTGGTAATAAGGTCCACCAGGGGGTCGGCAGGAGGGGACACCCAAGAGGTAGACGGGCCCACTTCAAATGCCTCCAAGAACATGGACTCGTCCGAGGAAGACTTTGGGGCAGACCACCCACCTCTGATCCGTAACATTTCCATGATGTCTCCAAAGGAGACATCCTCAGGGGGTGATCTTGGGGAGCCTTCCCCTTCCTCCAAGTCAGTGTCTTCAGTTAAAGACTCAGGGGAGTCTATGTGCCTCCTCTTACACGTATGAGGTGCTTCCTCGGGGGGGGGGGCGGTCCGAGGAGCCCTCACCAGCAATGTCCAGATCCAAGGGGGCTGCTTGGAGCAGTGAAGCGGGCTGTCCCAGTGGCCGGGTGATGGAAGCCTGGCCCAGAGCAGATGGAGTGCGGCGGGCGAAGCAAGGGCCAGGGGTCCGGATGCCCTCAACAGAGCCCTCTCCACCACATCAAAAGCCGAGGGGGAGCCAGCCTCGACAATAGGATCCGAACGTCGGCTCCCCCTTGGATCCGATGAGTGGATCGGAGCCGGCGCCGAGCCCCTCGGATCCAAGGGAACAGTGCGATCCAACAGGGACGGCGCCGAAGGCACACTGAGTCCCCCAGATCCGAAGCTCGGGCCAAGGCTCCAAGAGGTCGGATCCGACAAACTCGAGGGCAGGGTCGGATCCGAAGTACCCAGTACTGTCGGCGCCGACCAACCCCCGGCTCCGAGCGCTCCGAACCCGGGTAGCGGGTCGGAGAAGGAGCTATGGGCTTGAAAAATGGGGTCGAGCTCCCCCCAGAGGGGGGGGAGGCAGGAGCACTCCCATCTGCATCTGGGCCTGGATGAACCTTCGCATCATCCGGTCCAGATCAGCATCGGAGAGGCTGTAGGTAGACCTCGACGAGGCTACCGAGGAAGGCCTTGAGTGCCGCCTCGATAGCCTCGAAGGAGGTCGAGTCTCCTCATCCTCAGGCTCCGGTGAAAAACAAGGAGACCGGAGCCGAGGAGGAGGAGAGCCAGCAGCCAGAGAGGCCAGAGGAGAAGCCCGCTTAGCAGGCGAGGCCGAGACGGAGGTCTCGGCCCGCCGCTTGTGGTGCTTCTCTCTCCGGTCCTTCTTCCTGGCTTCCCTCTCCTCCGAACCCTTAGAGGGAGTTTGAATCCCGGGAGGAGGAGGAGGAGCAGGCAAGACAGGAACTGCTGGAGCAGTAACCACCAATGGGGCGGGGGCAGAAGCAGAGTCCGGGGGCAAGAGTCCTGCCAAGACCAGCTTCGACCTCCGCTCCTTCAATGCCCTGGGGTTGAACCCTGCACAGATTGAACACCCAGAGGTGAGGTGTTCAACCCCAAGGCATCGAACGCACCGGGTGTGGCCATCAGCAGGGGATAGCTTATGGCCACACTCAGAGCATTTAGAGAAAATAGACTTTGGGGCTTCCGACATACTGCTGTTTGTTTTTTTTTTTTTTTAAACAAAACAAAAAGTAAAGCAAAGTACAAAAACTACACACTCACACAAGGCCCCAAAGACAACTCACACACACTACTATGCACCAGCGAGGGGAGGGTAAAAAAGGCAAAGTAAATTAAGCCCAAAAAGATAAAATATATAGGAAACCTAAAACTTTCACACAAATATTAAATTTAAACTAACAAAAATCTATTTTTCACAAGAAAAATCACTTAGCTCAGGAGCTCAGGAAAATCCAGCTGTCACCATGCGTGGCAAACTAGATCTGAGGTCATGTAGGGAGAGCAGGGCATTATGGGTGAGGGGAGGAGTTAGGAGCTCGGATCCATAGCTGGATAAACCATGCCGGTTCGGATCCGATATCGGATCCATACCCACAGGTTGCTGACAAATGAATTCTCCTACTTCAGATAAAAAGTTTCCCCAGTGGGGTACTTAGCTTTTAATGAAGACTTCGGATCTGAAACTCGAACACTAAAATCTCAGGAGTCGGTCGACCGGCACTTGCGAACTGCTTCTGCTTCGGGCACCGCGCGGCAAGAAAGACTGAATAAAATGGCGTCGGCTGCATCTTTTATACCCCTGACGACCTGATGTCAGGGAAGAGGTGACAGCAACTGATGCAGGACTCAAGACTTTGGAATTCAGGCCGACTGAGGGCAACCTGCCAGCAGGACAACCCAAATCTAATGACTGCAACAGTGAAACATGAAGAACATCTGGGAAAACTACTCATGTACCAACTCTTGTGCTCAACGTTTTCTGGAATTCATAAATTCCATTGTCTTGGATCAACTTACCCACACCCCCCACCAAAGGCAGCAATATCCTAGACCTGGTTATTACCAACATGGGCAACCAGTGCTCCACACAAGAGGTCAATTTCTCATTGGTCAGATCCAACCACAAGCTAATCACTCTAGACATCCACATCCCTCCCCCACCCCCATTAGGGAAACCACAGTAAAACATTTCTCCAAAGCCAACTTCACGCTTCTTAAGACAGAAGTGGCAAACTTCACGACACCCATGCTGACGGACAATAGAGGTATGACTGCTGAATCCTACACAAATGCACTTTATAAGCACTTACACGAGTGCATGGATCGTGCAATCCCTAACGGAACCAAGATGCTATCCTCCAAAAAAGGAAAACAATCTGGTGGTCCCCTGCCATAAACAAACTCTACAACAGAAGAAAGAAACTGTTGCAAAAAAAAGAGTAAAATCCCATGATTGGAGAAACTCCCTGGTCAGTCTCAGTAAGAAGCTGAGATCCCTCATAAAATCCTCCAAAGCTAGTTATGAAAACAAAATCGCCACTGACTCTAAAGGCAACCACAAAGCCTTCTATAGCTATGTCAAGAATCTCAATGGCAACACTCATATCTGCTCTGAGTTACAGCACAATGGCACTAAATATACAGAACCAAGTGATATTGCCAACATCCTGGCAGACAGGTTCAGTGCTAACTTTACCCCCCTGTCATCCCCTAAAGGGCCCATCTCTATACCAGAAGAATGCAAAGTTCCTGTAATCACAGCTGCACAGGTAAAAAACACACTATCCAAAGCCAAGAACACCGCATCCATGGGACCTGACAACATATCAGGCTGTGTTTTACATGAACTACAGAACGAACTGGCACCCAACCTAAGTATCATGTTCAATCATAGCCTCACCTCAGGCTATATGCCCACTGAATGGCACACAGCGACGGTTATCCCACTCCACAAAGGGGGAGCCACCACAGACCTCGGAAAAGTACAGTTGTGTACCTACCATAAATGTAGATGTTCGGGTGTATTCACTGTTGCAGTCATTACACTTGGGTTATCCTGCTGGCAGGCTACCCGCAGTAGGCCTGAATTCCAAAGTCCTGGTCCGGCGTCGGTTGCTGTCGCCTCTTCCCTGACGTCAGAGCGCCAGGCGTATAAAAGATGCAGCCGACGGCATTTTCTTCAGTTTTTCTTGCCCTAGATGTCAGGTGCCCCCAAAAAGATAGGCTGTAAAAATTATGATCATAAAAAAGCATGCACATAACTTTCATCTACAAGCAAATACACCACATAGGTTGTACAGAATAGATAGGTACAGATAAGTCCCAGTAAAGAAAAAGGGGGATGGTGGGAGGGTAACCTGGACTACAACAGTGAATACACTAACATCTACATTTATGGTAGGTACACAACTGTACTATGTTCATCGTCTTTCACTGTTGCAGTCATTACACTTGGGTTGAATCCCAAAGCTGAGGTTGGGCGGCTGGGCCTAAATAGAGTTTGGAGTGGCTATGAGGCCCTGCAGAACTGCAGTGGCAAAGCCTGCTCTGGATTTAGAGTAGAGAGGTAAATGGTAGTTCTTTGTAAAAAAGTGTGCACTGAAGTCCATGTTGCAGCCTCCAAAATATCCTTGGTTGGTACTCCTCTGAGGAAGGCTGCTGAAGTGGCTGCTGCTCTGGTAGAATGTGGCCTAATGCCCTTGGGCAGTGATTTGCCATGTTGTGAATAGTAGAAATGAATGCAGTGGCCTATCCACTTTGAAATAGTCTGTTTTGAAATGGCTTTTCCTTGGCAACCTGCAGCATATGCCACTAAGAGTTGCTCAGTCTTTCTGAAAGCTTTAGTCCTGTCCAAGTAAAAGCGTAGCTGTCTGTGTATGTCCAAAGTATGCAGAAGTCTCTCCCCCTTATTCTATGGGCTTGGATAAAAGGTAGTCAAATGTATGGTTTGGTTAAGAGCCACACTGGACACTACACCTTAGGCATAAATGTCAGGTTTGTCCTTAGAGAAACCCTGTCCTGATGGAAAATAATAAAGGTCCGACAGCCATTAGTGCCTGTAACTCTGAGACTCTTCTTGCTGAAGTTATTGCTAGGAGAAGAGCGGTTTTCCATGACAAGTATTTTATCTCTGCTGTATTGGCAGGCTCAAAAGGAGGCAGTGTGAGTTTTTCCAAGACAAAATTGAGGTCCCATGTAGGTATTGGAGCTCTGCTTGGAGGTCTTATGTTTTTGGCCCCTCTGAGAAACTGTCTTAGCAGTGGATGAGAAAAAATAGGTGGGTCCGTATTGTAATGAGCTGAAATGGTAGAGGCACGGATCTTAATTGATGAAGGATAGGCCTTTGCCCAGCATCTCAGTTAGGTATTGCAAAATCTGAAGAATATTTGGTTCAAGTGAGTCAATCCCCTGCACTTGGTTCCAAGCACAGAATCTCTTCCATTTTTCTGCATGAGATTTTCTGGTGCTGGGCCTCCTGGCCTCCAAAATAACATCTATAACTGCTTTAGAGAGAGGTGTGTTCTGAATGATTACATTATTCGCTATGCAGCCAGATTTAGGGTTCTGAGTTGGCTGTGCAGGATCTGATTGTTCTGTTGGGTCAGCAAATGAGGTATTAGAGGCAATATCCAGGCTGGGCCTGGAGACAAGCTCTTGAGGATTGGGTGCCAGTGCTGGCGTGGCCAGTCTGGGGCAATCAGTATCATTTTTGGCTTCTCTTGTCTGACCTTTGGATAGTAGAGGCAGAGGAGGGAAGGCATATACTGTAAGGGCTTTCCAGCTGAATTAAACGGCGTCCTCTTTCCATGCTTGCTTGTGATAAGTCTGAGTGCAGAATCTCTGTAGCTGGCAGTTGCGAGGGGAAGCGAATAGATCTATGTCTGGGCATCCCCATTTTCCTGTTATCATGCTGAAGATTTGTGGATCCAGTTTCCACTCGTGAGGATCCATGAGGTTTACACTTAGTTCGTCTGCCAAAGTGTTTGTTTTTCCTGGCAGGAATTGTGCTTGCAGATATACTTGATA
Source organism: Protopterus annectens (assembly GCF_019279795.1). Lineage (NCBI taxonomy): Eukaryota > Metazoa > Chordata > Ceratodontiformes > Protopteridae > Protopterus > Protopterus annectens. Next base: position 1,424,380,500 of record NC_056729.1, read on the forward strand.
AGTCAATGCTGTGTTCCACAAAGTCATGGCTTGCCTGCAGAGGGGGTAGGAATGTGTGCCCCCTTGTTTGTTTATGTACCACATGACTGTAGTATTGTCCATCTTTATCAGTAGTTGTCCTGGATGAAGTAGGTCCTTGAAGGCTGTCAGGGCATTTTGTACAGCTAACATCTCTTCTTGATTGATATGAAGATGCATTTGGTTTGTGGGCCATGTGTCCTGAATACATTTTCCTGCCATGTGCACCCCCCAGGCATAATCTGATGCATCTGTTGTTAGTGTCTGCCTGACAGTGGGTAAGGTGAATGGCTGTCCCTTATTGTGGTGACAAGCCTGTGCCCACCATTGAAATTCCTGTTGCAGGAAGAGAATGAGAGTAATTACTCTTTCCAGGCTGTGGCAATGTTGAGTCCAAACACTTTTTAGATACCATTGTAGTTTCCTCAAATGCAGTCTTGCATATGGAATTAGTAGAATGCAGGATGCCATGTAGCCCACAGCCTGCAGAATTTTTCTTGCAGATAACTGGGTCTTTGTTGCCATGTGTTTGGAGTAAGAAGTCAGATGCCTTTGTTTGTCTGGCGTGAGATAAGCCATCTGGGCAGTTGTATTTAAGCTTGCACTCAGGAATATTCTCTCTTGTGAGGGTACTAGTTTTGATTTATTTTCGTTTACTGTGTACCCTAGGCAAATCAGTAATCTTTTTACAAATGCCAGATGCTGTAGTAGAATACCTTTGTCCTTTGCTTGAATAAGGCAGTCGTCCAAGTAGGGGTATATTTGAATTCCTCTTTGTCTGCAAAATGCAATTACTGGTGCCAGGCACTTTGTGAATTCCTCTGTGTCTGCAAAATGCAATTACTGGTGCCAGGCATTTTGTGAAGACCCTGGGCGCAGTAGATGAGCCAAAGGGCAGTGCAGAGAATTGGTAGTGCAGTCAGCCAGCTATGAATCTGAGTATCTTCTGCAAGACTGTCTGATTGGGACATGCAGGTATGCCTCTTTGAGGTCCAAAGTTACAAGCCACGCCTTCTTGTCCAACATGGGCAGAAGCTGCTGTAGAGTCAACATTTTGAATTTTGGGACGTCCAGAAAAGTATTTAGAATAGACAGGTCCAGAATTGGTCTCCTGGCTTTGTCCTTTCTTGGTACTAAGAAAAGTCTTGAGTAAAATCCTTGTCCCTGCTCTTGTTGTGGCACTGGCTGAATAGCCCCCCATGTCCATGAGAAACTTGTTTTTGTGCCTCTTGCCATTGAATGCGTGGCAGGTCTGGCATACCTTTTGCCTTTGGAAAGGTGTGAAAGTGGAACCTGCAGCCCTGAGAGACTATATTTAAGACCCATTTGTCCTGGGTGATCTTGCGCCAGTTTTGCGAAAAAAGTGCTAGCTTTCCCCCTAAGGGTGCTGCCAAAAAATAAGTGCTTGGCATTGGCAGAGGGAAGTCATTGGGACTGTTTCCTATAAGGCTGTGATTTGTCTTCTCCACTTTTGGAGATAGAAGTGCCCCATTGTTTGGGCCTGTACGAGCCCTGGAGTTGTTGCCTGCCTCTAGGGCGTCTGAATCTGCCTCTTTGTGATCTGACACTGGAAAGGACCAATTCTTAGAAGGCGAGTTCCTGCTAAATCTGGGTGGCTGTACCTCTAAGAAATCCTTTACTGTCTGCATAGATTTTGCCTTATCCTCCATTTTCTTTAACACCTCCTCTGCCTTAACACCAAACAAAGTATCATTCTGTAATGGAGCATCCAATAGTTTTGCTTTAACATGATCAGGCAGATTCTGTTCCTTTAAACCAAGCATGCCTTCTAATAACAGAACCTGTAACAGCGGCCCTGCACGAGGCCTCCAGTGAATCATAGCCACATTGCAAAGTATGCTTTCCCACTTGCTCAGCTGCATGCAATAAATCCTGCAAATCTTTGTTCTCAGAACATTCAGAATTTGTCAACATTTTTTGTTTTAACAAAGACATTAAGTATTGCTGATATTTGAACATATGAAATTGACAATTTAAAGCCCTTACAGCCAAGGTAGCAGAAGTGTAAACTTTTTTCCCCCATCTGTCCAAAGCCCTAGAATCGCTGTTTGAGGGGACAGGGTTTTTGGCAGAAGCAGCCTTGACCCCTTTGGGACCCTGTGAGATAGTTTCTGGGTCAGCAGTAGGGTTAGCAGCAGGGTTTTTGTAAAGAAATTTATGGGAGTCTGGGACCCTGTAGTATCTGTCCGGCTTAACAGGGGCAGGAGGTAGAGAGTCTGGAGACAGGCCGGACTCTGAAAAAACATCATCTACTATGTCTATAACAGGGGGAATTGCAAGAGGTCTGTGCTGAGGAAGTAAAAGAAAGTCTCTAAGTCTTTTCTTAGAAATCGGAATAATGCTGGCTCTCCCAATGGAAATGCTCTCTCATGGTATGCAGGGTTTCCCCAAAAGAATAGTCCTCAGGAGGAGAAGCTGAAGGAATAGAATCTTCAGCATCAGAATCCTCATAGGGAGGAACAGAATATCCCTGATCAGAAGAGGAATCAGAGGAAATGGAAACCTGATCAGAGGAATCATATTCAGTGTCTTGCCTAGGCCTCTTATCAGGAGGGGGGTGGGAACCCTGATCAAAGTAATTAGGTCTTCGGCCATTTTGAGCATCTGTTTCTTAGGCATAGAAGCCTGTCCTGGAGAATGCTGGACTGGTTTCCTTGTCTTTAAAACTGTTTTAGACTTTGTCTTGGATGCTGAAGTAGGCTTTATATAAAGTTGTGTAGGTCTGAAGACACCCTCAGAAGCCGATGCCTGCTCAGCGGCTCCGGACCCATCTGAGAGATTAATTTCTATAGGGCCAATACCTTGAGTATCCAGAGGCCTAGCTGTCTCCACGTGGGAGTCGGAGGCGGCCTGTGGCTCTGAGGTAGCGGGAGTCAGGGGCTGCGAAAGCGCCTCATTGAGCACCGGCGAACCGGTGACTGGCCTAGAAGAGGCTTCGTCGTCGGTTTTGGACCTCGGATGCTTGTCCTTGTCTTTATCCTTGCGGTTTTTTATGAATTCCGGTCGTCGGTTGTTCCAACGGCATTATGTAGTTAAATCATCTTCCAAAATAATGAAAAGCAAACTCGTACCGACGCTTAATAGTGCGTTGGTTAAATCTAGCGCAAAACCGACAACTAGCAACATCGTGGTCAGGGCCTAGGCAAGGAATACAGTAAGAGTGGAAATCCTTATGAGGTATTTACTTCCCACAAGAAATACAATTGTTAACTTTTTCTGACATCGGTCTGGAGCAAGAAAAAACTTTCCCCAATGGGGTACTTAGCTTTATCGAAGACTTCGGATCTGAAATTCGATTTTGAAAATCTCAGGAGTCAGCCGACCGGCACTTGCGAACTGCTTTTGCTTCGTGCACCGTGTGGCAAGAAAGACTGAAGAAAATGGCGTCGGCTGCATCTTTTATACCCCTGGTGCACGGACGTCAGGGAAGAGGCGACAGCAACCGACACCGGACCAGGACTTTGGAATTCAGGGCGACTGTGGGTAGCCTGCCAGCAGGATAACCCAAGTGTAATGACTGCAACAGTGAAACACGATGAACATCTACAGCTCCATTAGCCTAACGAGCCTGGTCTGCAAGGATATGGAATGTATCATCATGGAACTTATAAACAATGACATTGGTAATCTCCAAACTCAGGACCCCACCCAGTTTGGGTTTGTAAAAGGCAGATCATGTCTCCTAAACCTGACACACTTCTTTGAAGCAGTCACCAAAGCCGTAGATGAGGGAAGGTGGAAGGGAAGATCTCGCCAAGGCTTTCAACATCATCCCCCATTCTGGAATTATAGATAACTCACTAAACTAGGTACAAATCCCTATGTCACAAGATGGGTTGCCAACTGGCTCACTGACAGAACCCACACTGTGAAAGTAGCAGACTTCAAATCCAACTACAGACCAGTGACAACTGGAGTACCACATGGTACATTTCTGGGTCCTCTCCTGTTTGGTATCTACTTCTCTGAAGTACAGGCCAACACAGAAGGTCTTTGGCTAACGAAGTTCACAGATGACTGTAAACTAGGAGCCATAATCAAAACTCCAAAAGATGTGGACCTCCTACAAAAGGGCCTCACTGAGACAGATGCCTGGTGTCAAGGCCATGGCCTCAAGCTCAATGCCAAAAAGTGCACCGTCATCCCTTTTGGTAAAAACTCTGTACCCATGAACTACCACATAGGCGGTAGTCTACTTAACACCGAAAGTGTAATAAGAGACCTTGGGACACAGGTGGACAGTAGTCTCTCCTTTGATAATCACATCGCCACAGTAGTCAGGAAATCCTTCTACATGGCACAACTCATCACAAAAGGTTTCTAATCCAGGAAAAAAAGAGGTCATTGTTCCCCTCTACTCGTCACTCATTAGACCCATTATAGAGTACAATGCCCCTTTTGGTATGTACCTCACAAGACATCTACAACTGGAAAGGCCACAGAAATACCTCACAAAGAGGATTACCGACCTCAAACAGATGCCCTATGCAGACCGTCTCAAAAAACTGCAGCTTTACTCAGTCGCATATCGCCTACTCAGAGGCAATCTCTGCCTAACACACAAAGCTATGTCAAACTCAGAGCTTTTAGACATGCTCCACTTAAAGAAATCCCAATCCCTATGAGCTACACGCTCTAGGAACCTACTACACGCTCTAGGGACCTAAACCTTGTCACCACAATAAACAGAACATGCTGGAGGGATAGATTCCTGTCCCAGAGACTTCCCATACTCTGGAACAAACTACCTATCTATATCAAACAAAGCTCCTCATTAGCACTCTTCAAGAAAAATCTTGATTGGATGGGAGATGGGAAAGTCACCCCAGGGATCACTTCTGTGGCTCTGCTCGACAGCCAGGGTACCTTTTAGCTAGGGGCCAATAGCCTAGTACCTACCTATGAACCTATAAAAAGAACTTCGAGTAAAACCCGGATCCTCTCTGGTCTGGTGGGAGTGGCTGGATGACTCTTTCTTAGCAGCTTTTAAATTTCTAAGGCTGCAGCCTCCCTCTGACTGGGTGTGACATTGGGAATTCGTTTTACGGGTCTGGGAGTAAGATCAATTGGGATACAATAGCCTCTGGATATTATTCTCTGCACCCAAGCATCCATTGTTATGAGTTGCCAGGCCTGTAGGTGCAGGGAAAATCGACCCCCAACTGCTTCCAGAGAAAAGCAATCGGGCCGCTGTTCAGGAGGGCTGATAGAATCGGATGGAGAAGGAAAGTACAGTTTTGTACCTACCATAAATGTAGATGTTCGAGTGCTCATACAGCTGCAGTCATTACAGATGGGTTATCCTGCCGTCAGGCGGGTCCTCGGTCGGCCGAATTCCAAAGTCTAGGTCCGGCGTCGGTTGTCGTCGCTTCTTCCCTGATGTCAGTGCGGCAGGGGTATAAAAGAGGCAGCAGACGCCATCTTCTCCAGTCTTTCTTGCCGTGCGGTGCCCGAAGCAGAAGCAGTTCGCAAGTGCCGGTCGGCCAGCTCCTGAGATTTACGAAAATATTTCAGCCGAAGTCTTCTTGAAAGCTAAGTACCCGTTGAAACTTTTCTTGCCTCAGACCAATGTCAGACAAAGTTAATAATTGCATTTCATGTGGGAAGCAAATACCGCATAAGGATTTCCACTCTTTCTGTATACCTTGCTTAGGCCCAGACCATGATGTCTCGGCCTGCCATTTTTGTGCTAGATTCAACAAGCGCACTATTAAGCGCCGGGCGGAGTTCGCCCTTCACTATTTTGGTAAAAAAGTTAATTATATTATGTCGTTGGATACTCCGACTCCAGTTTTGAGTAAAAGACGCAAAGATAAGGACCGACATACGAGGTCCGCACCGACTACTGACATCACGCTAAGGCCGACTACCACTTCTCCGGTTCTCAGCGAGGCGCCTACGCAGCCCAACACTGGTATCCGCTCCTGAAGAGCCTGAAACATTCCCCACCATGGATCCTACCTCTAGTCCCTCTTCTGTTGTCCCAGCACAACTTCAATACTCTTCACAGCCAGCTCAAAACCCTAAATCTAGCTGCATGGAGAATCCATTGATTTCCCAACAGACACTCCTCTCCAAGGAGGTGCAGGATGTCATCTTGGAGGCCAGAAGACCTTCTACTAGAAAAGCCTACTCCGCCAAATGGAAACGATTTTGTGCCTGGAATCAAGAAAAGGGCCAGAATCCTTGGGTAATAAATTTACCTCAAATTTTACAGTACCTAGCTGAGATGTTAAACAGTGGACTTTCCTTCTCCTCCATCAAAATCCATGCTTCAGCCATTTCTGCACAATACAACACAGATCCTCCTTTATTCTCTCATCCTCTCTTAAGACAGTTCCTCAGAGGGGCAAAGAATATAAAACCCCCAAGGAAACCATCAGTCCCTGCTTGGGACCTCAAATTTGTATTGGAAAAGCTGACCCTTCCTCCCTTCAAGCCAGCTGCTTCAACAGAACTGCGCAGAGCCCCTCTGCCCTGAAAGGGGAGTCTTTCAGATGAGTTACCCTCTCTGCCCCGGGGGGGATTGCTCGTCACAAGTGTCACGAAAAGATCCTTGGGACTTCTTGAACCACAATTTTCCTCCCCTCTGGTTCCTGGAATAGGATCTCTGGAAGGTGGAAAAACGTATGCCCACAGCAGACAAGGTCCTTTCGTCCTTCTCACTATGTGATAGTGTGTCTCTTACTTTGGGACCAAAAAGGGAAGATCTGTCAACAGGTGCATTGACAAAGGAAGATTTAAAGGGGTCCATGAAATCACACAAACACATCCAAGCATGCCGTCTCATGACTATGCCTGATACGGCTGCTCAAGCTGCCCCCTCGGTGGTGTGAGAGATCAAGTGCATCAAGGAGTTTGAGACAGATTTCAGGGTAGCCAGCTGAGAGGTAACAGTATCACGCACCTCATCAGGCAGTACCCCTGCCAAAGAGGCAGACATTTCTGAGATTAGGTCTCTTTGGAGGCGAGTAAAGTGTGCCAGATAATTCAGCGATTGAATGGCAAAGATCGCTGAAGCGTAGGCCCGCTTCCCCAGTCTGTCCATAGCCCAAGACTCCCTGTTCGGGGGATGAAGATTGGAACTATCTTCTGCCAGTTCTCTCTTGGTGGCCACTGCCATGACCATGGAATCAACTACCAGCAGCTTGGACCAATTGGGTTGGTCTTCAGGGGTGGATAAAATTTTATCTGGCCAACGGGGGACAGGTTCTATGTTGTCCAGGGCCTTCCAGGCACGCTGCACAATAAGTTTAACAAGTTCATCTGCAGATGGGGTCACCCAGGAAGTAGATGGCCGAGCAAAGAAGGCCTGTAAGAACACAGATTCCTCCCAAGGGTTGGAGGGCTTCTAGTCTCCCCTCTGCTTGAGGATCTCGAGAATGTCTCCAAATGAGACGTCTTCAGGGGGAGACAGTGGGGACCCTTCTCCCTCATTGCAATCATTGTTTTCAGTGATGGATTCCTCAGGGGAATCAAGGTGCTTCCTCTTGCACAGTTTCTTCCGGGGTGGTTCCCCAGTGGGATCTTCTGAGGAGGAATCCAGAGAAAGGGTTCCCTTCAAGGGAAGGTCTTGTGGCTCCCGTGCTCAGGATCCCAGTGTAGGGGGTTGGGACAGCTGCATGCCAGAGGGGTGTTCTGGTGTCAATGCCAATGGTGCCAACTGCAAGCCTACTGAGGCAAGGACCCTCTACATCACCTGGAAAGCAGGCCCGTCTGAGGAGGGATGGGAGCCCGGAACAGAGAAGGATAACCTTAGAACCGGGGTCACACCTCGCCCTGAGGAACCCGCCTCCAGCTGAGGAGCTCTGAGAGGACTGGTGGCTGCCGGGGGAGCCGTGGCAGTAGATGGCACCACCGAAAAAATAGGTGCCGAACTAGGAGCCACTGTGCTGACAGCCCAATCACTGTTCCAAGAGTGCGCCAGTTCCAATGGAGCCGTTGTGCCAAGAGTAAATGGTGCAGACAGGGGAGCCTCTGCAATCGGAGCAAAGACAGAATGCACCAGGGTGGCCATTGGTACCGAAGTTTTCGGGGCCTGGGAGGAGGCCGGAGGAGGATATACAGGTGAATATGCCATGAAAGCTTCTGTTTCAAGACGGAAGGAAGACCTAGCAGGGGTGGGTAATCTTCTAGCTGCCAAAAGCTGGTCCACAACCCTCACTACAGCTTGTTCTGAAAGACTCCTGGTGGATCTGAGGGAAGCTGCCAAAGGAGATTCAGGTCTCTTTAAGAAATGGACTAAACTGGTGTCCCAAAAAGGTGTCCCAAACAGGGGTCATAAGTAGGAGAATATCTGGTTCTGGGAAGGTGTTCGACCTTCGGAACAGACAGTGTCAGTGGAGCCGTACAAGACATCGGCACTGTGGCCGGGGATGGTGCCGATGCAGGTATAGTAGTCGGAGCCTGTGTCAAAACCAAGGTCAGCACAGAGAAGGATGGTGCCGAAGCTGGTACAGTGGTTGGAGTCAGAATTAAGGGCGGCACCGAGGGAGAAGACATGGAGCCTGGTGCCGAAGTAGTCTGCGCCGAAGGCATGGGAGAAGCCTGGTGTCGACTCATTTCTGATGAGGACAGAGATGTCGGAACTGAGGGACTCCATTTCTCTTTATGTTTCTTAGTCTTAGGAGGTGGTGAGACCTCCGTCCCAGAGAAAGCCTCTGAGAAGGGAGTTTTCATCACACCCTTCAGAATCAGCTTTTTCTTACGCTCAGCCAATGTACGGTTGTTGAAGCTGGAACAAATATCACAAGATGCATTGATGTGGTCAACGCCCAAACAATAAACACACTGGGTGTGACCATCTGAGTTGGGCAACTTACACCTGCACTTATCACACTGTTTAAATCCCAGTTTTACTTTATCAGACATCATGGAAAAACTGCACTACAGTCCTAAACTACAAGTTAAACAACAACAGCAAGGCTAGAGCAGAAGAGGGTTTTTTTTGTTTTGTTTTGTTTTTTAAACAGATAGAAAAGGGAGGAGTACCAACAATGGTACTAAGAAATACCACAAAGTGGTAGGAAAGGGCCTACCAAAGGTAGTGGAGTACCAACGATGGTATGAAAAGAGCTACCAAAGATAGAGGGTAGGATATAGAAAAAAAGTATATGAATTTACAGACGAAAAGATAATACTTGGGGAAACTGACTAGAGGAAGGTAATGATCTACATAAATCACAAAAAACGCTTGAGTGAGAAGGCTTGGCACATCTGATGAGGAATGCGGCAAACAAGATCTGAAAGAGACTATGAGAGGGGCATTGTGGGTAGGTCTTAGCTGAGAGATTTTGGCTGGCTCGAGTTTGGTAACGTCCGTCTAAGTCTTAACAGTAAGGAATGAATAAAGATTTACAACATCAGATGATTTGTTTCGCAATTTCCTGTTTTAGACCACTTGTGAGGCATTAGAATAGCTCTGCTTAGCTATCACATTGGATTTCTCCAGGATATACATTGCTATCAGAAAGCGTTGGGAAGAGACTGCCCATTGCCATACTCTTTGGGCGTCCCAACACAGGGTAAGATCTGGTTCCTCCTTGTTTGTTTATATACCACACGACCAACATATTGTCCGTCTGGACTGCAATCATTCCTAGTGAAAGGGAGTTCTGGAATGCCTGCAATGCCAAGAGCACCGCTCTCATCTCTAGGACACTGATATGCAAGTGGTATTCGCATTTCTGCCAAGTTCCTTGGACTGTCTTTCCCAGATAATGACCCCCCACCCTATCTAGGAAGCGTCCGTGGTCACTGTAGCGACTAGCTGTGGGAGAGTGAACGGTCTGCCTAGGATTACCTGGGGGGATTGGAGCCACCAACTGAGGTCCCTCTTGCAGGAATCTGTGATGATGATCTTGTGGGACATGGGCAACTCCTGCATGGACCACTGGGCAAAAAGTAACCACTGGAGTACTCATCTGTAGACGTGTAAGAGGTACCAGCGTTATCGCTGCTGCCATGGTACCCAGAACGTTCAGGACAATCTTTGCCTGTACTTTTTTTTTGCAAGCAGATAGGACACTTGGTGACGCAGTGTTTGTAGCCTGTCTTGAGGAAGTTTTGTTACCATGTCTTTTGTATTTAAGTCACAGGTTCATAGATAGGTACTAGGCTATCGGCAAAAGGGCCTAAGTAAGCCTAGCCAACAAGGTTCCCTGGCTTACGCCACCCAAGAAAGTTAATTTCCTGTGCCCCTGTCGAGCACAGCCACAGAAGTGATCCCTGGGGTGTATTTCCTATTTCCCATCCACTCAAGATTTTTCTTGAAGATTGCTAATGAAGAACTTTGCTTGACAAAGATGGGTAACTTGTTCCAGAGTATAGGAAGTCTCTGGGACAGGAATCTATCCCTCCAGCATGTCCTGTTTATTGTGGTGACAAGGTTTACGTCCCTAGAGCTCGGAGGGATTGGGATTTCGTTAGGTGTAGCATGTCCAACAGCTCTGGATTTAGCATAGCTTTATATGTTAAGCAGAGATCTCCTCGGAGTAGGCAATATGCTACAGAGTAAAGCTGGAGTTTTTTGAGATGGTCAGTGTAGGGCATCTGTTTGAGGCCAGTAATCCTCTTTCTGGAGGTACTTCTGTGGCCTTTCCAGCTGCTGCAGATGTCTTGTGAGGTACATTCCAAAAGGGGCGTTGTACTCTATAATGGGTCTGAGTGCTGAGTAGAGGGGAACAATGACGTCTTTTTTCCTGGATGAGAACCATTTTGTGATGAGGTGTGCCACACAGAATTTCCTGACTACTGTGGCAATGAGATTATCAAAGGAGAGACTACTGTCCACCTGGGTCCAAAGGTATCATCACACATTCGGCATCAAGTACACTGCCGTTTATGGGGTAGTTCATGGGTAGAGATTATTTACCAAAGGGGATGACAATACACTTTTTGGCACTGAGCTTGAGGCCATGCCTCTGACACCAGGCATCTGCCTCAGTGACGCCTTTCTGTAGGATGTCCACATCATTTGGGGACTCGACTATGGCTCCTAGTTTGCAGTCATCTGCGAACTTCATTAGCCAGAGGCCTTCTCTGTTAGCCTGTACTTTAGAGAAGTAGATACCAAACAGGAGAGGTCCCAGGACTGAACCCAGTGGTACTCCACTTGTCACTGGTTTGACATCACATTTGGAGTCCACAACTTTTATAGTGTGGGTACTGTCAGTGAGCCAGTTGGCAACCCATCTTGTGATGCAGGGATTTATACCTAATTTAGTGAGTTTAGCTATAATTCCAGAATGGGTGATGGTGTTGAAAGCCTTGGCGAGGTCAAGATAGGCTGTATGAACCACCTTACCCTCGTCTACGGCTTTGGTGACTGCCTCAAAGAAATCGATCAGGTTCAGAAGGCATGATCTGCCTTTCACAAACCCGAACTGGGTGGAGTCCAGAGTTTGGAGATTATCAATGTCTTTGTTCGAGTTCCATGATGATACGTTCCATGGCCTTGCAGATCAGGCTCATCAAGCTAATAGGGCAATAGTTCCCAGGATCAGTGGTGGCTCCCCCTTTGTGGAGTGGGATAACTGTTGCTGTGCTCCATTCAGTGGGCACAAAGCCTGATGTGAGACTATGATTGAACATGGTGCTTAGGTGGGGGGGCCAGTTCGTTCTGAAGTTCATGTAAAATGCAGCCTGGGATGTTGTCCGGTCCCATGGATGCTTTGTTTTTGGTTTTAGAGAGTGCAGCTTTTACCTGCATAGATGTGATTACAGAGACTCGTCATTCTTCCTGTACAGATATGGGCCCTTTAGGGGTGAGAGGGGGAGTAAAGTTAGCACTGAACCTATCTGCCAGGATGCTGGCAATATCAGCTGGTTCTGTAATTTTCGTGCCGCTGTGCTGCAACTCAGAGCAGATCTGGGTGTTGCCATTGAGATTCTTGACATAGCTATAGAATGATTTGTGGTTGCCCTTAGAATCAGTGGCAATTTTGTTTTCGTAGCTAGCTTTGGAGGATCTTATAAAGGAATCTCAGATTCTTACGGAGGCTGACCAGGGAGCTCCTCCACTCATGGGATTTTACTCTTTTGCAACAGTTTCTTCCTCCTGTTGTACAGTTTGTTTATGGCAGGGGACCACCAGATTGGCTTCCTTTTTTTGGAGGATAGCGTCTTGGTTTTGTTTGGGATAGCACGATCCATGCACGCGTGCAAGTGCTTATAGAGTGCATTTGTGTAGGACTCAGCAGTCGTAACTGTATTGTTCATCTGCATGGGTGTCATGAAGTTCGCCACTTCTGTCTTTAAGAAGCATGAAGTTGGCTTTGGAGAAATTTTTTACCGTGGTTTCCTTAATGGTGAGTGGGGGAGGGATGCGGATATCTAGGGTGATTAGCTTATGGGCGGATTTGACCAACTAGGAGTTGACTTCAGGTGTGGAACACTGGTCACTCATGTTGGTAATGACTAGGTCTAGGATATTGTTGCCCCTGGTGGGGATGTGGATAAGCTGATCCAGGGCATTGGAATTTATGAATTCCAGAAAGCGCTGAGCGAAGAAGTTGGTACATGAGTAGTTTTCCCAGTTAATGGTGGGGTAGTTGAACCCTAATATTTTCCAGTATATCAAGAAAAGAGAAGTGGGAATCCTGGGGCATGGTGAGGGATCTGTAGCAAGTTACAATTTGGATTGCAGTTTTGCCCAGAGTTAGTTGCACTTGGATAACTTCGGATGCATTATGCTGCGCAACTAGCCTGGAGGTGTGGATATCCTTAATGAATATGGACACACCTCCGCCTTTGGTGTTCTGGTCCAGGTTAGATGTCCAAAAAGTGCGGTATGAGTTATAGCCTGGTAATGCAGGGGTGCTCTCTAGAGCCTTGAACCAGGTCTCAGTCACTGCACAGATATCGATGTTCTCCATTTTAAGGAGTTCCTCGAGTGAGTGCATTTTGAGATTTAGACTTCTAGCACTGAGTAGCATTACCCTCAGTTTTTGCTTGCCTGTTCCTGTTACGGTGGTGAATTTGTCATTTGAATCTTGCCTAAAAAAGGCACTACAGGGGCGGCAAGACCCTTAGCCAGTATCCGGAATTCCAGGGGCGGTAGTTGCAGGCCATCTCTGGCAAAGCATCGTGGTCTGTAGACCATGTTGTCCCAGGCAGACAGATACTGGATCCCCTTACAATGACACCAGAAGCTTAGCCAATTGTTGAAGTCAATCACTTTGTCCTTGTACTGCGGTATTATTCTGGTCGATGGCAGGATGCTACTCAGGGCTAGGGTCATACCTGCCTGGGCTACAAGATCGGAGAGCTCTTCAATGTCGCTTGTCATGTAGTCCAGGGAGGTACGTCTCAGGTCGTTCACACCAACGTGGACAATGGCAGAGTCATATTTGTACTTGTTGTGGAGTGACCTGAGTGCGTGGGTTATGTGGCGGATCCTGGCACCTGACTGGCAGCCGACAGTAACCTTCTCCTTGTTTAGCCTGGTGAGTGGGCCATCAGTGTGCCTGACTATAGAGTCACCTATGACTAGTGTGTTGGGTACGTTGTTTTGCCTTATGGGCTGTGGTTTATTGGCACACCGAGTCTGTGGGCTGTGTGCCATCTGGGTTGTGTTGGGGGGGTGGAGGTTGCTTGCATTTCTGCTTTGGGGGTCTCTGTTGCTTGAGCAGATTATTATTGTAAGCCTCCACGAATGTTTTTGTGTTTCTATGTGTGGATTTTGGTGGCGTAGATTTAGTGGGACTAAGTGATGAGTGTGGTGTGGTGCAAGTGTCTACCTTCTCCTCTTGATTGTCAAGTTCAGTCCTGGTTGGAGAGATCTTTACCTCAAGTTTGGCTAGATAAGTGCATCTCTCACAGGCTGTGGTATTGGGTGGTAGGAGGAGAGGGTTGTCTGTGTACATGAGGCAATTGCTATATTGCCCCAAGATGCCCAGATTCATCAGATAGACCGGAGAGAACACTGGGAGCTGACCCTTGGACATGCCTGAATAAAAAACTACTTTCCTCTAGACAAGTGAGGAAGGTGAGTATAAGAGCTGTTTTTCTCTAAGCAAGTGAGGAAAGGAAATAGAAAAATTGTTTTCCTCTAGGTAAAGAGGAAGGTTGAGTGTTGTAGTAATTTGTAGCTTATTTGGTGCTAACAAGTTCTGAACAAGTGCTGAGCACAAATAAACAAATTCAAGTGCTAAAACTAAGAATCTATAGCTGGATCTTGTGGTAGATAGGTTACCTAGTGCTTACCACTCCCACTGATGAGCTAGAATGCTTCCCTCCAACACAGAAAGGCTTGGGGGGCTCAGAAGCTTACAAGCAATCCTGGATACAGAAAATCTGTACCTGGACTAGACTAGTTACAGGAAAGGTCAGAAACAAGCCCAAACATGGGCTTTTAAACCATTAAGTTGAAAGAGATGGAAAAACTGCCAAACAGCCAATAAGCTACAATTTCTGGGCCAGAAACACTCATGTGGTAGATAGGCTACCTAGTGCTTACCACTCCCACTGATAAGCTAGAAGGCTTCCCTCCAACACAGAAAGGCTTGGGGGGGGGGGGGGCTCAGAAACTTAGCAACAGTAAGAAACTCCTGCATGTATGGCAGGTGCATGGCCCCAAATTACTAAATCCACAATAAACATGGACAGGTAGCTAGGTAAATAACCCAATCGGTTCCGCAGTTGGCCAAAAACCTGATATCAAAAACCAGCCCAGTATTTTTACTAGTAAACTGTTTGGACTTAGCCAACTTAACACACTGTACACAATGACCACATGGAAAACACCCCTGCAACAAGTCACCAGTTAAAGTAGTTTGTAATGGTTCTCCCAAAGTTATCCAGTGTTTGTAATGGTTAAAATCAGATCCCATGGTTTTATCCCTACGGTATGAAAATTGGCATTTATTTTTTAAGAATGCAGATAATCTGTCATCCGCTAACAATATATTCCAATGTTTGTTCACCATGTCCAACAAAAAGTACAGTTGTGTACACTTACCATAAATGTACATGTTCAAGTGTCTTCACTGTTGCATCATCATTGTAGGGTTCTTCCTGCCGGCAGGCAGCCCTCGGTCGGCCAGAATCCCAAAGTCTAGGTCCGGCATCGGCTGTTCAGTCATCCTCCCTGACGTCAGAGCGCCAGGGGTATAAAGCTCCCAGCCGACGCCATGTTCTCCAGTTTTTCTTGCCCCAGATGTCAGGTGGCCAAAAGTAAAGGCTAAAAGTAAGGTACAACAAAACCCCATACCCTGTAGCAAATACACCTCAGAAGAAGGGTGAAGCAGGGAACAACACTAATGAGGGAATAAGAGGGGACAAGGGGGGTGGGTAACCCAGACTGCAACAGTGAAGACACTCTAACATCTACATTTATGGCAAGTGTACACAACTGTACTATGTTCATCGTGTTTCACTGTTGCAGTCATCACTGTAGGGTTGAATCCCAAAGCTGAGATAAAGGGTGGAGGTTATTGAGTAGAAGGAGCGGCTAGTAGGCCTTGCAAGACTGCAGAAGCAAAGCCTGCCCTGGACTTAGAATAAAGAGGTAGATTATAGTGCTTAGAGAAAGTATGCACTGAACTCCAAGTTGCAGCTTCCAAAATATCTTTGGTACTCCCCTGAGAAAAGCAGCAGAAGTAGCAGCAGTTCTGGTGGAGTGAGTCCTGATTTTTCCTGCGATTTGCTTTCCATGATGAGAGTAACAAAATCTGACTCCATGAGTAATCCATTTAGAAATGGTCTGTTTTGAAATAGCCTTGCCTTGGGAATTTGCTGCATAAGAAAAACAGTTGCTCTGTTTTTCTGATATCCTTGGTTCTGTCCAGGTAAAAACGAAACTGCCTGTGCACGTCCAAATAATGCAAGATCTTCTCCCCCTTATTTTTTGGATTGGGGAAAAAAGTTGGCAGGTGAATAGTTTGGTTTAAAGCCACTTTAGAAACTACTTTAGGCATGAAAGTAGGGTTAGTCCTTAAAGAAACCCTGTCTTGATGAAAAATAATGTAAGGTTCTACAGCCATGAGCGCTTGTAACTCCGAGACTCTCCTGGCTGAAGTCAAAGCCAGTAGGATAGCGGTCTTCCATGATAAATACTTTATATCAGATGTGGCAGCAGGCTCAAAAGGAGGCAGAGTAAGTTTTTCCAGAACATAGTTGAGGTCCCAGGCAGGTATGGGTGGTGTCCTAGGGGGCCTTAAATTCTTTGCTCCTCTGAGATATTGTTTCAGAAGTGGATGTGGTAGATAGGTTACCTAATGTATTGTAATGTGCAGAGATAGCCGAGGCATGTATTTTTATGGAGGAAAAGGATAAACCCTTATGTAACATGTCTGTCAGGTAATGTAAACTCAATGGAATATTAGGAATGAGAGGATCTGAATCCTGAGCATGCATCCAGGTGCAAAATCTCTTCCATTTGCCTTCATAAGATTTTCTAGTGCTAGGCCGTCTGGCTTCTAAGATGACATCCATGACTTGTTTGGAAAGGGTAGGATTAATCATAGACCCTGAATACGCCAGGCTGCCAGGCTGAGAGTTTTGATATGAGAGTGCAGAACCTGGCCCTGGTGTTGGAACAAAAGATTTGGAATTGGAGGTAGAATCCAAGGAGGCTCCTGGGATAGATTCATCAGTGTTGAGTACCAAAATTGTCGAGGCCAATTTGGGGCCAGTAAAATTATCTTGGGTTTGTCCTGTTTTATCTTTAATAACACTCGTGGAAGAAGAGGTAGAGGAGGAAAGGCATACATCGAGAGGTTCCTCCAACTGAATGAGAGAGCATCCACTTTCCATGCTAGTTTGTGATATGTCCTTGTGCAAAAAGTCTGTAACTGGTAGTTGAGGGGAGATGCAAATAGATCTATGTCCGGGCAGCCCCAGGCTTCTGTAATCATCTGGAATATTTGGGTGTCTAGCATCCACTCATGTGGGACTGACAGGTTCCTGCTCAGGCTGTCTGCCAGAATATTTTGTTTCCCTGGCAGGAACTGAGCTTGTAGGCCCACTTTGCAAGCTAGTGCTGTGTTCCATAGAGTCATGGCTAGTCTGCAAAGAGGGTAGGAGTGTGAACCCCCTTGCTTGTTTATGTACCACATGACTGTGGTGTTGTCTGTCCGTATCAGTAGTTGCCCTGGCTGTAGAAGATCCCTGAAAGCCAAGAGGGCATTCTGCACAGCTAACATCTCTTTTAAATTGATATGTAGGTGCTTCTGATCCTCTGTCCAAAAACCTTGCAGGCCTTTCCCCTGCAAGTGGGCTCCCCATGCATAATCAGAGGCATCCATGGTTAACACTTGGTAGGCTGGAAGCAGACTGAAGGCTTTCCCTTTGTTTTGAAGACATGCCATGGCCCACCAATGGAATTCCTTTTGCAGGCAAGGCAAGACAGCAATCTGCGTGTCTAGACTGTGACAATGCTGGGACCATATGCTTTTTAGGTACCATTGTATCTTTCTCATATGCAGGCTTGCATATGGCATGAGAAGGATGCAGGAGGCCATGTAGCCCAAAGCCTGCAGGAATTTCCTTGCAGTTAGCTGAGACATTAACGTCAGGGTTTTGAAAGTTGAAGCCAGCTGAAGTTGTTTTTCGGATGTCAGGAATGCCATCTGGGTTGTTGTGTTTAAAACAGCACCCAGAAAAGTTATCTGTTGTGTGGGTGTCAAATTTGACTTATGTTCACAGTGAATCCCAGGTACTTGAGTAGATTTTGAACAAATTCCAGGTGCAGGAGTAAGACATCCTTGCTGTCTGCTTGAATAAGGCAGTCGTCCAGATAAGGGTACATTTGAATTCCCTTGAGTCTGCAGTAAGCTACTACTGGTGCCAGGCACTTGAAGACCCTGGGCGCAGTAGACAAGCCAAAGGGCAGCGCAGGGAATTGGTAATGCTTCAAGCCTGCCTTGAACATGAGGTATCTTCTGCACTCCTGTCTGATAGGAATGTGTAGGTAAGCCTCCTTTAAATCCAATGTCACCATCCATGCATTTTTGCTCAACATTTGCAGGAGCTGCTGCAGAGTAAGCATCTTGAACTGTGGTATCTCCAGGAAAGTATTTAAGACTGACAGATCCAGGATGGGTCTCCAAGAATTTTGTTTTCTGGGAACTAGAAAGAGTCTTGAGTAAAAGCCTTGCCCAGTCTCTGATTGTGGAACCAGTTCTATGGCCCTCATAGCCATGAGGGATCCCACCTGGTTTAATGCCTCTGCCCATTGGTGTTTTGGTAGGTCTGGCCATCCGTTTGGTCTTGGCAAGGAATGAAAGTGGAATTTGTAACCTCTTGAAACTACATCCAGAACCCACTTGTCTTGGGTTATGTAAGTCCAATTTTGGTGAAAAAGAGAGAGTTTTCCTCCTAGAGGGGCTTCCAGGAGAGAGGTTCCTGGAGCCATGCAGGGGGGGTCATTGAGCCCGTTTCCTATAAGATTGAGGTCTGTCCTCTCCACCCCTGGGGGTGGAAGCACTCCACTGTCTAGGTCTATAAGAGGTCTGTGCTTGGGTCCTCCCTCTGGGGGGCCTACATCTACCCCTCTGAGGCCTGTCCGAGCTGGGAAAGGACCAATTTTTAGTTGGCCAATTTCTGCTAAATCTTGGGGGCTGAACTTGTAAGAAATCCTTAACTGTTTGCATGGATTTTGCCTTATCCTCCATTTTCTTTATCACCTCTTCAGCCTTAGACCCAAACAAAACATTATGTTGAACAGGAGCATCCAGTAACTTTGCTTTCACTTGATCAGGCAAATTTTGTTCCTTTAACCAAGAATGCCTTCTAAAGACCGTGCCAGTGGCAGCCGCCCTGCATGAGGCCTCCAAAGCATCAAAACCACAGTGTAAGGTATGTTTCCCCACCTGCTCAGTAGCATGCATCAAATCGTGTAATTCCTTATCTGCACATGCAGAAATGGTACCTAGCTTTTGTTTCTTAACAGAGAGAAGAAATTGCTGATATTTTAGCATATGAAATTGACAATTTAAAGCCCTAATGGATAAAGTAGCAGAAGTGTACACTTTTCTGCCCCATCTCTCCAAAGCTCTAGAATCCTTATCTGACGGAATAGGGTTCTTAGCAGTGGCAGCCTTAACACCCTTAGGACCCTGAGAAATGGTTTCTAGATCAGGAGTAGGATTTTTATAAAGAAACTGGTGGGAGTCCGGGACTCTGTAATATCCATCAGGCTTTGCAGGGGCTGGAGGAAATGAGTCAGGAGTTAAATTAGCCTCAGAAAAGACATCATCCACAATATCCAAAATAGGAGGAATAGCCAGGGGTCTGTGTTGGGGAAGAAGAAGGAAATTCCTAAGCCTTCTCTTAGATTCAGAGTACTCTTGTCCTTCCCAGTGAAAATGTTTCCTCATGTCATGTAAAGTTTCCCCAAAAGAAAAATCCTCAGGGGGAGAAGCTGAAGGAATGGATTCCTCAGCATCAGAATCCTCTTAAGGAGGGAAAGTATAATCCTGTTCAGTGGAAGACACTGAAGAAATAGATGCCTGATCAGAGGATTCATAGTCCAATTCTTGTCTTGGCCTTTTGTCTGGAGGGGGATGTGAACCCCAAATCATAGTTAGTAAGTCCTCCGCCATTTTAAGCATTTGTTTTTGTGATTTAGGTCACGGATCAGAGGAGGCCTGGGCTTGAGTCTTTGTTTTTGAAGGAGTCTTTGCCTTTGCCTTTATCTGAAGCTGCGTAGGCCTGAAAACCCCCACAGAAGCCGGTACCTGCACAGCGGCTCCGGACCCATCCGAGGGAGCAGTGTCCGAAGGTCCTGCACCTGGAGTACTCAAAGGCCTAGTTGGCTCCTCGTGGGAGTCCATTTCGGCAAGCGGTTCTGTAGTGGCTGAAGACAGGGGCTGCGAAAGCACCTCACTGACGACAGCTTTCCTGCAGCTGGGTCTGCTTGTAAAACGTCATCTGATTTGGACCTCGGAGGCCTGTCCTTATCCTTGCGCTTTTTGTGAACTCTGGTAGTCGGAAGCGTGTCCGACGACATATTGTAATTAAATTGTCTGCCAAAGGAGTGAAAAGCAAAATCGTATCTCCGCTTAATAGTACGTTGATTAAATCTAGCACAAAACCAATAACTAGCTACTTCGTGGTCAGGGCCTAGACAAGGAATACAGTAAGAGTGGAAATCCTTATGAGGTATTTGCTTCCCCCATGAAATACAATTATTAACTTTTTCTGACATCGGACTGGAGCAAGAAAAAAGTTTCCCCAACGGGGTACTTAGCTTTGAAAAGAAGAAGAAAGTCTTTGGAATGAAGCACCAAAAATATCAGGAGTCAGCCGACCGGCACTTGCGAACTGCTTCCACCGCACTGCAAGAAAGACTGGAGAACATGGCGTTGGCTGGGAGCTTTGTACCCCTGGCACTCTGACGTCAGGGAGGATGACTGAACAGCCGACGCCAGACCCAGACTTTGGGATTCTGGCCGACCGAGGGCTGCCTGCTGGCAGGAAGAACCCTACAGTGATGACTGCAACAGTGAAACACGATGAACATCATTGGTATTACGTCCGTAGGTGGTAATCAATCTAAGTTCAGATGATCCTGATTGTGGTTTACCCTTATATGTCAAGAGATCATTCCTATTAATAGAAGATGCAAAGTTACTAGCTGAAAGTATCATACCCGTTTTATATCCACGGGATTTGAACCTATTAATAAGGTCCAACTTATAGCTTTCATTTTTTTGAGGGTGGGAGCAAATGAGTCTAATTCTCAAAAACTGTAATTTTGGAATGTTGCATGTAACATGGGGTGGTTGAAAGCTGGAAGCGTGTAATAATGAGTTGTACTGTAGATACTTGCGGAAAACGTGGGTATCCAGTGTATGATCTGAATTCCTTGTGATGAAAACATCCAAGAAAGTAATTTGATGAACATCATAATTGACAGTAAACTGGATCCCCCACTTATTACCATTGATGTATTCCATAAATTCACACAAGTATCCCTCATCAGCTTTCCAAATCATCCAGCAGTCATTGAGGTAGCGTCTCCACATATCAATTTCCCCAAGGTATAAATTATGAGATACATCATATCAACTGCTCTTCCACACAGGCCATAAATAGGTTGGCATATAAGAGATGGAAAAACTGCCCAAACGGCCAATAAACTACAATTTCTGGGCTCCTATGAATGTAATATGATGTGATGGCAACAAAGTAGATTTTTTAAATTTATGGTGATACCCAGCTGTGAACACAGGTGAATAGTGGTGTCTCTTGCTTTGATTAGTAGATGCTCAGTGGTGGGGGTTAGGAGCCAGTCATCCAGGTATGGAAACACTTTGAATCCTAGACGTCTCAAGTGAGCCTTGACCACTGCCATACATTTGGTGAACATTCTGGGGGCTGCAGTGAGACCAAAGGGCAGGGCTCGAAACTGACAGTGACTGGCTCTCAGCCGAAAGCGTAGGTGATTCCTAGATCGCCTGCCCATTTTGATATGGTAGTACGCATCCTGGAGATCTGTCAAGCACATCCAATTGTCTTTTCCCAAAAAGGGAAGTATTGACTGCAGTGTCACCATCCGGAACTTTGATTTTTTTTTTTTTTTTACGGGCTTGTTCAGCCTCCTGAGATCCAAAATGAGCCTCCAGTCCCCTGTCTTTTTTGGAACTAAAAAGAACCCAGAGTAAGTTCTGGATCCAATTTGGTCTGCGAGGATGTTTTGGATGACTCTTTTTCTTAGCAACCTTTGAATTTCTAGGGTTGCCTGATCCCTTTGGCTGGGTGGACGTCCGGGATTGACCTTTTTTCTAAGGGAGGGAAAGAGAAAGGGATGTTGTAGCCTCTGGATATTATCGTCTGTATCCATTTGTCTTGTGTAATATTTAGCCAGGCATTTTGGTACAGTGACAAATCGACCCCTGACTGTCTCCAGAGGTGGACAGGCGGGCCTCCTTTCTGGAGAGCTAGAAGGGCCTACCAGAGAATGCATCTCCTGTCGCCCTGGTTTTGTGGACCCCTATGCCATGAGGTCGGCATCTTCTGTTATGTTTCCCCCTCTGCTCCTGGGGAAGAGTCACCATGTGCGTTTGAGAAAACTCTTTGTGACTTACGGAACCACATCTTCCCTCCCTTCTGCCCCTTGAGATAAGGCCTGGTATCGAGGGAAAAACGTACTCCCATGGCAGAAAGAGTCTTACCCTCCTGCTCGCACCTAGTCAAGAGTTTCTTTTACCTTTGAGCAAAACAAAGACGAGCCATTGAAAGGGGCGTTGATAAAGGAAGACTTGAAGGGCTCTGCGAACTCACAAAGGTGCATCCAGGAGTGCCTCCTTAGGGAGATTCCTGGGCCTGCTGCCCTATTCGCTCCATCTGACGCAGAAGATATAAGCCACATGGAAGAGTTAAAGTACAGTTGTGTACACTTACCATAAATGTAGATGTTCGAGTGTATTCACTGTTGCAGTCATTACATTTGGGTAATCTGCTGGCAGGTTGCCCTCAGTCAGCCTAAATAAAGTCATGGGTCCTGCGTCAGTTGCTGTCTCCTCTTCCATGACGTCAAGTTGTCATGGGTATAAAACATGCAGCAGATGCCATTTTAAATCAGTTTTTCTTGCCCCAGATGTCAGGTGACCCCCCCCAAATGGGGAGCAAAAAAAAAAAAAAAAAAATATATATATATATATATATATATATATATATATATATATATATGTATGCAAGTATTTTAGAACACAAAAAAATTACCTTCAACTAAAAGCAAATACACCACAAAGGCTTTTGAGCACAGTGGAGGAAAGAAGAGGTATAATAATAGAGAAGAAAGGGGGCTGTTGGGTGGGTAACCCGGACTGCAACAGTGAATACAATTGAACATCTACATTTATGGTAAGTGCACACAACTGTTCTATGTTCTTCGTGTTTCACTGTTGCAGTCATTATATTTGGGTAGAATCCCAAAGCTACTGATGGGAGGATGGAATTAAATAGCACTAGGAGCAACTATAAGGCCCTGCAGGACTGCAGTGGCAAAGCCTGCCATGGATTTAGAAAACAGAGGTAAATGGTAATGTTTTGTGAATGTATGAACTGAGCTCCAAGTAGCAGCTTCTAGAATGTCTCTGGTAGGAACCCCTCTGAGAAAGGCTGCAGAAGTAGAAGCAGCCCTGGTGGAATGGGATCGGATCCCCTTGGGCATAGGTTTACCATGGTGCATGTAGCAGTAACGAATACAATGACTTATCCATTTTTAAATAGTCTGCTTTGATATAGCCTTCCCCTCTGTTCCTGCAGCAAATGCCACCAGTAGTTGCTCAGACTTCCTTAGAGATTTTGTTCTGTTTAAGAAGAATCTTAGTTGTCTGTGTACATCCAATGAATGCAGAATTCACTCCCCCTTGTTCTGCGGATTTGGGAAAAAAGTTGGCAGGTGAATGGTCCGGTTAAGAGCCACACTGGATACCACCTTAGTCATAAAAGAAGGATTGGTCCTGAGGGCCACCCTGTCTGGGTAAAAGATAATGAAAGGCTCCACTGCCATGAGAGCCTGTAGTCCTGAAACCCTTCTAGCTGAAGTGACTGCTAAAAAAGGCTGTCTTCCAAGAAATAAATTTTATGTCCGCAGTAGCAGCTGGTTCAAAAGGAGGTAGGGTGAGTTTTTCCAGCACAAAATTGAGGTCCCATGCAGGAGATGGTGCTCTCCCGGGAGGTCTTAAATTTCTGGCCCCTCTGAGGTACTGCTTTAGCAAAGGATGAGACAGAAAGGAGGCTCTGTGTTGTAATGAGCCGAGATGGCAGAGGCATGGATTTTTATAGAAGAAAAAGATAGGCCCTTGTGAAGCATCTCAGTTAAATATTGCAAAATGAGGAGTATTGGGCATTGCTATGTTTATTCCTTGTGCTTGGTTCCAAGCACAGAATCTCTTCCATTTATCAGCATAAGATTTTCTAGTACTAGGCCTTCTAGTCTCCAAAATGACATCCATCACAGGTTTACTGAGAGATGTGATTGGTGAAATTAGTTGATTAGCCAGAATTTGATAGTTCTACTGAGACAATAGATGAGGAGTTTGAGGCAAGTACCACGGAGGAAGGTGTGACATATTCCTTAGAAGTGGGTATCAGTGTTGGCGAGGCCAGTCCGGAGCAATCAGAATAAATTTTGGTTTTTCCTGTCTGACTTTCAGTAAGACCGTGGAGAGCAGAGGCTGAGGAGGAAAGGGATAGACTGATATTGTGATGAGTTCTTGTGCAGAATTTGTCCAACTGATAGTTTTGGGGACAGACAAATAGATCTATGTCTGGGCTCCCCCATTTTCGTGTCAACATGCTGAAGATTTGTGGATCCAGTTTCCATTCGTGTGGGTCCATAAGATTTCTGCTTAGGTAGTCTGCCAGAGTATTTTGCTTTCCTGGCAGAAATTGAGCTTGAAGATGTATTTGGTAAGTCAAGGCTGTGTTCCACAAGGCCATGGCTAGTCTGCAAAGGGGGTAGGAGTGGGTACCCCCCTGCTTGTTTATGTACCACATAACCGTGGTGTTGTCGGTCTTTACTAGTAGTTGTCCTGGATGAAGGAAGTCCTTGAAGGCTGTCAGAGCATTCTGTACAGCTAGCATTTCTTTCTGGTTGATATGTAGATGCATTTGATTTGGGCTCCATTCACCCTGAATGCATCTCCCTGCCAGATGGGCCCCCAAAGCATAGTCTGATGCATCTGTAGTCAGGGTTTGGGTGGCAAGGGGTGGAATGAATGACAGTCCCTTGTTTTGGTGACATGCCTCTTCCCACCATAAGAACTCCTGTTGCAGGCAGGGAATGAGAGGAATAATTGTTTCTAGGCTGTGACAATGTTGACTCCATAACCTTTTCAGGCATCATTGATGTTTCCTCATATGCAGTCTTGCATATGGAATTAGTAGAATGCAGGATGCCATGAACCCCAAAGCCTGCACAATTTGTCTTGCAGATAGGTTTTTGTTGCCACTTGTTTGAAGTATGTTGTCAATTGAATTTGTTTGCCTGGCGTGAGGCAAGCCATCTGGGCAGTTGTATTCAAGCTTGCACCCAGGAATGTAATTATTTGAGAGGGTACCAGTTGTGATTTCTTTTCGTTTATGGTGTACCCTAGGTATGTTAGAAGCCTTTTTTACAAACGCCAGATGTTGAAGAAGAGTGTCCTTGTCCTCTGCCTGAATGAGACAATCGTCCAGATATGGATAAATTTGAATGTTTGTCTGCAAAATGCAATTACTGGAGCCAGGCACTTTGTGAAGACCCTGTGTGCAGTAGATAAGCCAAAGGGCAGTGCAGAGAACTGGTAATGCAAATAACCTGCTTTGAAGTGGAGGTATCTTCTGCAAGATTCCCTGATTGGGATATGCAGGTATGCCTCTTAAGTCTAGAGTTACCAACCAGGCATCCTTGCCTAGCATAGGCAGTAGCTGTTGTAGAGTCAGCATCTTGAATTTTGGAATGTCCATGACATTATTTAGAATGGATAAGTTCAGAATTGGACACCATGATTTGTCTTTTCTGGGTACCAGGTAAAGTCTTGAATAAAAACCTTGCCCTTTTTCCTTTTCTGGTACTGGTTGAATAGCCCCCATATCCATGAGGGACATGACTTGTTTCTGGGCCTCTGCCTACTGATTTGGGGGCAGATCTGGCCATCCGTTTGGAACTGGCAATGTGTGGAAATGAAATCTGTATCCCTGGGATACTATAAGACCCACTTGTCCTGGGTAATTAGATGCCAATTTTGAGCATGAAGTGCTAGTTTCCCCCCCAAAGGGGCTGCCAAAAGATAAGTGCTTGGAAATGGCAGAGGAAAGTCATTGAGACAGTTTACCGTAAGGTGGTGCTTTGCTACCTCCTGATTTGGAGGTGGAGGCACCCCATTGTTTTGTCCTGTAAGATCCTTGTGACTTGAAACCTGGAGCCTTTGGAGCATCTGGGTTTGACCTGAGCAGCTCTGCTGGACACTGGAAAGGACCAATTCTTAGTAGGCCAGTGTCTACTGAACTGGGTGGCTGCACTTGCAAGAAATCTTTTACAGTTTGCATAGATTTTAGCTTGGTCTTCCATCTTTTTAAAACCTCTTCTGCCTTAATACCAAACAGACTGTCCTGCTGTAAAGCAGCATCCAACAATTTAGCTTTAACATGATCAGGCAGATTTTGCTTCTTGAGTCAAGCATGCCTTCTTATCATAGATCCAGTTATGGCGGCCCTGCAAGAGGCCTCCAAGGAATCAAAACCACATTGCAAAGTATGCTTTCCAACTTGTTCAGCTGAATGAAAAATCCTGTAACTATTTTCCACACAATCAGAAATCAACATCATTTTCTGCTTCAGTAAGCCCATGACATGCTGTTGATATTTAAGCATATGAAATTGGCAGTTTAAAGCCCTGATTGCCAGGGTTGCAGACATATAAACCTTCTTACCCCATCTATCCAGTGCCCTGGAGTCTCTATCTGAAGGGGTAGGATTTTTGGCTGTAGAAGCCTTAACACCCTTGGGACCCTGAGAAATAGTTTCAGGGTCAGCAGCAGGATTTTTGAAAAGAAATTTGTGGGAGTCACAAACCCTGTAATATCTGTCTGGCTTACTAGGAGCTGGAGACAGGGAATCAGGAGCCATGCTGGATTCTGAGAAAACATCATCAACAATGTCTAAAACAGGAGGTATAGCCAAAAACCTATGCTGAGGAAGAAGAAGAAAATCCCTAAGCCTCTTTTTGGATTCTGAAAAGTCCTGACTCTCCTAATAAGGTGGAATAGAAAATTCCTGATCAGAAGAGGAATCCGAAGAAATGGAAACCTGATCTGAAGATTCATAATCAGTGCCTTGCCTAGGCCTCTTAGCAGGGGGGGGGGTTGGGAACCCCTGATCAAGGTAATTAAATCCTCAGCCATTTTGATCATTTGTTTTTTGGCATAGGGGCCTGAGCACGTGGCTCATGCGTCGTTTTTTTTAGACATAGAAGTAGATTTTGGCCTTGTTTTTGATGATGGCATTGGTTTAATATACAAATGTAGAGGCCTGAAAACACCCTCAGAAGCCGGTGCCTGCACAGCGGCTCCAGACCCATCCAAGGGAGAGACATCCGCGGGTTCAATACTTGCAAAATCTTGTGGCATACCGGACTCCAAATGGGTCTCGGTACAGGTCTGCGACTCAAAATAGTGGGCATCAGGGGCTGCGAAAGCGCCTCACTGAGTACCAGCGAACCGGTGACTGGCTTAGGAGAAGCTTTGTCGTCGGTTTTGGACCTCGACGGTCTGTCTCTGTCTTTTTCCTTTCCTTTTTTGTGAATTCCGGTAGTTGGATTGCTAACAGATGACATTTCAGGATAGTTAAATCTTGAACCAAAGTATTTAGAAACAAAAGTATACCGACGTTTAATAGTGCATTGGTTAAATTTAGCACAAAACCGACAGCAAGGCACATTGTGGTCAGGCCTAGGCAAGGAATACAGTACAAATGAAAATCCGTATGAGGTATTTGCTTCCCACAAGTAATACAATTATTAACTTTTACTGACATCGGTAAGGAGCAAGAAAAAGTTTCCTCAATGGGGTACTTAGCTTTAGTTTGAAGACTTTGGTTCTGAAACTTGAAAACGAAAATTTCAGGAGTCGGCCGACCGGCACTTGTGAACTGCTTCTGCTTCGGGCACCGCGCAGCAAGAAAGACTGATTAAAATGGTGTCGGCTGCATGTTTTATACCTCGGACGACCTGACGTCATGGAAGAAGAGAAGCAACCGACGCAGGACCCAAGACTTTGTTATTCAGGCCTACTAAGGGCAACCTGCCAGCAGATTACCCAAATGTAAGGACTGCAACAGTGAAACACGAAGAACATCTACACAGTTTAAGGTAGCAAGCTGAGTGGTCACCTTGTCTGAAATCCCAGCAGCTGTAAAACCTTGGAGGGTATCAGCTAACTCCTTCAGGAGATCCCTCTGAAGTCTAGTGAAATGAGACAAACAGTTCAGTGACCTGAGTGTAAAGGCTGCTGATGAGAACATATGCTTTCCGTATCTGTCCATCGTGCGAGATTCTTTATTCGATGGATGGAAAGATGTGGAAGTCTCAAACAATTCCCTTTTGGTGGCTGCCGCCGCCACCATAGCATCTACTGGGACACCTTTGGACAAAAATTCCTTGTCAGAGGGAGCAGTAATGAACTTGTTCGGCCTCCTCAGAACAGGTTCCACAGACTCTGGAGAGCCCCACACCTTTCGAATAACTACGTTAAGGAGCTGGTCAAAAGGCGGGGTCACCCAAGAGGTGGGAGGGGCAAGACCTGAAAGCCTCCAGGTACACGGACTCATCCTCAGAAGGGTTGATGGATTTCCAGCTACCTCTCTGTTTAAGGATTTCTAGGATGTCTGCAAAAGAGACATCCTCAGAAGGTGACCATGGGGACCCTTCTGAATCATCTAGGTCTGTGTCTGACTTGACAGACTCCTCAGGGAAGTCTAGATGTTTCCTCTTACATGTCCTCTACCGGGGGACCTCTTCAGAGGGATACTCTGGAGAGGTTTTGGAAGAGATGGATACGCCCACTGGGGCTTCCTAGGACTTTGGGTCTCTATACCGGGGGGGGGGGGGTTGTAGAGAGGCAGACTCTGGCGCTTTTGGGGGAAGAGAACTTGGATCAGACAGTGGAGCTGACTGGGGTGGCAGCACACTCTTCATGACCTCGAAGGCACCACGATGCTGTTCCGAGGGAGCCCCCAGCTCCGAAAAACCAGGAAACTGCCCCTGAATCAAAGCCGTAGGCTCCGAAGCCGATGTAGGCACCGAGCTGACCTGCGCAGAGACCCTGAGAGGTAGATTCGGATCAGACAGCTGTCCAACCCAACCCTCCTCCCTGGACCCGATGGGGGAGCATCGGCCCCTTGACTCCTCACCAGAGGATGGCACAGAGGAAGTCGGACAGGAAATCGGGACCAAAGATCCTGGATCATGTCTCTGTCCCGAGGCAAAAAGACCCATTTGCGTGTCAACATGTTGAAAATCCATGGTTCCAGTTTCCATTCGTGTGGGTCCATGATATTTATGCTTAGTTCATCTGCCAGAACATTCAGCTTTCCTGGCAGGAATTGAGCTTGTAGTTGTACTTGGTAGCTCAAGGCTGTGTTCCACAATGCCATGGCTAGTCTGCAGAGGGGGTAGGAATGTGTACCCCCTGCTTGTTTATGTACCACATAACCGTGGTGTTGTCCGTCTTTATCAGTAATTGTCCTGGATGAAGGTAGTCCTTGAAGGCTGTCAGTGCATTCTGTACAGCTAGCATTTCTTTTTGATTGATATGAAGGTGCATTTGATTTGGGTTCCATTTGCCCTGAATGCACTTCCCTGCCAGATGAGCCCCCCATGCATAGTCTCATGCGTCTGCAGTTAGGGTTTGGGCGGCAGGGGGTGTTGTGAATGGCACAGGCAAGGTATGATAGGAATTATTATTTTCAGGCTGTGACAATGTTGACTCCATAAACTTTTTAAGTGCCACTGAAGTTTCCTCATGTGCAGTCTTGCATATGGAATTAGAAGAATGGAGGAGGCCATGAACCGCAATGCTTGCAGTATTTGCCTTGCAGATAGCAGGGTTTTTGTCGCCACCTGTTTGAAGCAAGTCACCAAATGAATGTGCTTTTCTGATGCAAGGAAAGCCATCTGGGCAGTTGTATTCAAGCTTACACCCAGGAATGTAATTTTTTGAGAGAGTACCAGTTGAGATTTCTTTTCATTTATGGTGTACTCTAGACAGGTTAGAACTCTTTTTACAAATGCCAGATATTTTAGAAGAATGGCCTGGTTTTCTGTCTGAATTAGACAATCGTCCAGGTATGGATATATTTGAATATTCATTTGCCTGCAAAAGGCAATTACTGGAGCCAGGCACTTTCTGAATACCCTGGGCGCAGTAGACAAGCCAAAGGGCAGTGCAGAGAACTGATAATACATGCAGCCTGCTTTGAAGCGTAGGTATCTTCTGCAAGGTCCCCTGATTGGGATATGCAGGTAAGCCTCTTAAATCTAGAATTGCCAACCAGGCATCCTTGCCTAGCATAGGAAGTAACTGGTGAAGAGTCAGCATCTTGAATTTTGGAATGTCCGGAAAGGTGTTTAGAGTAGACAGGTCCAGAATTGGACGCCATGATTTGTCTTTTCTGGGTACCAGGAAAAGTCTGGAATAGAAACCTTGCCTCTTTTCCTCTTCTGGTACTAGCTGAATAGCCCCCATGTTTAGGAGGGAAACTACTTGTTTCTGAGCCTCAGCCCACCGATTTGGGGGCAGATCTGGCAACCCATTTGGAGTTGGCAGCGTGTGGAAATAAAATCTGTATTCCTAGGACTCTATATTTAAAACCCATTTTTCCTGGGCTATAAGTTGCCAATTTCTTGAATGAAGAGCCAGTTTTCCCCCCAAAGGGGCGGCTAAGAGATAAGTGCTTGGTAATTTTAAAGGGAAGTCATTGAGACTGTTTACCATAGGGTGGTGCCTTGTTGTTTCCAGATTTGGAAGTGGAAGCACCCCATTGCTTAGTTCTTGAAGTCCCTTGGGACTGAAACCTGGTGCTTTTGGAATGTCTGGGCTTGGCTGGAGTGGCTCTGGAAGGAGCTGGAAAGGACCAGTTCTTAGTAGGCTAGTGCCTACTAAATCTAGGAGGTTGTACTTGTAAGAAATCTTTCACAGTTTGCATAGATTTAGCTTTATCTCCCTTCTTTTTTAGAACTTCTTCAACCTTATTGCCAAACAGGCGGTCCTGCTATAAAGGAGCATCCAAAAATTTTGCTTTAACATGGTCAGGTAGAGACTGCTCCTTAAGCCAAGCATGCCTTCTAAGCACAGACCCAGTACCAGCAGACTTGCAAGAGGCCTGTAGAGAATCAAAACCACATTGCAAAGTATGTCTGCCAACTTGTTCAGCTGAATGCAATAAATCCTGTAAATCTTTATTCTCCACATAGTCAGAAATCAACATAATTTTCTGTTTAAGCAGTCCCATGATATTATGTTGATATTTTATCATATGGAATTGACAGATTAAAGCCCTGACTGCTAAGGTTGCAGAAGTATAAATCTTTTTACCCCAACTATCGAGCACCCTGGAGTCTCTTCATCAGAAAAGGTAGGATTTTTAGCAGTAGAAGCCTTAATGCCCTTGGGGCCCTGAGAAATTGTTTCAGGGTCTGCAACAGGATTTTTGAAAAGGAATTTGTGGGAATCAGGAACCCTGTAGTAACTGTCTGGTTTGCTAAGGGCTGGAGGCAAGGAATCAGGGGCCATACTGAATTCCGAAAACACATCATCAACAATGCCTAGTACAGGAGGTATAGCCAAAGGCCTATGCAAAGGAAGAAGGAAATCCCCAAGCCTCTTTTTGGATTCAGAGAAATCCTGACTTTCCCAGTGGAAATGCTCCCTTAAGGTATGTAAAGTTTCCCCAAAAGAGAAATACTCAGGAGGAGAAGCAGAGGGAATGGAATATTCTGCATCAGAGTCCTCATAAGTAGGTATGGACAAATCCAGATCATTAGAAGAGTCAAAAGAAACAGAGCCCTGTTCAGAAGATTCATAGTCAAGTTAAATCCTAGGCCTCTTGGGGGGGGGGGGGGGGGGGTTAACTACTCCTGATTAAAGTAATTAAATCTTCAGCCATTTTGATCATTTGTGTTTTAGGCACAGGGGCCTGAACATGTGGCCTGGGCATCGGTTTTTTAGACATAGATCGAGGTTTAGGCCTTAGTACTGAAGTTGGAGTCAGTTTAGTATGCAAGTCTGTAGGCCTGAATACACCCTCAGAAGCCTGTGCCTGCTCAGTGGCTCTGGACCCATCCAAGGTAGAGACATCCGCTGGTTCCATATGTGAAGCATCTTGCGGCATACCGGACTCTGAATGGGTCTCAGTAGAGGCCTGCGAATCAGAAGCAGTGGGTATCAGAGGCTGCAAAAGCACCTCACCAAGTACCGGCGAACTGGTGACTGGCTTAGGAGAAGCGTTGTCGGCAGTTTTGGACCTCAACGGCCTGACTGTCTTTTTCTTTGCGTTTTTTTCGGTATTCCGGTAGTCGGATGGCTAACCAATGTCATTTCTGTATAATTAAACCGAGAACCGAAATATTTAGAAGCAAAAATGTACCGACGACGGATAGTGCGCTGATTAAATAAAGCACAAAACCGACAGCAAGGTTTTGTCGTGGTCAGGGCCTAAGCAAGGAATACAGTACAAATGAAAATCCTTATGAGGCATTTGCTTCCCACAAGTAATACAATTATTAACTTTTACTGACATTGGTAAGGAGCAAGAAAAAGTTTCCCCAATGAGTTACTTAGCTTTTAGTTTAAGACTTCGGTTCTGAAACTCGAAAACGAAAATTTCAGGAGTCGGCCGACCAGCACTTGCGAACTGCTTCTGCTTCGAGCACCGCGCGGCAAGAAAGACTGATGTAATGGCGTCGGCTGCATGTTTTATACCCCTGACAAACTGACGTCATGGAAGAAGGGACAGCAACTGACGCAGGACCCAAGACTTTATTAATCAGGCCGACTGAGGGCAACCTGCCAGCAGATTACCCAAATGTAATGACTGCAACAGTGAAACACAATGAACATCTTCATTTTACTGTTTTTTATTTGACTGCTACACTGTCTTTACTCTGGTCATGTTTTACGGTCACAAATGTGGTGCTCGGTCTTACTGCAATATCAGCACCAAAGAAATGATGATCATTCTGCAGCTGTTAATTTCCTGCACTCAATACAAAGTTAGAATCTGATGTACCTTTCATTTATTTTCATCAATATCCTGAAGTCTTATGTCAAGTACTTTACTGCATACTTTTGGAGTGTCATTAGCCTATTCCTACTTAAAAGTTTACAGCACTCATATGCTCTTAAATGTTTATGTCTGTACTGCTAATTTTCTGAATGAATGGGGCAATGGTTACAGTACATTGCAGCACCAGTTCTCTGTTCCATTAATGTGCTTACACTACATTTACTTGACTTGGTTTGCATGGATCAGAAAGTGTCTGGAATGGTCCTTCATGGACCAGTTTATTATTCAGTTTAAAAATACTTTTATATCCTACTTTGCAGTCCTGCTACATGCTGTGCTTCAAAGGTCATCATAGTAATTAGTTTTCATCAAAAACATAATTTTTGAGATGTACGTGAAACAGCACAGCAGGTTTACAAAGCAACTTTTTCAGCTGCAAAACAAGCTCTAGATTAGCTGCAATTAAGATCACATGACTCAAAACTTTACAGGTGATAAATATTCTGAAAGACTTAAAAAAAATTTCTCTTAAATACTCCATGGTAAAACAATACACCTCATCAGTATAAATTAATGTCACATCACAAAATACGTTTAAACACACATCCAATCAATGGAAACTATAATGTATGTCACTAACAATCACATAATAAAATACTGAGCATGCACCATTCTTCACAAAATGGAAATTACTAAATTAACTGCTTTGGTTATCTGGTTTACACAGTAGAGGACGCAGTGTCATCTAATGGCCACATCTTGTATATCAGGCAAATTGTTCATACACTGCAATGAAAAATTTACTGTTGGGGTATCATGGCTGTGGCCTCACATAACTCATGGTGTTACAGTTAAAAGAAAAGGAACTTGTTTATTTTTTCTTCCATTCTTATTTCGTGATCCAGCTTATAAGCAAGGAGATCTTGCTCAGGCTGAATTATACTCTCAGAAAAAAAATACTACAAAGGTCACAGCTATCTCGAAGACTGAGCACTAAGACTGGAATGGATATCTTAGCCAAGTTCTCTCAAAAAGTGGATGACTGCGTAAGGTACACTAGTTTAAGAAACACTCAAGATAAAGGAAAAATAAATTCACTTTGTTAACTACATGAAAAACTCCATAATGCCACAAACACAGTATGCAGAAGCAAAGTCCATTTCCTGCTGAGAGTTCAGGACCTTAGCAGGCTGATGTTTAGACCAAACTGTTGAGTATTATCACCAAAAAAATCCCGGGCAGGACTCTATCCTTGTCTAAAAGAGCTTCTGAATATCACTACCCCAGTTACTGCAATTTCATTAGTTTATGCCTCAGTACAATACGCTACTGGGATGCAAGTCAGAAAAGCACAGTCACTACTGCATCTGTAAAAGTACTGTGTATACACATCTGGAAATGAATAGGATTAACTGGACCGCAGAGTAACCAGAATCTTTACCTGAACCAAAAATTAGGAAACTATTTTATCTGACACAAAAATCAGGAAACTATGCAGATAAGGCTGCCACAACTAGCCTTCATTTGACATCACATTCTATGCTTTAGTGATGTCTACACAGTAAAAATTTACTTGGTAAAGAAACTTAAAATACAAGCCAAAATTATGCTTCTACCAAAGAAGCAAATCTTCCAGGGGAACCAGAAATCATCCCTAAAAAAGTACAGTTTTGCACCTACCATAAATGTAGATGTTCGAGTGCTAATACAGCTGCAGTCATAACAGATGGGTTATTCTGCCGTCAGGCGGGTCCTCGGTCGGCCGAATTCCAAAGTATAGGTCCGGCGTCGGTTGTAGTCGCTTCTTCCCTGACGTCAGTGCGGCAGGGGTATAAAAGAACCAGCCGACGCCATTTTCTTCAGTTTTTCTTGCCCCAGATGTCAGGTGCCCCCAGAAGGAAGGCAAAACATAAATTTATGTAATAATGCAATGCAATATAATCAAAAACAGTAGTTGCAAGCAAATACACCATAAAAGAATACCCCAATCAGGTTGTATGAGGAGGTGTTAGCCATTAGGCCTGTCCCAAGAGAGGAAGGAGGGAAACCTGGACTGCAGCCGTATTAGCACTCGAACATCTACATTTATGGTAGGTACAAAACTGTACTATGTTCATCGTGCATACAGCTGCAGTCATAACAGATGGGTAGAATCCAAAAGCTAAAAAAGGGGTGGTAGGCACTAAGTGGAACTAGGAGGAGCAAGGATGCCCTGCAAGACTGCAGTGGCAAAGCCCGCTCTAGATTTGGAGTATAATGGTAGGTGATAGAGTGGCTGCTTCCAAAATATCCTTGGTAGGAACCCCCCTGAGGAAAGCTGCAGAGGTAGCTGTGGCCCTTGTGGAGTGAGATCTGATGCTTGTAGGTACAGTTTTACCATGAAAAGAATAACAAAAGCGTATGCAGTGGGCTATCAATTTTGAGATAGTCTGTTTGGAAATAGCCTTCCCTTGAGCACCTGTAGCACAGGACACAAAGAGTTGCTCTGATTTTCTGAATGGCTTTGTTCTGTCCAAATAATAATGAAGTTGTCTGTGAATGTCCAAGGAATGTAGTAGTCTCTCCCCTTTGTTTTGTGGATTAGGGTAAAAGGTAGGTAAGTGGATAACCTGATTCAAGGCTACCCTGGATACTACCTTTGGCATAAAGGAAGGGTTGGTTCGTAAGGAAACTCTGTCCTGATGGAAAATTATGAAAGGCTGCACAGCCATGAGGGCTTGTAGTTCCGAAACCCTGCGTGCTGAGGTGATAGCCAGAAGGAAGTTTGTTTTCCATGACAAATACTGCAGTTCTGTTGAAGCAGCTGGCTCAAATGGAGGCAGGGTCAGTTTTTCTAGAATGAAAATGAGGTCCCAAGCAGGTACTGGTTGCTTCCTTGGGGGTGTTATATTCTTAGCCCCTCTAAGGAACTGTCTTAAGAGAGGGTGAGAGAATAAAGGAGGATCAGTGTTGTACTGAGCAGAAATGGCTGAGGCATGGATTTTGATGGAGGAGAATGAAAGTCCACTGCTTAGCATCTCAGCTAGGTACTGTAATATTTGAGGTAAATTCAGTATTCCAGGATTCTGACCCTTTTTCTGATTCCAGGCACAAAACCGTTTCCATTTTGCGGAGTAGGCTTTTCTAGTAGAAGGCCTTCTGGCCTCCAAAATGACATCCTGCACCTCCTTGGAGAGTAGGGTCTGTTGTGAATTTAAGGAATCCTCCATGCGGCTAGATTGAGTGTTTTCAGCCGACTGTGAAGAGTTTTGAAGTTGTGCTGGGTCAACAGAAGAGGCATTAGAGGCAGGATCCATGGTGGGAATCGTCAGGCTCCTCAGGAGTGGGTACCAGTGTTGTCTTGGCCAGTCTGGAGCAATGAGAATCATCTTTGGTCTGTCTGCTCTGGCTTTTAATAGAACTTTGGGCAGCAGAGGAAGAGGTGGAAAGGCATAAACTGTCATTGTTGTCCAACTGAAAGAGAGTGCGTCCACTTTTCAGGCCTGTGGATGATAGGTCCTTGAGCAGAATTTTGTCAATTGGTAATTTCTGTGGGTAGCAAAGAGATCTATGTCTGGCCTTCCCCATGCCTGAATTATCTTTGTAAAAACTTGAGGATGCAACTTCCATTCGTGTGGATCTGTCATATTTCTGCTTAGGTTGTCTGCCAGCGTGTTTTCCTTGTCTGGCAGGAATTGTGCTTGAAGTTGGATTTGTAATTCCAGAGCCATGTTCCAAAGAGACATGGCTAGCCTGCACAGGGGATATGAATGGGTTCCTCCCTGTCTGTTTATGTACCCCATCACTGTGGTGTTGTCTGTCCTTATCAATAGCTGGCCTGGATGCAGTAGGTCTTTGAAAGCCATAATAGCATTTTTTACTGCTAGCATTTCCTTTTGCTTGATGTGTAGGTGCTTTTCTTTTTGGGACCATTTGCCCTGAATGCACTGATCTGTCATGTGCTCCCCCCAGGCGTAGTCCGAGGCGTCTGTTGTGATGATCTGATTTGCTTGAGGCAAGCAGAATGGGAGACCTATGTTTCTTTGGCATGCTTGAACCCACCACAGAAATTCCTTTTGGAGGCATGGAATCAGTAGTATATTTGTTTCCAAACTGTGGCTGTGTTGAGACCATAAGTTTTTTTAGGTACCATTGAAGTTTCCTCATATGCAGCTTTGCACATGGGATTAGCAGGATGAAAGATGCCATGAATCCCAGAGCCTGCAGGATTTTCCTTGCAGTCAGCCTGGTGAAGGATGCCAGTTTCCTGAAGTATTGAGTTAGTTGCCCTTATTTCTCTGGCGTGAGGTAGGCCATCTGGGTGTTTGTATTCAAGCTGGCACCCAGGCACCCAGGAAAATTATTGTTTGAGAGGGTATTAATCTTGATTTATTTTTGTTGACTGTGTATCCCAGAGAGTTCAACAACTTTATTACAAATGCCAGGTGTTTCAGAAGTATGTGTTTGCTGTCCGCTTGGATCAGGCAGTTGTCCAAATATGGGTATATTTGTATCCCTTGAAGTCTGCAGAAGGCAATTACTGATGCCAGGCATTTCGTGAACACTCTGGGCGCAGTAGATAAGCCAAAGGGCAATGCAGAGAATTGATAATGGGTTGAACCTGCAAGAAATCTGAGGTATCTTCTGCAATCTTGTCTGATAGGGACATGCAGGTATGCCTCCTTGAGGTCCAATGTTACCAGCCAAGACTCCTTGCCCAGCATGGGAAGAAGCTGCTGTAATGTGAGCATCTTGAATTTTGGTACGAGTAAATATGTGTTTAGGATGGATAGGTCCAAAACAGGTCTCCAATATTTGTCCTTCCTTGGTACCAGGAATAGTCTGGAATAAAAACCTTGACCCTATTCTTGTGCAGGTACCTCTTGAATAGCTTTCATGTCCATGAGAGCTGAAATTTGTTTTTGTGCCTCTGCCCTTTGATTTTGTGGCAGGTTTGGCATGCCTCTCATTTTTGGAAGGGTGTGAAAGTGGAATCTGTAGCCTCTGTCTATAATGTCCAGGATCCATTTGTCTTTTGTGACAATATGCCAATTTTTCGAAAATAATGCCAGTTTTCCGCCTAAAGGTGCTGCCATTAGAGCTTTGCTTGGCATGCAAAGGGGAAAGTCATTGGTTCTGCTTTCTGAATGGCTGTGATCTATCCTCTCCACTTCTTGGTGTAGGTGCTTGCCATTGTCTGCCTCTAAATGATCCTTGAGATTGCCCTCTACCCCTCGGGCGCCTGTATCTACCTCTTTGAAGTCTGTCCGTGGCTGGAAAGGACCACTTTTTTGAAGACCAATTTCTACTGAAATGTGGAGGTTGTACCTGTAGGAAATATTTCACTGTTTGCATTGATTTTGCCTTTTCCTCCATTTTCTTTAATACCTCCTCAGCTTTAACACCAAACAATACATCTTTTTGAAGAGGTGCATCTAGTAATTTAGCTTTGACATGATCTGGTAAGGTTTGCTCTTTGAGCCAAGCATGTCTACGTATGATTGATCCTGTAACAGCAGCTCTACAGGAGTTCTCTAAAGCATCAAAACCACATTGTAAGGTGTGTTTACCCACTTGTTCTGCACTATGCAACAAATCCTGCAACTCCTTCAAGTCTGGTTGTTCAGGTTGTGACATTTTGCTTTTCAACTGAGATAACAAAAACTGTTGATACTTTAACATATGGAACTGACAGTTTAATGCCCTCATGGTTAAAGTGGCCGAGGTGTATACCTTTTTCCCCCACCTTTCTAAAGCTCTGGAATCTCTCTCCGAAGGTAATGGATTTTTGGCAGTGGAGGCCTTAATTCCCTTGGGACCCTGTGAAATAGTTTCTGGGTCAGCCGCATGGCTTTTGTATAGGAATTGGTGTGAATCAGGAACCCGGTAATACCGGTCAGACTTGACTGGAGCTGGAGGTAAAGAATCTGGGTTAAGGCTGGCCTCTGAATACACATCATCTAGTATGTCTAAGACAGGAGGGATAGCCAGAGGCCTGTGCTGAGGGAGCAAGAGGAAATCTCTGAGCCTTTTCTTGGAGTCTGAGTAATCTTGGCCTTCCCAGTGGAAGTGTTCCCTCAAGGTATGCAAGGTTTCCCCAAAAGAATAGTCCTCAGGGGGGGAGACAGAGGGAATGGACTCCTCTGCATCAGAATCTTCAAAAGGGGAGTATGAATGTTCCTGGTTTTCAGAATGTTCTGAAGTAATGGAGGCCTGGTCCGAGGAAGGGTATTCTTCCTCCACTCTGGGCCTTTTGTCCGGGGGGGGGGGGGGGGGGTTTGAGAACCCCTGATAAGAGTAATCAAATCCTCAGCCATTTTGAGCATCTGCTTTTTAGGAACGGGGCCTTGAGAGGGGCCCTGTGGAGCTTGTCTTTTAGTATGCATGGCTGCTTTAGATTTAGTGAAAGCCTTAATGGAAAAAAAAGAAGAAGGCCTGAAGACACCTTGAGAGGTGGCAGGCCTGTCTAAACTCTGAGTTTCCCTGCCAAGAGTGGCGTCAGTATCTGTAATCGGGGTGTGGGCCGAGGAGCCTGCGACCTCAGGCACAGAAGACACTGCTAAGGAAGTGTCATAGGTAGTCAGGGGCTGCGTAGGCGCCTCGCTGAGAACCGGAGCACCTGTAGTCAGCTTTAGCGTGGTGTCGGTAGAAGTCGCGGACCTCGTACGTCGGTCCTTATCTTTGCGTCTTTTACTCAAAACTGGAGTCGGAGTATCCGACGACATAATGTAGTTAAACTTTTTGCCAAAATAGTGTTGGGCGAACTCCGCCCGAAGCTTAACAGTGCGTTTGTTGAATCTAGCACAAAAACGACAGGCCGAGACTTCGTGGTCTGGGCCTAAGCAAGGAATGCAGAAGGAATGGAAATCCTTATGCAGTATTTGCTTCCCACATGAAATGCAATTATTAACTTTGTCTGACATCGGTCTGAGGCAAGAAAAGTTTCCCTAACGGGGTACTTAGCTTTCAAGAAGACTTCGGTTGAAAAATATTCGTAATCTCAGGAGCTGGCCGACTGGCACTTGCGAACTGCTTCTGCTTCGGGCACCGCGCGGCAAGAAAGACTGGAGAAAATGGCGTCGGCTGGTTCTTTTATACCCCTGCCGCACTGACGTCAGGGAAGAAGCGACGACAACCAACGCCGGACCTAGACTTTGGAATTCGGCCGACCGAGGACCCGCCTGACGGCAGGATAACCCATCTATTATGACTGCAGCTGTATGCACGATGAACATCTGGCATTTGCATGTAGTAGAGTTCACCAGGTTTGGCTTAAGGACGCTGTACCACTCTCCTTCAAGCATTCAAAGCCAAACACTTCACACCTGACAGTAACACCCCCCCCAGTCAAAATTTCTCAGGTACACAGATTCTGTGTTCAGATTCAAATAAATGACAATTGTTAATTTATAGCAGTTTGCAGTCAAAAAGCTGTAAGTAAATGCTGATATCCATATGATAACTCTGTACCTTGTTCAGAGTCTGTTGAGATAGTTGATCCCATACTGTCTGTTCGAAGACGTTCCATTCCTTGCACCGAAAGTTGTTCCAATCTGCGTTTAAGGTACCTGTGTTCCCGTTGTAGCTGTTCTTTTACATTCAAAGCCCTTTTGTCCTGCTCTTCTAATTTCTGAAGAATACAAAAAAATCCAAATACTTAGCCAAGTCTGAAAACATTACTAGTTCTGTTAACTGTGAAGTCCAGACTGAGAGCATGTTTTGCAAAACAAATTTAACACATGTTGCAGTTAAACACAATGTCATGAAAAGTCCCTCAACTTAAATACCCTAACAGATAAACAATAAATCCAAACATAAAACTGCTGCTGAACAGGCATATTTGTCTTGTAAACTTTGATAGATTACAAAAAGAATAAAATGATGTTCTATAAGGTCTTAACCCAGTAGGTCTGTCAATGGATCCTAATTTTAAAGGCAAACATTCTGCTTCCATTCAGGGGAAAACAACAAAAACTATACCAAACTGGAAAAATGCCTAACGGATGAAGCATATAATGGCTTGAAAAGATTCGGCAGCTGAATGCACAACAAAGAAACATTCATGACTAAACTGCCTTGCAAAAAATCAAAGTGACGGTAACTGCTCATCTTCTATGAGCCAAAATTGTGAATTCAGTTCTAGAAGATACCTAATAAAGCGAAAACACACTTTTTACTACAACATATTTCTCATGATAATATGCCTACTATAACTGCGCTGAAAGTGAAGAGGAGCTTCTTTTTATAACAAAATAGTGTACATGTACTTATTTTTATTTACTGGCATTTAGTATGGATATCTTCAAAATCATCAACATAACAGAAGTTTCTAAGGCTGTGACATAAATTAGACGTTTCCATCACAAAATATTTACAATCTTTATGTAATCTGATAAAAACAAATGTACTTATTTTGAAGAACAGCTTACGCCTTGATTTAACAATTCTTCAAAATGAGGGTATTCATTGGAATACTTTTCTTAGCTCAGAGTTTCTGCTCTTCTTCACTACTGCTTTCTGTAATGGCTATGAAGAACTTATCTGAAAGGAAGCCACCTGCAAGACATAGACATATGGCTACCTACAAAAAACTCTTACATTAGTGTACAAACATAGAAAAAACAAAACAAAAAGATGTAAAGTAATAATCAAGACTTTAGAAATAAAAACTCTAGATCTGCATCCATCCATCCAGAAAATAGTTGTGGACACTTATCATAAATGTAGATGTTCAAGTGTATACACTGTTGCAGTCATCACACTTGGGTTATCTGCCTGCAGGTAGCCCTCAGTCGGCCTGAATACCAGAGTCTTAGGATTTCTGCGTCGGATGCTGTCGCCTCTTCCATGACATCAGGTCGTCAGGTGTATAAAACATGCAGCCGATGCCATTACATCAGTTTTTCTTGCCCCAGATGTCAAGAGCCCCCACAATAGGAAGCTATTACATGATTTGGAACACCTCCAGTAAAAAGTAAATAACCCTGCCACAAAAGATGGCCAGAGAAAGCCAGGAGGCTGGTGGGAGGGGAAACCAGGACTGCAACAGTGAATACACTAACATCTACATTTACGGTAAGTGTACACAACTGTACTATGTTCTTCATGTTTCACTGTTGCAGTCATCACACTTGGGTTGATTCCCAAAGCTGAGAAAGGGTGGAGATAGTCAAGAAGTGTTATGGCTGGCTAGCAGGCCTTGTAAGACTGCTGTAGCAAATCCAGCTCTGGATTTAGAAAAAAATAGGTAAGTGGTAATGCTTGGCGAAGGTGTGTACAGAACTCCAGGTTGCAGTTTCTAGGATGTCCCTGGTAGGGACTCCCCTGAGAAATGCTGTAGAGGTTGAAGTAGCTCTAGTGAAATGAGTTCTGATCCTCAGAGGGGTAGGTTTTCCATGGTGCTTGTAGCAGAAATGGATGCAGTGTGCTATCCATTTGGAAATGGTTTGCTTCGAAATGGCCTTGCCCTCTACCCCTGTAGCAAAGCTGACTAGCAGCTGGTCAGATTTTCTGAAAGGCTTAGTCCTGTCAAGGTAGAACCTGAGCTGTCTGTGCACGTCCAAGGAGTGCAGGATCCCTTCCCCTTTATTCTGAGGATTAGGGAAAAAGGTTGGCAAATGGATGGATTGGTTTAAAGCCACACTACCTTGGGCATAAATGAAGGGTTAGTCCTGAGGGAAACCCTGTCAGCATGGAAAATAATGAAGGGCTCCACTGCCATTAGTGCCTGTAGCTCAGACACTCTTCTTGCTGAAGTAATAGCTAGAAGTAAGGCTGTTTTCCAAGAGAGGAATTTTAACTCTGCTGAAGCAGCAGGTTCAAAAGGGGGAAGTGTGAGCTTCTTCAGTACAAAGTTAAGGTCCCAGGCCGGGGTGGGAGCTCTCCTAGGGGGCCTTAAATTGTTAGCTCCTCTCAGGAACTGTTTGATGAGAGGGTGAGAAAAGGGAGGTGGCTCAGTATTTTAATGAGCTGAGATGGCAGAGGCATGAATCTTAATGGATGAGAAGGATAGGCCTCTGTGAAGCAGCTCTGCTAGGTAATCAAGGATTTGGGGTAAGGTGGGCACAGCTGTGTTCTTTCCTTGAGATTGACTCCAAGAACAATATCTTTTCCACTTTTCAGCACAGGATTTCCTAGTACTAGGCCTTCTGGTCTCAAGGATGACATCCAGCACCTGTTTGCTGAGGGATGCTGGTGGTGTACTCACGGGATAAGCCAGACTGCCAGGTTTAGGGTTTGCAGCTGTGGATGCAAAATCTGTCCCAACTGCTGAGACAGCAGGGAAGGTGTCTGATGTAGGTGCCAGTGTGACACTGCTGTCAGACTGCGTAGGAGTGGGTACCAGTGCTGGTGTGGCCAGTGTGGTGCAATAAGGATTGCCCTTGGCCTGTCTTGTTTGATCTTGAGTAGTACTTTTGAGAGGAGGGGCAGAGGAGGAAAGGCATAAATTGAGAGGTTTTCCCATGTAAAGGATAGGGCGTCCACCTTCCAGGCTCTGCTGTGAGGGTTCCTGGTGCAAAATTTACTCAATTGGTAGTTTTGGGGGGAGGCAAAAGGGTCCACCTCCGGTGTTCCCCACCTCTGGGTTAGAAGTTTGAATGAGTTAGGTTCCAGTTTCCACTTGTGAGTGTCCAGTAGATTTCTGCTTAAGTCGTCTGCCAGTGAATTTTGCTTGCCTGGCAGGAATTGAACTTGTATGTGCACTTGGTTGCTCAAGGCTGTGTTCCACAGAGCCATGGCTAACCTGCAGAGTGGATAAGAATGAGCTCCGCCCTGCTTGTTTATGTACCACATAACTGTGGTGCTGTCTGTCTTTACCAGGAGATCCTGGAAGGATAAGGTATTTGAAGGCTGTCACCATTCTGTACAGCTAGCATCTCTTTTTGATTGATATGCAGGGGAATTTGTTCTGGGCTCCAACTGCCTTAAATGCATTTGCCTGCAATGTGAGCCGCTCATGCATAATCTGATGCGTCTGTTGTCAGGGTTTGGGCGGCAAGGGGTTGAGTGAAAGGAAGTCCCTTGTTGTGGTTGCATGCTTCTGCCCACCAAAGGAACTCTGCCCTTAGACAAGGTATGATAGGAATCACCGTTTCCAGGTCCTGAGAATGTTGACACCAGAGACTTTTTAAGTACCACTGAAGTTTCCTCACATGCAGTCTTGCATATGGAATTAACTGAATGCATGAGGCCATGAACTGTAGGGCTTGCAGTATTTTCCTTGCAGACAGCTGGGTTTTGGTGGCCATTAGTTTGAAAGTTTGTCAAATGGACCTGCGTTTCTGGAGTGAGGAATGCCATCGGGGAAGTTGTGTTCAAGCTTGCTCCCAGGAATACAATTTGTTGGCTGGGCACCAGTTGTGATTTCTTTTCGTTGAAGGTGTATCCCAGTGAAGTTAGAAGTCTTTTTACAAATGTCAGGTGCTGAAGTAGCAATTCCTGTGTCTGCCTGAATCAGGCAATCGTCCAAGTATGGGTACATTTAAATATTTCTCTGCCTGCAATATGCAATGGCTGTCGTGGTCAGGGCCTAGGCAAGGAATACAGTATGAATGGAAATCTTTATGAGGTATTTGCTTTCCACAAGTAATGCAATTATTAACTTTTACTGACATCGGTAAGGAGCAAGAAAAAGTTTCCCCAATGCGGTACTTAGCTTTAGTTGAAGACTTCGGTTCTGAAACTCGAAAACAAAAAATTTCTGGAGTCGGCCGACCGGCACTTGCGAACTGCTTCTGCTTCGGGCACTGCATGGCAAGAAAGACTGATGTAATGGCGTCGGTTGCATGTTTTATACCTCTGACGACTGGATGTCATGGAAGAAGGGACAGCAACCGACGCAGGACCCTGGACTTTGTTAATCAGGCCGACTGAGGGCTACTGCAAGCAGATAACCCAAATGTAATGATTGCAACAGTGAAACACGAAGAACATCTGATAGTGCATAGAGCCTGCCCTGAAACATAGATATTTCCTGCAAGACTCCCTTATGGGGATGTGCAAATAAGCTTCTTTTAAG
Organism: Protopterus annectens; assembly: GCF_019279795.1. NCBI lineage: Eukaryota > Metazoa > Chordata > Ceratodontiformes > Protopteridae > Protopterus > Protopterus annectens. Next base: position 1,424,425,252 of record NC_056729.1, read on the forward strand.
TCTAGGGTAACTAACCAGGCATCCTTGGCTAGCATAGGAAGAAGCTGTTGCAGTGTAAGCATTTTGAATTTTGGGACCACCAGAAAGGTGTTGAGAATTGATAGATCCAGGATGGGGCACCAAGAGCTCTCTTTTCTGGGCACCAGGAGCAGTCTGGAATAGAAACCGTGCCCCCTTTGTTCTACTGGAACAGGTTGAATAGCCCTGATATGGAGAAGGGAAAGTACTTGCTTTTGAGCCTCTGCCCACTGGTTTGGAGGAAGGTCTGATAACCCGCCTGGGGTTGACACTGAATGGAAGTAGAATCTGTATCCCTGGGATACAATATTTAGAACCCATTGGTCCTGAGTAATGGACATCCAGTTTTTTGCAAGAAGGGTGAGTTTTCCTCCTAGGGGCGCAAGTACTTGGGCATGGCTGAGAAGGATAATTGGAAAGTCGTTATGAACTTTTTCCATAAGGGGGTGGCTTACCACTCCCTGGCTTTGAGGAGGAAACACTCATTGTTTAGATCTCTACATACCCTGAGACTGTAGTCTTGGTGTCGGCTTCCCTGGGTTTGGACTGAGAAGGCCTGAGAGGGACTGGAAAGGACAAGTCTTTTGAAGGCCAATGCCTACTGAATCTAGGTGGCTGCACCTGTAAGAAATATTTGACGGTTTGCATTTAGATTTAGCTTTTTCTTCCATCTTTTTAAGAACTTCTTCTGCTTTTGTGCCAAAGAAACGCTCCTGATTTAATGGAGCATCTAGTAATTTTGCTTTGACATGATCTGGCAAGACTTGTTCCTTTAGCCAAGCATGCCTTCTCAGTAAAGACCCAGTGACAGCAGCCCTGCAAGATGCTTCTAAGGCATCAAACCCACACTGCAAAGTATGTTTACTAACTTGGTTTGCAGAATGCCTTAACTCTTGTAAATCTTTATTTTCTGCACAATCTGTAAGTAACATCATTTTTGTTTAATTAGTTCCATAACATGTTGCAGGTACTTCAACATGTAAAAAGTACAGTTTTGTACCTACCATAAATGTAGATGTTCGAGGATCCACATTGCTGCAGTCCTAACTATTGGGGTAGTCCGCTGTCCAGTCGGCCCGAATACCAGAGTATATGGCTGACGTCGGTCAGGGCGCATTAGACTGACGTCAGTACGTCAGGGTACTAATGCGCATGACCGACGTCATATCCTCAGTCTTTTCTTGCCCCAGATGTCAGAAGACCCTAAAGACAAGGCCCAATATACCTGCACCAAAATATGTACAATATATACAAAAATATATACAAAAATATCAGCATATAACCTCACCTACACAACCACCCCTAAACACAGAGGGAAGGAGGAGGGTAAATTGGACTGCAGCAATGTGGATCCTCGAACATCTACATTTATGGTAGGTACAAAACTGTACTATGTTCTTCATTCCACATTGCTGCAGTCCTAACTATTGGGTAGAATCCCAAAGCAGAGGTAAGGGAGGCTGGCAAATCATAAAGAAGCAGGAGCTGACAACATGCCTTGCAAAATAGCTGTGGCAAAACCAGCCCTAGACTTAGAGTAGAGAGGAAGGTGATAATGCTTAGAGAAAGTATGCACTGAACTCCAAGTTGCTGCCTCCAAAATATCCTTAGTTGCCACCCCCCTTAGAAATGCTGTTGAAGTGGCAGTAGCCCTAGTGGAATGAGGCCTAATCCCAGCTGGAATCTCCTTGCCATGATGGGAATAACAAAATGCAATGCAAAACCCAATCCACCTAGAAATAGTTTGTTTTGATACAGGCTTGCCCTGCGAACTCAAAGCAAAAGAAACAAACAACTGCTGAGACTGCCTAAAATCCTTAGTCCTGCTTAAATAATAGCATAATTGCCTGTGTACATCTAAAGTGTGCAAAATCTTTTCCCCTTTATTTTGGGGTCTGCATAAAAGTAGGCAAATGAATAGTTTGGTTTAAAGCCACACTAGAAACCACCTTAGGCATAAAGGAAGGATTAGTGCGTAATGATACCCTATCCTTATGGAAAATCAAAAGGGCTCTACTGCCATAAGGGCCTGCAACTCAGACACCCTTCTTGCAGAAGTAATAGCCAACAGAAAAGCAGTCTTCCATGACAAGTATTTCAATTCAGCAGTAGCCTTGAGCTCAAAGGTTGTAGAGTAAGTTTTCCAACACAAAATTGAGATCCCAAGCAGGAGTAGGAGCTCTCGTGGGGTCTTATATTCTTTGCCCCTCTAAGAAACTGCTTGAACAAAGGATGAAAACAATGGTGGGTCACAATCATAGTGAGCTGAAATTGCTGCAGCATGAATCTTAATGGAAGAGAAGGACAAACCTTTGTCCAATAACTCAGTAAGATATTGAAGAGCCACATTCAAATTAGGCTCAGAAATCTCCAAATTCTTTGCTGTACTCCAAAATAAAACCTCTTCCATTTTTCTGCGTACACTTTCCTTGTACTAGGTCTTCTAGCTTCCATAATCACATTTAAAACTTGTTGAGGAAGTTGAGACCTGCTGTGTTTCAACACAGAATATGCCAGGCTGTTAGATGAAGAGTGAAGCTTGACATTGAGCAGATGACCGTCCTTCTGAGATAACAGATGTGGAATCAAGGTAAAGGCCATGGAGGCTTCCTTACCAGACTCCTTAGTAGTGGGTACCAGTGTTGCGAGGCCAATCTGGAGCTATTAAAATCATCCTTGGCTTGTCTTGTCTGACCTTTAAGAGCACCTTTGGAAGAAGAGGCAGAGGTGGAAAGGCATACACATGAAGATTTTTCCAACTGAAAGAAAGAGCATCCACTTTCCAAGCTGTGTGATGAAACCCCTTTGTGCAAAACTTTGGCAGCTGGTGGTTTAGTGGAGAAGCGAACAGATCTATGTCTGGAGTTCCCCATGACACTGTCAATTTCTGAAATACATGAAGATCCAGTTTCCACTCGTGGGGATCCATGATTTGTCTGCTTAACACATCTGCTAAGGAGTTCTGTGCTCGGCAGAAACCTTGCCTGAAGAGTTAGTTGCAAGCTGGCAGTCTCCCATAAAATCATTGCTTGCCTGCATAGAGGATAAGAATGTGTTCCCCTTGTTTGTTGATGTACCACATGACAGTTGTGTTGTCTGTTAGAATCAACACCTGCCCTGGAAGAAGTAACTCCTTGAAAGCCATTAATGCAAACTGGACTGCTAACATCTCCTTCATGTTGATATGTAAATGCTGTAGTCTGGCAGGCCACTTGACTTGTATTCACTTTCCATTTAGATGAGCTCCCAAGCAATGTCCGAGGCATCTGTCGTTAAAATCTGACTTCGCCTCTGGCGGGTCACAGAGAGTCCCTTGTTTAGGTGACATTCCTGAGCCCACCACAAAATTCTTTTTGAAGGCAAGGTATTATTTGAATGACAGTGTCCAAATCCTGGCAGTGCTGTGTCCATACATTTTGAGATACCATTGCAGCTTCCTCATATGCAGTTTGGCATTGGGAAGCACCAGAATCTAAGATGCCATGAACCCTAATGCTTGAAGGACTGTCCTTGCAGTCAGCACGGACTGATGAGATAGTTGATGGAAGTAAAGGGATAGACTCTTTTGTTTGTCCGGGGTTAACAAGGCCATCTGGGCTGCTGTATTCAGTCTCACACCCAGAAAGCACATGTCTTGAGAGGGTACTAGACTGGACTTTATTTCGTTCACAGAATACCCTAGGCATCTTAGCACTGCTATAACATATTCCAGATGCTGTAGAAGGTCTTCCTTTTCTTGAGCCAGAATCAGGCAGTCGTCCAAGTAAGGATAGATTTGAATTCCTTTTAGCCTGAAGTAAGCTATCACTGGAGCCAGAACCTTTGTGAATACTCTGGCAGTAGATAAGCCAAAGGGCAATGCAGAGAACTGATAATGAGAATTTCCAGCTCAGCGCAGATACTTCCTGCAACTTAGTCTTATAGGCACATGAAGGTAAGCTTCCTTGAGATCTAAAGTTACCATCCAGTGATCTTTGCCCAGCAGAGGTAAAAGCTGTTATAACGTCAACATCTTGAACTTGGGAATGTCCAGATAAGTGTTGAGGATAGATAAATCCAAAATTGGTCTCCACGTGTTCCCCTTCTTTGGTACTAGGAACAGGCGAGAATAAAATCCTAGGCCCCTTTCTGATACAGGGACTGGCTGAATGGCCCCTATTTGGAGTAACAGAAATTTGCTTGTGAGCCTCTTTCCTTTGTGGAGGAGGAGCGTCTGGCATGGCTTGGAAAGGGGGCAATGTATGAGAATAAAACCTGTAACCGTGGTGAATGCTATCCAACACCCATGAGTCTTGAGTGATAAACTCCCAATTTTCTTTGAAAGAGACAGTCTTCCTCCCAAAGGAGCTGCCAGACGAGAATCTACTGGCAGCTGAAAAGGCAGGTCATTGGGTCTGTTTACGAAAGGACTGACCCCTGCCCTCACCAGAAGTCTGAGCAGGTGAACTCCCTGTTCTAGGCCTAAAGAACCTTGAGCTCTGCCCTACCACGTCTAGACCTACCCCTAGACTGGGAATCATAAGCAGGATATGTCCATCCCTTAGTAGGCCAATTTCTACTAAACCGGGTGGCTGCACCTGCAAAAATCTTTAACAGTTTGCATAGACTTAGCTTTGTCCTCCATTTTCTTTAAAACTGCTTCCACAGGCGAACCAAACAACACATCAGACTGTAAAGGAGCATCCAAAATCCTTGTCTTAACATGCTCAGCTAAATTCTGATCCCTCAACCAGGCATGCCTGCGAAGAACAGAACTAGTGGCAGCCACCCTCGAGGAGGCCTGTACAGCATCAAAACCACATTGCAAAGAATGCTTACCCACTTGTTCAGACACATGAACTAAATCTAGCAACTCTTTACACTCAATACCTTCCGCCAAAGCATCCACCTTAGATTTCAGTTGTGAAAGGAGATAATTTTGATATTTTAGCATGTGAAACTGACAATTCAACGCCCTCATGGCTAAAGTGGAAGAAGTATACACTTTCTTTCCCCATCTATCCAAAGCCCTTGCCTCTTTATCAGTGGGAACAGGGTTTTTAACCACAGAGGCCTTAACACCTTTAGGTCCCTGAGAAACAGTTTCCGGGTCTGCCCTAGGACTCTTAAAAAGATACTTATGAGCTTCAGGCACCCTATAGTACCTATCAGGTTTAACAGGAGCAGGAGGCAAAGAATCAGGGTTCCATCTTCCACCACATTCAACACAGGAGGTATAGCTAAGGGCCTATGCTGGGGTAAAAACAAGAATTCCCTAAGCCTTTTCCTGGAATCAGAGTAATCCTGGCCTTCCCATTTAAAGTGCTCCCTCATGGAATGCAGAGTCTCTGAAAATGAGAAATCCTCAGGAGGAGAAGCTGTAGGAGTGGAATCATCCACATCAGAATCAGAATAAGGAGGATACTCCTGCAAATCTTCCGCAGAAGACTCAGAAGCCTCTGAACACTGTTCAAAACTATCAAACTCAGGTTCCACCCTAGGCCTCTTATCAGGAGGGGGCATAGAACCTCTAATCATAGTAATCAAATCTTCTGCCATTTTAAGCATATGTTTCTTAGGCACAGAACCTGAAGTGCCAGGAGAAGCCCCCACTGAAGCTAAACTTGGCCTACCTCTCAAAGAAGTTTTGGAAACAGAAGGAGAGGCTCTAACTACCTTGGGAAGAGAGGGAAGAACAGATACCTGAGAAGCCCCCTCAGCCTGGCCTACCTCCTGAGAAGGCACATCCTGTAACAGTAAAGTCTCTGCCTGAGACTCCAAAGAAACTCCTGGCAAAACCTCTGGCTCCACTGGGCCTTCTAAAGAACCGGCGTCCGGGACTGCAGGTTCATCAACCCTAGGCTTCGCTGTTTTGTCCTTGCTTCTTGGGCCGAAGCGGGCGTCGGAGCATCCGCCGGCATTTTATAATTGCAACGCTTCCCAAACACTAACCTGGCACAGTCTAACCTTCTCTTAATAGTGCGTTTGTTAAACCTAGCACAAGAGCGGCATCCAACAACGTCGTGCTCAGGCCCTAAACAAGGTATACACAAGGTATGGTAATCCCTATGAGGTATCTGTTTCCCACAAAATACAGTTATTCACTTTTTCTGACATCCGGTTAAATACTGAGGCAAGAAAAACCAAAATGTTCCCCAGCGGGTACCAAGCCAACTCTGATTCGGTCTGAAACTCCGACTTCAGAAAATTTCAGAACGCCAACCTGCACTCGCAAAACTGCTTCTGCATCTGACCATGCGGCAAAAAAGACTGAGGATATGACGTCGGTCATGCGCATTAGTACCCTGACGTACTGACGTCAGTATGACCGCCTGACCCGGCGTATATAATATCTCTGGTATTCGGGCCGACTGGACAGCGGACTACCCCAATAGTTAGGACTGCAGCAATGTGGAATGAAGAACATCTGGCAATTCAAAGCACTGATGGCAAGAGTTGCAGAGGTACATACCTTCTTACCCCATCTGTCTAAAGCTCTAAAATCCCTGTCTAAAGGGGTAGGGTTTTGGCTGTAGCAGCCTTAATGCCTTTAGGTCCCTGGGAAATGGTCTCTGTATCTGCAATAGGATTCGTAAAGAGAAATATGTGAGAATCAGGTACTCTGTAGTACCGGTCAGGTTTTCTAGGAGCTGGTGGTAAAGTGTCAGGAGTAAGACTGGACTCCATGAAGACATCACTTACAATATCCAGGACGGGGGGGGGGGGGGGGTATAGCTAGAGGCCTGTGCTAAGGCAAATCTAAAAATTCCATGAGTCTCTTTTTGGACTGAGGATAGTTTTGGCATTCGCAGCAGAAATGGCTCTCTTAAGGTATGCAAGGTTTCACCAAAATAAAAATCCTCTGGAGGGGAGGCAGAGGGAATGGATTCCTCTGCATCTGAATCCTCATAGGTAGATAAGAGTATGTCCTGGTAATCAGTAGAGTCAGAGTCATCAGACTCCTGGTCTGTAGAATCAGAAGGAAATTAAATTCTTTGCCTTTTAGCAGGGGGAGGCTGGCTTCCCCTAATTAGAGTAATAAAGTCTCCAGCAGCCATTCTAAGCATTTGTTTTTGTGGCATGGGAGCTTGAGCATGCGCTTTGGACGTCGGTTTTCTAGGTGTAGTGAGAACTCTGGGTCCAAGAAACTCGGTAGCTTTAGCTGAAAATGAAGTTGTCGGTTTAATATGAATATTGGTAGGTCGGAATACACCCTCAGAAGCTGGTGCCTGCACAGCGGCTCTGGATCCATCCAAGGTAGAGACATCCGCAGGTTTCATAGTCGAAGAAGCATCTCATGGCATACTAGACTCCAAATGGGTCTCAGCAGAGGCCTGCGAATCTGCAGAAGCGGGCATCAGGGGCTCCAAAGGCGTCTCACTGAGTATCGGTGGACTGGTGACTAGCTTAACGGAAGCATCATCGGCAGTTTTTGACCTATGCAGTCTGTCTTTGTGCTTTTTCGGAAGATCAGGAGTCAGATGGCTTACCAAAGCCATTTCGGAATACTGAGAACAAGAGCGAAAGATTTTAGCTACAAAAAAAGATCAACAAATGGTTCGAGCATTAAACAAGGCACAAAACCGACAGCAAGGGACATCGTGGTCTGGGCCTAAAGAAGTGACACAGTAAGAATGAAAATCTCTGTGAGGTATTTGCTTTCCACATGCATGACAATTGTTAATTTTTTCTGACATCAGTTAGAGAAAGAAAAAAGAATCCCCAGTGAGGTACTTTAGAAGACTTCAGGTTTGAAACTCAAAAAACGAAAACTTCAGGTAGAGGACGACCGGCACTTGCGAACTGCTTCTGCTTCGGGCTCCTTCTCGGCAAGAAAGACTGATGTAATGATGTCGTCTGCATGTTTTATACCCCTGAAGACCTGACATCATGGAAGAGGCGACAGCATCCGACGCAGAAATCCCAAGACTCTGGTATTCAGGCCGACTGAGGGCTACCTGCAGGCAGATAACCCAAGTGTGAAGACTGCAACAGTGAAACACGAAGAACATCCCCTTTTCCCATTTTTGCACATGGTCGGGATGTCACTTCAATAGTGACAGTCATCTAGAACCAAGGTTTACACCATCGGGTGGTTAGCCCTGCCCCAGTACTTCTTCCACACCACACACTCGCACCTCTGGTTAATTTAGACTGTCCAATCTACCTACTGCATGTCTTTGGAATTTGGGAGGAAACCGGAGCACCCACAGGAAACTCACACAAACACAAAGAGGACATGCAGACTCCACACAGAAGGCACCCCGGCAGAGAATCAAACTGAGGAACATCTTGCTGTAAGGCAACAATACTACCTGTCGCCCATAACTGCAGAAAGAATGTAAAGCTCATACCACCTCTTCGTGGAACTCATCAGGTCACACAGCTATGGAACAAGCACAAAGCTTAAGTGCTGAAATAAGCTAGATATCTACAGACAACATGAACATGAAAATGTGGCCTTTGGCAGGCAAGACAAAGCCATTCTTTTTCCATTAGGATAACCTGAGCTATGTCTAGTAAACATGCAGCCAATACCCAGAGTTCAAATGCTAAATTTTAGTAAAGGCATACTACTCATGCAAATAACAGAACTGCTTACAGTCCGAACTGACTGGTAATGACATGCAATATATTTTAAAAATGAACAAGCACAGGAATCTGTTTAGTTCCAAGCTCACCAGCATATGTGTTGAGGAAAAAATAGAGAGAAACTAGTGGTCTTAAAACTTTGTTGATGAGCTCAGTCACAATAACTTCCCAAAATCATGGAACCCAGGTAGTGTTCCAAAGCAAGAACCCTTTATTCGTCACAGACAAGCAATCCTCAGCAATGCTCAGTCAAAATTACCAAAAATCATGAAACCCAGGGTAGTGTTCCATAGCAACGAGCCTTTACTCGTCACAGACAAGCAATCCTTAATTATTGTGACCGAGCTTTTTAAGACCACTAGTTTGTCTGTTTAATTTTTTTATTTATTAACTTTTTTTACTTGCAATAACTCGCCCCCAGTGGTCCCACCTTTATTGCACTCAAACCCCTCCCATCTTTCCAATAGCCAACCACAGCAATAACCCAACACTACCTCCTCCATCTTTCCACTACTATCACACCTCCTCAACTAATATGTACAAGCATACCTTTCCTATGCTCACTGCATGCACTCTCCTTGCATCTTACATCCTACCAAAGCTCCATCATTCCCCCACTCAACCACTACCACTGTACTACTACTCACACCACCACTCATGTCTCACCCACACTCAGCTCCCCTCCCACCAGCTCAAGAACCATCCCTATGCACCCCCCACATATTCTACCAACTATATTACTCAAACATAAAGCATCCCTACAACTTAACATAGTATCCCCTCCTACCATACCTATTACCCACACAGCACAATCATAAAGTTTCCCTTATAAACAAACACATTCAAAAACTGAGAAAACTAATAATCTCATGCATATCAAAACTAGCCCTAAGTGGAGACATCCACCCCAACCCTGGCCCTACCACCTCCAACCCCAATCCTCATAATCAGACTAGAAACCACAACTTCTCCCATATTACAGCCAATAGAAAATCAAGTGACTTCCTTCTACTAAGCCTAAATATTAGAAGTATATCCAACAAAGTCCATGAACTCCATGCCACCATAGACTTGTACTCCCCAGATATAGTCATCCTGATAGAAACCTGGCTAAAACCTCACATTACCAGTGAGCAAATACTCCCTACAGGTTACGGCATACTAAGAGTAGACCGGCTAAACAAAAAAGTAGGTGGTGTACCTGTAATATTTAAACAGCATCTAAACATCCAGATCTTAAAATCATCAACTCCACAAATAGGCAATGAAGAAATAATATATACAAACCTCAAAATTAACCAAAACAAAACCATCAACATAACTGGATGCTACTTCCCACCTGCCAAAACATCCCTCCACTAGAAAACCTACTCAGCTGGTCTACCCACCATCTCCCCCAAGAAACTATCATCTTAGGCGATTTCAATATTGACTGGCAATCCTGTTCTGGCAACAATCCAACCCATCATGTACACCTTCATGGCTTCACCCAACTAGTCCAGTCGCCAACCAGGATAAATAAAAACTCCAGCAAGCACACTACCCTGGATTGGATACTAGTCAGTAAGAGCCCCCAGTTATATATAACAGGCTGCTTATCAGCTAGCCTCAGTGATCACTCCCCCCAACATTCCTACTCAAAAAATACCTACACCAAGCTAAACCTGTCATCTACCGTCAAATACGTAAAAAACTAAACTTTAACCCACTCACATTTATCTCATCCCTCAAAGAATGTAACTGGCATCCTCTAAAGTACCTCAATCTAGATGACGCAGTCGAATTTTTTAATACTACCTTCCTGAACATCCTTAATTACCATGCCCCCATAAGATTTTCCAGAACCAAAGCACAACCCTCCCCATGGCTACAGAAAACCACTAAGTCAGAAATGAAAAACAGGGATAAAGCCTGGGAGCACTGGTGCAAAACCAAAACCCCCTCAGCTAGACAGAAATTCCTAGAACTACGCAACAGAGTCAAAAAACTAATAAAACAGGACAAATTCCAATACTACCAGTCTGCCCTAGACTCCTCACAACACAGCCCCATACAATTCTGGTCCTCCATAAACTCCATCCTCCACCCAGGTAAAGTCAGTACGCCTCCTCCTAACATCCCTCACTCCTCAGAAAATATTGCTACCTCATTCAACACACACTTCACCCAAACCATACTATCACTAGCTAAACAACACAACCCCCCTCCCCTCCAACCCACACCTTCAATTAGTAATCTCCCCACTGCCTTCTCTTTTTCTCCTGTACCTACCTCCAACATAAAAAAACTCTTAACTAAACTTAAACCCACCAAATTAGCAGCAGACAACCTCCCAAGTGAATACCTACAAATTGCAGCTGATGCTCTGGCCTACCCAGTATCCATCTTGATTAACTGATCTCTGTCAGAAAGTTACGTTCCCACACTGTGGAAAGTAAAGTATCACATATAATTCCCCTCCACAAAGGCAGACCCTCCGCAGAACTAACCAATTACTGCCCCATAGCTATTCTCTCTCCACTCTCCAAAATACTAGAGAGATGCATACACTCTCAGGTCTCAGACTACCTCCTTACTAACAACCTCCTTTCCAGTACTCAGCATGGTTTCTGACCAAACCATAGCACCACCACTGCCTTACTCTCCTTTACTAACACTATCCTTCAGCATAAAAACAGTGGCCATCTCTCCTCTGCTACTTTCCTAGACCTATCTAAAGCATTTGACATGGTCCGACACAAACAACTTATCTCTGTCCTCAATAACGCATCCTTCTCACAATCAGTCACCAACTGGTTTCAGAGTTATCTGTCTGACCGTCAACAATCCATTGTATGGCAGAATGACATATCTCCCCAACTACCTGTCTCCATAGGGGTTCCCCAAGGATCCACCCTTGGAACCCTACTCTTCTCTGTTTACACCAATAATCTAGCCTCTGCCACCAAACATGGCACACTCGTACAATACACAGATGACTCGACCATCATCTGCTCAGCCCAGTCCCTACCAAAACTGCAAAAAGTCACACAGGAAGCATTTTCCTCTGTTGAAACATGGTTATCCTATGCCCAATTAATACTCAACCCAAACAAAACTAAACTACTCATCTTCCAACTCACCAAACATACTCAAAACAACTCTCACTAACATCACAGCAAAAGACAACACCACTATATACCCAACTGAACACACCAAATTGCTAGTTGTGGAAATAGACAAACTAAAACTAAAATTTGACATTCACATATCCATGACCATAAAAAAAGTCCACAGAAAACTAGGAGCGTTATACAGAAATAAGCAATTTCTCACCAAAGCAGCAAAGATTTTAATAGCAAATTCCCACCTTATCTCCACCCTATTTTATGCCTCTCCAATATATACCAGCCTATGGCAATGTGATCTAAACAAGCTAAAGACCTGCTACAACAAAATCGCCAAATTCGCCACAAGGGCATCCTACCGTAGTCACTACTGTCTCTCACTTGCTGAACTGGGCTGGCTTGAACTCCCTCACCTCCTTCAGTGGTATCAACTCTCACTCGCCCACAAACTAGTAAACTATCCACTAAATGTCCCATCTCTCCAGAACCTACTCCAACCCTATCGCACCACCAGACCACTAAGATCCAGCAACAAAAATCACTTGCAGATCACTAAAGCCAATAACTCTGCTGGTGAAGCACTATTCTCTTGCACCATAGCCAAATTATGGAACTCACTCCCACCCACAATTACCTCCATACCATCATGCACCCACTTCAAAACTTTACTAAAAGCGCACCTAAAAACATGCTGGCTACACCCTTGCAACTCCCACTCTAATATCATCCACCCCATCCAACCACTACCTTTCTTTCCACTCCACTAACTACCTTGATTATAGCAAGCTCAGATGCTCATAAGCCTAGTACTTATTATACAGCAGGAACATTTGTTAATGTCTGTTATGTACTTCACAGATAAAGATTCTAGTTGTCTATTGATGTACTATGTTCTTCATCTGTAAATATGTTGTAAGTAATTGCTATGTTAAATTGTTAATCGCTATGTAATCCAATGTAACTACTGTCTGTTTATTTTACTGTGGAGCTTTTCTCCCCGGACCTCCGCTGAAAATGGACCTACGTCCAGTCGGACACTCCCGGTCAACAAATTTAAATAAAATAAAATAAATTGCAACCCCCTAAAGTTTCACGGTACATTTCTAATAAGAATATACTACACAGCCAAACATTTTGACAGAAGACTAAAATATAATGACCACACCTTTGATGTTAATATGAAACTCGGCAAAAAAAGGACCCAATTATGATCACTAAATATCTAGGGACAGTTCTAGATGACATTTGACCACTGTATACAGAAAAGCATATTCTTTAGCTCGTAATTCTACATGATATGTCACTGTATGATAAAAATAACTGCTACCATTTTATATCTCATTGTTCCAATCCATTATATAATAATGTGTTTTGTAGCATATGAATCAAAATCAGTAGCAAAAAATGAACTACACAGACTGGCTTCAGGAACTGTCACATTCTGTATCTTACATGTAGGAGGCCTTTGCCTGTTTAAAAAAGTGTCTGATCTGAAGTTTGTACTGAACTCACTGCTGGGAGAGCCAACAGAGAACCAATAATAAAAATAAATACAAAATAAATAGGGAAAAAACATGACAGGTGCTTCACTCACTGCCTTCCAAGATTATGGAACTTGGAGTAAGCTTCCTTTATAAATAAGCTTCATTTTATTTATTTAGCATTTGATTACTGAGAAAGTCTGACTGGGATGACAAGCATACCCCTTTTCAGTAGAGGCCCACGGAGAAAAGCTCCACAGTACATACAACAGCATACTTTGTTACTGCTTTAAGTTTATTAGCACTGAGACAGTTCATGAGCTGAGGTTCACAGATCACAAGCTTAAAAGCCCTAACAAACCAAGCCAATTTTAACCAGAGTTTCCCAATAGCTAGGTGAATGAAGTTCACAGTTATGAGCCTATGCAATGTTATCCAATACAGACTGCATCTGTCCACGAGAGACATGGGTGCCACCCCAAGAATAAATTTACAATTACCAATCCACTGACCTAGGGAACGCTTACAGAGGATCAGGGAAGAGCTCTGCTTCATGTGAATAGGAAGCTTGTTCCAGAGAAGGGGTAGTCTCTGAGAGATGCATCTATCTCTCCAACATGATTTGTTTATATCAGAAGCTAGGTTAAGGTCCCCGGAATGAGTGACCTTGTGCAGTTTGATTTACGATTGTGTAACATTTCCATCAGGGCCAAATTGGAGACTTCCCTGTAAGCCAGACACAAATCACTCCTTACAAATCTGTAGGAGAAAGAATACAGTCATAGGGCTTTCAATCTTTCTGCATAGGACTTATTTTCTATACCCTGCACCTTCTGGTGAGAAACCTCTGGGGTTGCTCCAGCTGTTGCAGTTGTCTGGTGAGGTACACGCAAAAGGATGCACTGCACTCAATAACTGGTCTGATGAGGGCTGAGTACAACTGAATTATGTCATTTGATCTGAATGCCATGCCCTTACTTATGAGCTGTGCCACACTGAAGGTCTTTCTCACTACTGTGGATACATGGTGGTAGAAGTTCATATTGCTATCAACTTGAGTACCCAGATAACCTACAACTGGGTGCTGTCTATACTGCAATTAGCTGTAGTATTTGCCTTCCCAACAGGAATAATTATGCATTTTTTTGCATTCAGTTTCAATCCATGGCTCTGGCACCAGTCATTTGTCTGCGTTACTCCTTTCTGCCTTACATCAGTATAATTTGGGGCTTCATTGATTGCCCCCGACTGGCAGTCATCCGCGAACTTAGTCAGCCAAAAGCCATCTACGTTTGGCTTGGCTTCTGAGAAATAAATACCGAATAGGAGACGGCCTACTACAGGATCTTGTGGTATGCCACTGGTGACTGACCTCTTGCTAGAGGCAAGTTCACCCATTTTCAGAGTATGTGCCCTGTTGGAGAACCATCTGGCTACCCACTTGGGGATGTAAGGGTTCATGCCCAGTTGAGAGAGTTTCTATATAATGCCAAAGTGTGGAATTGTGTCAAATGCCTTGGCCAGATCAAGGTAGATGGTGTGCAGAGTCTTTCCCCTCATCCATGCCTTTGGTTACCTTCTTAAAGTCAACCAGATTTAACAGACAAGATCTACCCTTAGCAAATCAGAAATGGGTTGGGTCCAGAGTCTACAGATTACGTATATCCTTGTTTGATAATGTCCATGATGATTCTCTGTATGGCCTTACAGATTAAGCTAGTTAGGGTTATGGGTCTGTAATTCCCTGGGTCAGTTGATGGTACCCCTTGTGCAGAGGGATGACTGTTGCCATCCTCTATTCTGCTGGGATCCAAGTGAGTCTGCCAGACAATGTTTTAAGTTACTTAAAAGGCAAACTAGGCTGCTGTCAGGGCCCACTGATGCAGTGTTTACGCAGAGATGACTTGCTCTCTTGAGACAATAGGCTGAGGAATGGTGGCAGATATACTTTGGGGGATTATAACCTCTCCAGGATTGTAGCCATAGGATAGAGTATTGCTATGGGGCAACAGCTTGAAAATTCTTGGGATGAACCACTTTTACGCAAGGGAATGACACTTTTCTTTCCAGAACAAGAGGATTTGGCTTTCTGCCATGGAGCGGCAGATTAGTAACATTATGGGATATGATAATGGCTCTGGTATGATGTTATGATAGTCTGCGAGGATGGTCTACAGCTAAGGTAGAGGGTTTCAACTTTGAGAGGTGTTTTCTTATAGCTGAAACTGGGAATGGTTGAAAAGCAAAGAAGTTACAAATGTTTTCAGAAATGGGAGGGAAAAAAAAAAGACTGGTAGGATTGTACTCAAGTAGGTTCAGGATGGACTGGATGAATTGAGAATTAAACTGGTTATCTATTGGGTCTGCAGTATTGTTAGCATTAGGTGTTGAAGTGGTAGTCTGACCTGGTTTAAGAAGCTTGCTAACAGATTTCCAAAAGAGTGTGGGGTTATTATGGTGTCTTTGCTGAAGGTTAAAAAAAAGAAGTTATGTATTTACTATAACGTTCCGTGTGAGTTGTTCATCTCACCTTCATTCTTTACTGATGGGTTTGGAGCCGATCCCTCGGCTCCGATACAGCCAATTGCAAAGCTCGAGGTCTTCAAATAGCTCGATGCCAAGTCCCTATCCCATGATGCACCTGGAATTACCCAAGATCTTGTTTGCTGCGTATAACAATATCATATGTCATTCTTTCACCCCCAATAGAAAGGAATAGAAGAGAAGGATTGAGTAACCAGGATGGATCCAGCATCTTGGTCATCTATCAGCCCAGGAGGGGGTAGGAGGGAGGGATGTAAGAATGAAGGCAAAATGAACAACTCAAATGGTAAGTATATAACGTCTTTATGTGAAGGTGTTCAATCTCTAGCTTTAAAACCTCTAAAGCTGCGACCTCCCTGTGAGTGGGTGGAACATCTGGGTGGTGTCTTGTAGGCCCCGGTGGGGCAACAAATGGGATAATGCAGCCTCTGGATATTATTTGTGGCACCCAACGATATGCAATTATGAACTCCCATGCCGCTGGGTGCAATGATAATCACCCCCTGACTGCCTCCAAAGTAGGACAGTCGGGCAACCCCTCAAAAGCTGTTGGGCGGGCCTTTCAGAAAAAGGTTCTCTAGACCCGAAAGTCCTAGGACCCCCTCTACCTCTGGGTCGGTGTCGATCCTGTTCCCCTCTGCCTCTGGGGGAATAGTTGTCCTGAGACTCCTGGGAAAACTGAGATTTCCAGAACCACATCTTCTTTTGCCCTCTGATTCCTAGAAAAGGACCGCTGAGGGTTAGAGAAGCAGATTCCAACGGCAGACAAAGTCTTCCCATCTTTTTCACTCTGGACAAAAGTGTCACGTACTGTCTTCCCGAAAGAGGAGGAACCGTCATAGGGAGCATTAATAAAGGATGTCTTGAAAGGGTCCACAAACTGACACAACTTGAGCCAAATGTGATGCCTCATGGCTATGCCTGTCCCAGCCGCCCTAGTCGCTCCTTCTGTAGCGTGGGAAAAAGACACATGGACGTGTTCGATACAGACTTCAGAGTCGACATTTTCGCTGAGAACAGTTATTTGTCCTGCTGGGACAACTCATTCTGAGACAAGATCTCGCTGAAGCCAGATAACATGTGCCAAATAGTTCAGCACATGGATGGAAAAAGTCACTGACGAATAAACACGCTTCCCAAACCTATCCACCGACCTGGGCTCCTTGTCCGGAGGGTGGACTGAGGAACTCTCCTGTGGCAGTTCCTTCTTGGTGGCTGCTGCAACCACTATAGCGTCAATGGGGGCTCCTTTAGACCACGGTTGTCTGTCGGTGGGAGGAGACAGAATCTTGTCAGGGCATTTGGGGATAGGCTCTACGGTGTCAGGCTCCTTCCATGCCCATGTGGTGATAAGGTCCACCAAGGGATCCGCTGGCGGGGACACCCAGGAAGTAGATGGACCCGTGCCAATGGTCTCCAGGAACACGGACTCATCCATAGAAGGTTTTGGGGCTGACCAACCTCCCCTCTGGCAGAGAATCTCCATGATGTCTCCGAAGGAGACATCTTCGAGAGGTGACCTAAGGGAACCTTCTCCTTCCTCTAAGTCTGTGTCCGTAGGGAGGGACTCAGGGGAGTCCAAGTGCCTCCTTTTGCACTTGCGCGTATGGTTGCCCTCTTTAGTGGGACACTCCGAAGAGGACTCGTGAGCCGCAGGGGGTTCCTCAGAGGGAATAACCTGGGGGTCCTCTGGCACGGGCTGTCCTCGAGACAGGATGAAGGGAGTAGGTGCCAAATGCAGCGGGGTCTGGGTGGAATCCGAGTAGATGGGCTGGGGTCTCAATCCTTGGCAGAGAATCCTATCCACCACTTTGAACACCGATGGAGAGCGTACCTCCTTGGCACCCAGCAAGGAAGAAGCCCTCCCCGGGTCCAAAGCGGGGATTGGAGCTGAAGCAAGGGTAGCCCGAGGTCCAAGGGAACAGTTCTGATCCAAACAAGCCAGTGCCAAAGAAGAATCTGTTCCCTCGGGTCCGACTCCCTGTCCACGGCTCAGACAGTCACCCGGATCCGAGGAAATAAAGGACACAGCCAGAGTCGAGGTTAGAGGAACAGTTGGCGCCGAGCTACCAGCTCCAAAGAGCCTCGGATCCAAAAACCCCAAAGCAGTCGCCCGGATCGGGGAAAGAGAGATGGAGCGGAAAAAGGGCACAGAGGTCCCCCCTCCGGAGGGAGAGGGGCCTGGCAAGAATCCCATCTGTATTTGGGCCTGAAGAAATCTCTGCATCATCCTGTCCATGTCTAGGTCTGATAGGCTCCGAGTCGATCGCGAAGAAGCAACCGACTCGGATCTGGCTGGTCTGCACAGTAAGGGTGAGGAAGGCCTCGGATCCGAAAATTCCAGTGGCTCCGGCAAGAAACGGGGTGATCGGAGACGTGGAGAAACTGGCCTCGAAGTCTTAGAAGGAGGGCTAAGGAAAGGCTCCCTGTGTGGGGATCTCTTGCGAGGCCTATCCCTCCTCCTTTCTTTATCCTCCCTGGGCCTTTCTCTGTCCTTGTCTCTGTCTTTTTCTTTTTGCTTGTCTGCCTTAGCATCAGAAGAAGTGGGAGTCCCTGTCTGGGTGGGAGTACCAGAGACCGAGGCCAAAGCAGAATCCAGCATAGAAGCAGGGAGAAGACCCTTGGCGACCAATTTGGCCTTTCGATCCCTGAGAGCTCTTGGGTTAAAACCTGCGCAGATAGCAGACTGGGTGGATAAATGGGGCACTCCCAAACAAATTATGCACAGAGTATGACCATCAGCCAGTGAGAGCTTGTGTCCACACTCTGTACATTTTTTGAAGACTGATTTAGGCTGATCAGCCATAGTCCAAAACTGAACACCACTCCCTACAGAAAGAATACAACACACACACACATGCTGAGGGAAAGTGGGCCTAACAGCAACTGACAAGACAAAAAAATTTTTTTTTTTGAACCGACGAACAAAGCGTTATACTAATGGGGGAGGTAGAACACACTAACGATCACAGACACACTAAATAGGAAGAACAATCCCAACTTACTTATCCCTGAGCTCAGAGCAAAGAGACCACGATGCTCACTGTGGCGTGGCAAATGAGATCTGGGGGAAGGCAGGAGATGGTGGTGCATTATGGTTAGGGGGAGGAGTTTGGAGCAGATGCTAGAAAATAATTTGCCGACTCAGATCCAATATGGATCCGAATACCCAAAGGTTGCAGATAAAATGAAGTTAACTACTTCAGATCTGATGATTTTTAATAAATAATGATCTGAAACAAGCCTATATTTTTGTGTGCAAACAGTGGGTACTAAAGACAGCATAGGACTCTACACGCAAATTAGGTGAATTTTTCACACACATACACACACACACACACACACACACACACACACACACACACACACACACACATACAAAAACACACACACATACAAAAACACACACACACAAAACCTACAGTGGATATAAAAAGTTTACACACTCCTGTTAAAATGTCAGGTTTTTGTGATATAAAAAAATTAGACCACAATAAATCATTTCAAAACTCTTCCCACCTTTAATGTGACCTATAACCCATACAATTCAATTGAAAAACAAACAAATCTGTTAAAAAATGTACAATATGCTGGTTGCATAAATGTGCATACCCTTAAACTAATACTTTGTTGTGTGCACACCCTTAAATTAATACTTTGTTGAAGCACCTTTTGATTTAATTACAGCATTCAGTCTTCTTGGGCACACAACCTATCATCAATTAAAGACTCTGATTAACCCAAAATAAAAGTTCAGCTGTCGTAGTAGGATTTTCCTGGCATTTACTCAGTTGTCTGCTACAGCAAAAGCCATGGTTCACAGACAGCTTACATCATCAAAGGGATCTCATTGTTGAAAGGTATCATTCAGGAAAAGGATACAAAAACATTTCCACATCACTGGATATACCATGGAACACAGTGGAGACAGTCATCAGAAAGAGGAGAAAATATGGGACAACAGTGGTGTTGCAAAGAATGGACATCCCTCCAAAATTTATGAAAAGACAAGAAGAAAACTGGTTGGGGAGGCTGCCAAGAGACCTACAGCAACACTGAAGGAGCTGCAGGAATTTCTGGCAAGTACTGGTTGTGTACTACATGTGACAATCTCCCGTATTCTCCATATGTCTGGACTATGAGGTAGGGTTGCAAGATGGAAGCCTTTTCTTACACAGAAAAACATCCAGGCCTGGCTAAAATTTGCAAAACAATACATCAAGTCTCCCAAAAGCATGCGAGAAAATGTGTTATGGTCTGATGAGACCAAGGTTGAACTTTCTGGCCACAATTCCAAAAGGTACATTTGGCGCAAAAACAACACTTCATATCACCAAAAGAACACCATCCCCACGGTGAAGCATGGTGGTGGCAGTATCATGCTTTGGGGTTGCTTTTCTTCAGCTGGAACTGTGGCTTTAAGTCAAGGTGGAGGGAATTATGAATAGTTCCAAATATCAGTCACCTTTGGGCCCTAAACCTTCAGGTGTCTGCCGAATTTCACCTTTCAACACAGAAATAACCCCAAGCATACATCCGAATCAACAAAAGAATGGCTTCACCAGAATAAAATTGAAGTTTTGGAAAGGCCCAGCCACAGCCTAGACCTAAATCCAATAGAAAATCTGTGGGATGACCTGAAGAGGGCTGTGCACAAGAGATGCCCTTGCAATCTGACAGCTTTGGAGTGCTTTTACAAGGAAGAGTGGGCAAATATTGCCAAGTCAAGATGTGCCATGCCAACAGACTCCTACCCAAGAAGACTGAATGATGTAATTAAATCAAAAGGTGCTTCAGCAAAGTATTAGTTTAAGGGTGTGCACACTTATGCAACCAACGTATTGTACTTTTTTATTTTTTATATTTTCTCCCCCAACAGACTTTTTGTTTTTCATTTGAACTGTACAGGTTATAGATCTGGCATATCCTATCAATCTCAAAATATCGAAAGCAGATTTGACTGAATATAGTCTTTTAAGTAGGACTGTGTAGGAAAAGTATAGTGTTAGGTGTATATATATATATATATATATATATATATATATATATATATATATATATATATATATATATATATATATATATGTGTGTGTGCGGGTAAGGATTAAAGGTTAGGTAAGGGGATATATTTATTCTTTTGCACATTTGGTGTTATGTGTGTTCTGTGTCCTTTTGTCTTGTGTAGTGGTACTGTCAGGGAATTTTTTTTTTTAGTACCACAATATGTAGGATTAAGGGCAGGGGTAGGGGTAGGTTTCCAGAGTCTAAACTAAACCCTTCTCCCTTCCAAGTGGATGCTCATCCACACCCCTGGAAATTTAGTGCATTCCCAGTACAAAGAGGACATCTTCCAGCACTATTCTTTACTACCCATTTAGCAGAGAGCAGGGACTTCCTATCTAACCCTTGGGCACACTCCAATTCAAACAGCCTGCCACCTAGGTGTCCAGAAGCATAAAGACCCTGGTAACTAGACTCTCTGCATCTACTCAGACCGGAGGGGGCCAACCCCCCCGAGATAAAGGGATGATTTATACAAGTAGAGAGGGGGGACAGAGTGGGGTACTCACCTTAGCTCTAGGATATCCCAAACGACATAAGGAAGGGACAAATGGCTACAAAAGTGATCCTACTCTAACAGCTTTGATTAAAAGACAAGTTCTTTACACAGCTGCACAAAGTTCATCATATGGATCACAGCTGCAGTAGTAATTACTACTGTGAAAATTCTACGGCCTCATTAAGACTAGATGGTAGTTACTTTACATATGGAGCACTGTAAATGCTCTACAAATGGAGCAACATACACAGAAGGGACTGCAGGATGACTATAGCAAAGCCTGCCCTGGTTCTGGAAATGATGTTCAGCTTAGAAGTGTTTTCTAAAGGTGTACACATTGGATCAAGTTGCTGCCTCTAGTATGGACTGTGTGTTTGCTCCTCTTAGGAATGCAATAGTGGCCTCTGTGTCTCTCGTGTGTGATCATGTGCACACCTCTGGTTTCTTGCCATGTCTCAAAAAGTACAGTTGTGTACACTTACCATAAATGTAGACGTTAGAGTGTATTCACTGTTGATATCATTACATTTCAATTACTGGCCTGCAGGTAGCCCTCAGCCAGCCCGAATACCAGAGTCTTCGGATTTCTGCACCGGATGCAGTCGCTTTTTCCATGATGACAGGTAGTCAGAGATATAAAACATGCAGCCAACGCCATTACATCAGTTTTTCTTGCCCCAGATGTCAGGTGCCCCCACAACAGGAAGCAATTACATGGTATGGAACACCCCCAGCAAAAAGTAAATACACATGACATAATATATGCCAAACAAGGAGGAAAGGTAAAAGTCAAGAGAAGTCAGGGGGCTGGAGGGAGGGTAACCATGACTGCAACAGTGAATACACTCGAACATCTACATTTATGGTAAGTGTACACGACTGTACTATGTTCTTCATGTTTCACTGCTGCAGTCTTCATATTTGGGTTGATTCCCAAAGCTAAGGATGGGTGGAGGTAGTTAAAGAGCATTAGGGCTAGCAATAAGCCCTGTAAGACTGCTGTGGCAAATCCAGCTCTGGCTTTAGAAAAGATAGGCAGGTGGTAATGCTTGGTGAAAGTATGTACAGAGCTCCAGGTTGCAGCTTTCAGGATGCCCCTGGTAGGGACTCCTCTGAGAAATGCAGTAGAGGTAGATGCAGCTCTGGTGGAATGTGTTCTTATCCCCTGTGGGGTAGGTCTTCCATGGTGTTTGTAGCAGAAATTGATGCAATGTGCTATCTATTTGGAAATGGTTTGCTTTGAAATGGCCTTCCCCTCTGCCCATCGAGCAAAGCTAACTAGCAGCTGGTCAGATTTTCTGAAAGGCTTAATCCTGTCCAAATACAAATCTAAGCTGTCTTGTGTACAATCTAGAGAATGCAGTATTGTTTCCCCTTTATTCTGAGGATTAGGGAAAAAAGTAGGCAAATGAATGGACTGGTTTAGAGCCACACTAGACACCACCTTGGGCATAAAGGATGGATTAGTCCTGAGGAAAACCCTGTCCACATGGAAGATAATGAAGGGTTCCACTGCTTTGAGGGCCTGCAGTTCAGACACTCTTCTTATTGAAGTGATGGCTAGAAGTAAAGCTGTTTTCCAAGAAAGGAATTTCAACTCTGCTGTAGCAGCTGGGGGGTGAGTTTTTCCAATACAAAGTTAAGGTCCCAGGCTGGAGTGGGAGCCCTCCTGGGGTGGTCTTAAATTTTTGGCCCATCTAAGGAATTGTTTTAGCAGGGGATGAGAAAAGAGGGGTGACTCAGTATTATAATGTGCTGATATGGCAGAGGCATGAATCTTAATTGAAGAGAAAGATAGGCCCTTGTGGAGTACTTCTGTTAAATAATCTAGAATATGAGGTAAGCTGGGCACCATTGTGCCCATACCGAGCCTGGCTCCAGGAACAGTATCTTTTCCACTTTTCTGAATAGGATTTCCTAGTACTAGGTCTCCTTGCCTCAAGAATGACATCCAGCAGCTGCTTACTGAGGGTTGCTGGAGATGAGCTCAGGGAATGAGCCAGGCTGCAAGGTTCAGGGTTTGAAGCTGAGGGTGCAGAATCTGGCCCGCCTGCTGGGACAGCAGGGAAGGGGTCTGAGGCAGGTGCCAAGGTTGTAGCACTGTCAGACTACACAAAAGTGGGTACCAGTGCTGGCGTGGCCAGTCTGGTGCAATCAGTATTGTCCTTGACTTGCCCTGTTTGATCTTTAGTAGAACCTTCGAGAGGAGAGGCGAGGGGGGGGCATAAACTGAGAGGCTTTCCCAGGTAAAGGACAGGACATCCACTTTCTAAGCTTGACTGTGGGGAGTTCTGGTGCAGAATTTGTTCAATTGGTAGTTCTGAGGGGAGGCAAACAGGTCTACCTCTGGTGTCCCCCATCTGTTCCTCAAGAGCTTGAATATTTTGGGTTCCAGTTTCCATTCGTGTGGGTCCATGAGATTTCTGCTTAAGTCGTCTGCCAGTGAATTTAGTTTGCCTGACAGGAATTGAGCTTGTAGGTTCACTTGGTAGCTCAAGGCTGTGTTCCACAGAGCCATGGCTAGTCTGCAGGATGGGTAGGAATGGGTTCCCCCCTGCTTGTTTATGTACCACACAACTGTGGTGTTGTCCGTCTTTACCAATAGTTGTCCTGGAAGAATAAGGTCTTTGAAGGCTGTCAGAGCATTCTGTACAGCTAACATTTCTTTTTGATTGATATGCAGGTGCATCTGTTTTGGGTTCCATTTGCCTTAAATGCACAGGCCTGCCATGTGAGCAGTCCATGCACAGTCTGATGCGTCTATCGTTAGGGTTTGGGCGGTAGGGGGTAGAGTGAAAGGGAGTCCCTTGTTGTGGTAGTAGGCCTCTGCCCACCACAGGAACTCTGCCCTTAGACAAGGAATGATATGAATCATTGTTTCCAGGTCCTGAGAATGTTGACACCATAGACGTTTTAGATACCATTGAAGTTTCCTCATATGCAGTCTTGCATATGGAATTAAGAGCATGCAAGAGGCCATGAACCCCAGGGCTTGCAGGATTTTCCTTGCAGATAGCTGGGTTTTTGTGGCCAATAGTTTGAAGTAGGTTGTCAAATGAACTTGTTTCTCTGGAGTGAGGAATGCCATCTGGGAAGTTGTGTTCAAGCTTGCTCCCAGGAATACAATCTGTTGGCAGGGTAACCGGTGTGATTTCTTCTCGGTGATGGTGTACCCTAGTGAAGTTAGAAGTCTCTCTACAAATGTCAGGTGCTGTAATAGCAAGTCCTGACTCTCTGCCTGAATCAGGCAATCGTCCAAGTACGGGTAAATTTGAATATTTCTCTGCCTGCAATATGCAATGGCTGGAGCTAGGCACTTTGTGAATACCCTGGGCACAGTAGATAAGCCAAAGGGAAGTGCAGAGAACTGATAGTGCATGGAGCCTGCCCTGAAGCGTAGGAATTTTCTGTAGGATTCCCTTATTGGGATGTGCAGGTAAGCTTCTTTTGAGTCTACAGTTGCCAGCCAGGCATCCTTGGCTAGCATAGGAAGAAGCTGCTGAAGAGTTAGCATTTTGAATTTTGGAACCACCAGAAAGGTGTTGAGAACAGATAGGTCCAGGTTAGGACGCCAGGAGTTTTCTTTTCTGGGAACCAGGAACAATCTTGAATAAAAACCTTATCCCCTTTGTTCTGCTGGGACAGGTTGAATAGCCCTGATACTGAGACGAGAGAGAGCACTTGTTTTTGGGCCTCAACCCACTGGTTTGGGGGGGGGGGGTCTGGCCATCCACTTGGGATTGGGAGTGAGTGGAAGTGGAATCTGTATCCAAGGGAAACTATGTTTAAAACCCATTTGTCTTGGGTAATGAATTCCTAGTTTTTTGCATGCAGGGCGAGCTTTCCTCCTAAGGGAGCAAGAAGCTGAGCAATGCGTGGTAGAGTTAAGGACAAGCCATTGTGCCATTTTTCCATAGGGGGAGGCTTACTACTCCCTGCTTTGGAAGTGGGGCCCCCACTGCTTAAATCTGTGCATAGGCTGAGACTGAAGTCTTGGTGGTCTGCTGCTCCTGGGTTTGGACTGAGAAGGCCTGGAATGGACTGGAAAGGACCAGTTCTTTGAAGGCCAATGCTTACTGAATCTAGGTAGCTGTACTTATAAGAAATCTTTAACAGTTTGCATATATTTAGTTTTTTCCTCCATCCTTTTGAGGACTTCGGCTTTGTTGCCAAAAAGGCGTGCTTGGTGTAAGGGTGCATCCAGTAATTTAGCTCTGGCAAGTTTTGTTCCTTAAGCCAAGCATGGCTTCTAAGTACAGACCCAGTGACAGCAGCCCTGCAAGATGCGTCCAAAGCATCAAAACCACACTGCAAAGTATGTTTACCTACTTGGTCAGCAGAATGCATTAACTCTTGTAAATCTTTGTCTTTAGCACAGTCAGGAATCAACATAATTTTCCGTTTAATTAATCCCATAATATGCTGCTGATACTTTAACATATGAAACTGGCAATTTGAAGCGCTAATGGCCAAAGTAGCAGAAGTATATACCTTCTTACCTCATCTGTCTGAAGCTCTACAACCCCTATAAGAAGGGGTAGGATTTTTGGCAGTAGTAACCTTAATGCCTTTTGGTCCTTAGGAAATGGTCCCTGGATCCGCAGTAGGATTCTTGAAAAGGAATTTGTGAGAGTCGGGTACTCTGTAGTACCCGTCAGGTTTCCTGGGAGCTGGAGGCAAAGTGTCTGGGGTAAGGCTGGATTCCAAGAAAACATCATCTACAATCTCTAGCTAGAAGCCCGTGTTACGGAATTTTTAAACCTGCCTCAAGTTATTTTTGGACTGAGAATAGTCCTGGCTTTTCCAGTGGAAATGCTCCCTGAGGGTATGCAAGGTTTCGCCAAAAGAAAAATCTTCTGGAAGGGAAGCAGAGGGAATGGAATCCTCTGCATCAGAATCCTCATAGGTAGATAAGGGTAAATCCTGGTAGTCAGAAGGAACAAAGATACTGATCAGAAGAATCAGAAAGAAAATCAGTTCTAGGTCTCTTAGAGGGGGAAGGCTGGCTTCCCCTAATTAAGGTTATAAGGTCTTCAGCCATTCTAATCATTTGTTTTTGAGGCATATGGGCCTTAGAATGTGCTTTGGTCGTCGGTTTTCTAGGCTTAGTGCGAGCTTTAGGCCTGAGGAATTCGGTACTCTTAGCTTGAAACGAAGTCGGTTTGATATGAAAATCAGTAGGCCTGAATACACCCTCAGAAGCCGGTGTCGGCACAGCGACTCTGGACCCATCCAAGGTAGAGACATAGTACAGTTGTGTACACCTACCATAAATGTAGATGTTCGAGTGTCTTCACTGTTGCAGTCATAACTGTAGGGTGTTCCTGCCAGCAGGCAGCCCGAGGTCGGCCAGAATTCCAAAGTCTGGGTCCGGCGTTGGCTGTACCAGCAAGCACCCTGACGTCAGAACGCAGAGGTATAAAGCTGACAGCCGACGCCATCTTCTCCAGCCTTTCTTGCCCCAGATGTCAGAAGTCCCCCAAAATAACCAAAAGGTGTCCAAAAAGGAAACACAAATACACCACAAAAGAAGAGGAAGATAGAATAAGCAGAAAATAAGAGGGGATTGGTGGGAGGGAAACACTGACTGCAACAGTGAAGACACTCGAACATCTACATTTATGGTAGGTGTACACAACTGTACTATGTTCTTCATGTTTCACTGTTGCAGTCATAACTGTAGGGTGGAATCCCAAAGCTGTGATGAGGGAGGAGGTTATGTAGAAGAAGGGGCAGCCAGAAGACCCTGCAAGACAGCAGAGGCAAAACCTGCCCTAGACTTAGAATACAAAGGGAGATTATAGTGCTTAGCAAAAGTATGCACTGAACTCCAAGTGGCAGCTTCCAAAATGTCCTTGGTAGGAACTCCTCTGAGAAAAGCTGCTGAAGTGGCAGCTGCTCTAGTAGAATGACTTCTAACAGTACCTGGAATTTGCTTCCCAAAGTGAGAGTAACAAAACCTTATCCCATGAGCAATCCATTTGGAAATAGTTTGTTTAGTGATAGCCTTGCCTAGAGAACTGGAGGCATAAGAGATAAGCAACTGATCAGATTTTCTGAAATCTTTACTTCTATCCAGGTAAAACCGTAGTTGTCTGTATATGTCCAATGAATGCAAAATCCTTTCCCCCTTGTTTTGAGGATTTGGAAAGAAAGAAGGAAGGTGAATAGTCTGATTTAAAGCCACTTTAGAAATCACCTTAGGCATAAATGTAGGATTAGTCCTCAAGGCAACTCTGTCTTGGTGGAAAATAAGGTATGGTTCCACAGCCATGAGAGCTTGCAACTCTGAAACCCTTCTGGCAGAAGTCAAAGCTAATAAAATAGCTGTCTTCCAGGATAAGAACTTGATATCCGAAGCAGCCGCAGGCTCAAAGGGGGATAAAGTTAGTTTTTCCAGAACATAATTAAGATCCCAAGCAGGAACAGGAGGAGTTCTGGGAGGTCTTAAGTTCTTAGCCCCTCTCAAGAACTGTCTCACCAGCTGGTGAGAGAAGATGGGGGGATCAGTGCTGTAATGAGCCGAGATAGCAGAAGCATGAATTTTAATGGAAGAAAAGGAGAGGCCTTTAAGCAGGAGGTCTGAGAGATAAAGTAAAATGGAAGAAATGTCAGGCAAAAGAGGATCAGAACCTCGATCCCGCATCCAAATACAAAATCTTTTCCATTTAGAAGCATAGGATTTTCTAGTGCTAGGGCACCTAGCTTCTAAGAGAACATTCAAAACTTGTTTGGGAAAAGCAGAAGGAATCAAAGGCCCTTGTAGAGCCAAGCTGCCAGGCAAAGAGTCTTGATTTGAGAGTGTAACATCTGCCCCTGATGCTGGGACAGAAGAGAAGGAAACAGAGGCAGAATCCATGGAGGTTCCAAGTACAGGTTTCTTAAAGTTGGATACCAAAACTGCCGAGGCCAATTTGGAGCTATCAAAATGAAAATCTTGGGTTTGTCCTGTTTTATTTTCAGTAACACCCGAGGCAGAAGAGGAAGAGGGGGGAAGGCATATCCCGAAAGATTCCTCCAGCTGAAAGACAGGGCATCCACTTTCCAAGCTGCTTTGTGGAAGGACCTGGTGCAAAAGAGAGGCAGCTGATGATTGAGATGAGATGCAAACAGATCTATCCGAGGGCAACCCCAAACTGCCGTAATCCTGCTGAATATGTTGGGGTCCAGCATCCATTCGTGAGGATCCAAAAAATTTCTGCTTAGGCTGTCTGCTAAGAGATTCTGTTTTCCTGGAATGAATTGAGCTTGAAGATGCAGATTCAGATTTAGAGCTGTGTCCCATAAACTCATGGCTAGTCTGCAAAGGGGGTAAGAGTGAGAGCCCCCCTGCTTGTTTATGTACCACATGACTGTGGTATTGTCTGTGCGAATCAAAAGATGGCCTGGTTGCAAAAGACTCTGGAAGGCTAGAAGAGCATTTTGAACTGCCAACATTTCCTTCAAGTTGATGTGCCAGGGAAGATGCTTCTTTGTCCAATAGCCCTGCTGGCAATTGTTTAGGTAATGAGCTCCCCAAGCATAATCCGAGGCATCTGTGGTTATGATCTGAGCAGGATGAGGTAGACGAAAGGGATTCCCTTTGTTTAAAGCACAAGCCCTGGACCACCAGAGGAACTCTTTTTGGAAGCAGGGAATCAGAGGTATCATTGTTTCCAGGCTGTGGTAATGCTGAGACCATACACTCTTTAGATACCATTGAGGTTTTCTCATATGAAGCCTTGCATTTGGGATCAACAGGATGCAAGAAGCCATGTAGCCAGGAGTCTGCAGGAATTTCCTTGCAGTGAGCTGAGTCAAAGTAGCCAAGGTCTTGAAAATTGATGCCAGCTGTACTTGCTTTTCTGGAGTAAGGAAGGCCCTTTGTAGGCTTGTGTTTAGAAGAGCTCCCAAAAAGATCATTTGCTGAGAGGGGATCAAATGTGACTTTTTTGTGTTCACTGAAAATCCCAGAAGTAGGAGAAGACGCTGTACAAACTGCAGATGTTGAAGTAAAAGATTCTTGCTGTCCGCCTGAATAAGGCAGTCATCCAGATAGGGGTAAATTTGAATCCCTTTGGAGTCTGCAATAAGCTACTACTGGAGCCAGACACTTTGTAAAGACTCTGGGCGCAGTAGATAAGCCAAAGGGCAGTACAGAGAATTGAAAGTGCCTCAAACCTGCCTTGAATCTGAGGAATTTTCTGTGTTCCTGTCTGATGGGAATGTGTAAATAGGCTTCCTTCAGGTCCAATGTCACCATCCAAGCATCTTGGGAGAGCATGGGAAGAAGTTGTTGCAGAGTAAGCATCTTGAATTTTGGAATCTCCAGAAAGGTATTTAATACTGACAGGTCCAGAATAGGTCTCCATGAGTTTTGTGTCCTTGGGACCAGGAACAGTCTGGAGTAGAAACCTTTTCCCATCTCTGGAAGTGGAACAGGCTCTATGGCTCTCATGGCCAATAAAGCGTCCACTTGATTTATGGCCTCTGACCATTGATGTTTTGGCAGATCCGGCCAACCCGAAGACCTTGGCAGAGTATGAAAGTGGAATTTGTAGCCTCTTAAAATCATGTCCAAAACCCATTTGTCCTGGGTAATAGGAGTCCAATTTTGGTAGAAAAGAGAAAGTTTTCCTCCGAGAGGGGCTTCCAGGCAAGGAGGACCTGTAGCCCAACGGAGAGTCATTGGGTCTGCTTCTTTTGTGATTGAGGTCTGTCTTCTCCCCTTCTGGGTGAAGAAGCAGTCCATTGTCTTGACCTGTAATAGGCCTGAGCCTGCGCCCGACCTCTGGAGCGTCTATATCTTCCCCTTTGAGGCCTGTCAGACGTGGGAAAGGACCAATTTTTGGAGGGCCAATTTCTAGAAAATCTAGGAGGCTGAACTTGTAAAAAATCTTTGACAGTCTGCATAGATTTTGCTTTTTCTTCCATCTTTTTAATAACCTCCTCAGCCTTGGATCCAAATAAAACATCATGCTGAACAGGGGCATCTAACAGTTTAGCCTTAACCTGCTCAGGTAAATTCTGCTCACGAAGCCAAGCATGTCTCCTGATGACAGTACCAGAGGCTGCGGCCCTGCAAGAAGCTTCCAAGGCATCAAAACCACAATGTAAACTATGTTTGCTAACTTGTTCAGTTGCATGCAATACATCCTGTAATTCCTTGTCCTCTGCACATGTAGGAAAGGTAGAGAGCCTTTGCTTTAAAACAGACAAAAGAAATTGCTGATACTTGAACATGTGAAACTGGCAATTTAAAGCTCTAATAGAAAGAGTAGCAGAAGTGTAAACCTTTTGCCCCACCTGTCCAAGGCACGAGAATCCTTTTCAGAGGGAATAGGATTTTTAGATGAAGCGCCTTAGCAGCCCTAGAACCCTGAGAAATGGTTTCAGGATCAGCAGAAGGGTTCTTAAATAAGAATTGATGGGAGTCAGGGACTCTGTAAAATCTATCAGGCTTAGAAGGAGCAGGCAGCAAGGAATCAGGATTCAAGTTAGCTTCAGAAAAAGCATCATCCACAATATCAAGTACAGGAGGAATAGCCAAAGGCCTGTGTTGAGGGAGAAGGAGAAATTCCCTAAGTCTCTTCTTGGAAGCAGAATAATCCTGACCTTCCCAATGAAAATGCTCCCTCATCTCATGTAAGGTTTCCCCAAAAGAGAAATCTTCAGGGGGAGAAGCAGAGGGAATAGAGTCCTCTGCATCAGAATCCTCATAAGGAGGAAAAGAATAATCCTGGTCAGAGGAAGAGACAGAAGACACAGAAGCCTGATCAGAAGAATCATAAGGAATATCCTGTCTAGGCCTTTTTTCTGGAGGAGGGTGAGAACCCCTAATCATTGTCAGTAAATCTTCAGCCATCCGTAGTAATTGCTTCTGGGACTTGGGAGCTGCATCCGAGGAAGGTTGAGCAGAAACCCTTGGTTTAACAGGAGTCTTTGACTTTGCCTTTGTCTTTGTAGAAATAGTGATGTGAGAAGGCCTGAAAACCCCCTCAGAAGCCGGTACCTGCACTGCGGTTCCGGACCCATCTGAAGGAGCGACGTCCGAAGGTCCTGCAGCAGATAAAATACTAGGCCTAGAAGGCTCCCCATGGGAGTCCGTGTCGGCCATCAGTTCCGAAGTGGCGGACGACAGGGGCTGCAAAAGCGCCTCACTGACGACCGCCGAACCCGAAGCTGGCTCCGGCTGCAAAGTATCTTGTTTGGACCTCGGAGGCCTATCCTTGTCTTTGCTTTTTGAATTCTGGTTGTCGGTAAAGTATCCGACGACATCCTATAATTGAATCATCTACCGAAATAATTCAAGGCCCAATCGTACCTACGCTTGATAGTGCGAGAATTAAACCTGGCACAGAACCGACAGCAAGAAACGTTGTGGTCAGGGCCTAAGCAAGGTAGACAGTAAGAGTGGAAATCTTTATGAGGTATTTGTTTTCCACACGATATACAATTATTAACTTTTTCTGACATCGGAGGAGCAAGAAAAAAGTTTCCCCAATGGGGTACTTAGCTTGAGAAGAGAAGTAGAAAACTTCGGACCGACGACAATCAAAGCACGTTGTTCTGAAAGCGGCAACCAACGACTTGCAAGCTGCTTTCCACCGCACGGCAAGAAAGACTGGAGAAGATGGCGTCGGCTGTCAGCTTTATACCTCTGCGTTCTGACGTCAGGGTGCTTGCTGGTACAGCCGGACCCAGACTTTGGAATTCTGGCCGACCTCGGGCTGCCTACCGGCAGGAACACCCTACAGTTATGACTGCAACAGTGAAACACGAAGAACATCTGCAGGTTCAACAGTTAAAGAAGCATCTCACGGCATACCAGACTCCAAATGGGTCTCAGTAGAGGCCTGCGAATCTGTAGTAGCGGGTATCAGGGGCTGCAAAAGCACCTCACGGAGTACCGGCGGACTGGCGACTAGCTTATCGGAAGTGTCATCGGCAGTTTTGGACCTATGCGGTCTGTCTCTGTCTTTATCCTTACGTTTTTTCAGAAAGTCTGTAGTCGGATGGCTTAACGAAGCCATTTCGGACTACGGAGATCGAGAATGAAAGTATATAGCTACAAAAATAGCCTGACGACAAATAGTTCAGACTTTGAACAAGGCACAAAACTGCCAGCAAGGGACGTTGTGGTCTGGGCCTAAACAGGTGACGCAGTAAGAATGAAAATCTCTATGAGGTATTTGCTTTCCACAGGTAAGACAATTGTTAATTTTTTCTGACATCGGTTAGAGCAAGAAAAAAGTATCCCCAATGGGGTACTTATCTTTTTGAAGACTTCAGGTTTGAAACACGAAAACGAAAAGTTCAGGAGTCGGCCGACTGACACTTGCAAACTGCTTCAGGCACCGCATGGCAAGAAAGACTGATGTAATGGCATCGGCTGCATGTTTTATACCCCTGATGACCTGACGTCATGGAAGAAGCGACAGCATCCGATGCAGAAATCCAAAGACTCTGGTATTCAGGCCGGCTGAGGGATACCTGCAGGCAGACAACCTAAATGTGATGACTGCAACAGTGAAACACAAAGAACATCAATACAGCATGCCAAGCCACGTTCAGATGGTCTGCTTCGAAATTGACTTTCCTTCCCTTTTAGCAGGATCCTCTTCTATTTAGTCCTGTGTTAATACTGCCTATGAACAGATGGATAGACTGACTGCAAACTTCCTTCTTTAGTCTACAGCTTGAGAAAGAGGATGAAAGGCAACTGGATGGACTGAATCAAAGAGATTACTGTCACCACCATTGGTATACAACAAGGGCTTGCAAGCAGGCTGACCCCCGTCTTTAAGAAAAACAGGAATAGTTCTTCACACATCAGCATTTGCAATTCATAATTTTTTTCTGAAGTGACAGCTCACAGAAGGGTTACTTCCTATGTTAGGAACAGTAGGGGTGCTTGTTCAAAACCAGTTTGTACAAATATTTCTGTGACAAAATTTAGGTCCAACTGTGCAGAAATGTCTTTGCCAGGTCATCTCAAATTCAGAACTCCCTTAAGAAACTGTTTTGAGTGATAATATTGATGCCAAAGAGAGACTAGAGCCATGCAGGCTAACGGCTGAAATATGTACCTTCACTGTGGTAAGCCTAGTAATGCATAGTTGTGTAAATAAAGCTACCATAACAGTAGATGTTTGAATGTTCAGTGTTGCGGTGGCCTTAGATGCATAGGGTTATATCCTGCTAAGGATACAACAGCCAACCCACTTACAAAGTATTCAGGGTACCTTCCACATGCCCAGTTAGTCTGCATGAGCTGAGTAAAAAGTCAGGCTTTGGCACTAATCTCTTCAAAGCTCTCATACCAAGAGAGACAGAGAGAGACAGAGACAGAGACAGAGAGAGAGACAGACAGAGAGACAGAGAGAGCGAGGTTATAAACCCAAAAAGGGCTATGATAGGAAAATAAAAGGACACATCATGGCATTAAAGGCATACAAAGATAAGGAGTGTAGAGTGGGAGCAGCTACGGCAGCAGTAATCATTCATATGGTAAGTTCACTTTCACAACTACATTAGGTTTATCATATTTTATTGGCAAGCTAGAAGGGCATTAATGCCTGTACTTGAAACATTTGTATGTATGTATGTATAAGGATCACTGCTGCAGTAACCTTTGCTATATGGGTAATTACCACAGTTTAAACTGACCGGGAAGAGGAAGTATGCAAAAGACCTTTCAAAAATTTTTTTACACTATAACGCATCAAAAAGAGGGGCATCCATGTCAGACATGCTGAAATGGCCAACAAATAACCCTTGACTGAGACGCAAGACTGACCAAATGACAGCAACTCACACAAATAATGCAAAACCAGAGAAATACTAGCCATGAATGGGTGCTGGTTCTTTTAACACCAACTACCAAACCCTTTCCATTTACTAATAAATTAGCTTCTTGCAGAAGGTTTTCTTGCATCATTTTAATACCTGCTGCTTGAAGGAGATGCTATCATACAGGCAGTCAGCTGTAGTTTGGGGTGAGGATGTATCCAACACCCTGCTGCATGAAGGAGATGCTATCATACAGGCAGTCAGCTGTAGTTGTTTGGGGTGAGGATGTATCCAACATCCATGGTCTTGTGACAGTAGATCCAGACTTTGAAGAAGTTTGTGTTAATTCCTCCTGGCCATTTCCAAAGGAAGTGGAGAATCACTGTTGCCTGGAACAGAAGGGATGCACTAAAATGATCTTGTGAAAGTCCTTCTGAATCTACAGAAAGAGCCTGGTATTACTGGAATGGGTGGAAAAGCATACAGGAACATTCCAGTCCATGGAAAAGAAAAATCATCAGTCTTCCACGCCTTCTTGCATGGAGTCCTGAGGCAGAATGTTGCCAGCTGATTGTGAGTGAAGGTAAGCAGATCTATTTGAGGTGCTCCCCACAGATGGATCAATTTCTGGAAGACATCCTATTTCCATTTGTGTCAGGTGGAAAAAGAAGGGCCTGGTCTGGAGAGAGGGTGAGAGAGACAGAGAGAGAGAGAGAGAGAGAGAGAGAGAGAGAGAGAGAGAGAGAGAGAGAGAGAGACAGAGAGAGAGAGAGAGACAGAGACAGTGAGAGAGAGAGAGAGAGAGAGAGAGAGAGAGAGAGAGAGAGAGAGAGAGAGAGAGAGAGAGACAGTGAGAGAGAGAGAGAGAGAGAGAGAGAGAGAGAGAGAGAGAGAGAGAGAGAGACAGTGAGAGAGAGAGAGAGAGAGAGAGAGAGACAGAGAGAGAGAGAGAGAGAGAGAGAGAGAGAGACAGAGAGAGAGAGAGAGAGAGAGAGAGAGAGAGAGAGAGACAGAGAGAGAGAGAGAGACAGTGAGAGAGAGAGAGAGACAGTGAGAGAGAGAGAGAGAGAGAGAGAGAGACAGAGAGAGAGAGACAGAGAGAGAGAGAGACAGAGAGAGAGAGAGAGAGACAGAGAGAGAGAGAGACAGAGAGAGAGAGAGAGAGAGAGAGAGAGAGAGAGAGACAGAGAGAGAGAGAGAGAGAGAGAGACAGTGAGAGAGAGAGAGAGAGAGACAGAGAGAGAGAGACAGTGAGAGAGAGAGAGAGAGAGAGAGAGAGAGAGAGAGAGAGAGAGAGAGAGAGAGAGAGAGAGAGAGAGAGAGAGAGAGAGAGAGACAGTGAGAGAGAGAGAGAGTGAGAGAGAGAGAGAGAGAGAGAGAGAGAGAGAGAGAGAGAGAGAGAGAGAGAGAGAGAGAGAGAGACAGTGAGAGAGAGAGAGAGAGAGAGAGAGACAGTGAGAGAGAGAGAGAGAGACAGTGAGAGAGAGAGAGAGACAGTGAGAGAGAGAGAGAGAGAGACAGAGACAGAGAGAGAGAGAGACAGAGAGAGAGAGACAGAGACAGAGAGAGACAGAGAGAGAGAGACAGAGACAGAGAGAGAGAGACAGAGAGAGAGAGACAGAGAGAGAGAGAGACAGAGAGAGAGAGAGAGACAGTGAGAGAGACAGAGAGAGAGAGAGAGAGACAGAGAGAGAGACAGAGAGAGAGAGAGAGACAGAGACAGAGAGAGAGAGAGAGAGAGAGAGAGAGAGACAGAGAGACAGAGAGAGAGAGACAGAGAGAGAGAGAGAGAGAGAGAGAGAGAGAGAGACAGAGAGAGAGAGAGAGAGAGAGAGAGAGAGAGAGAGAGAGAGACAGAGAGAGAGAGAGAGAGAGAGAGAGAGACAGAGAGAGAGACAGAGAGAGAGAGAGAGAGAGAGAGAGAGAGAGAGAGAGACAGAGAGAGACAGAGAGACAGAGAGAGAGACAGAGAGAGAGACAGAGAGAGAGAGAGAGAGAGAGAGAGAGAGAGAGTGTGTGTGTGGGCTCAAAAAAGAAGGGGAGAGTTGCATGGACATCTGTAACCTTGACTGATTACTCTTAGAACCCATCTGTCTGAAACTACCTTTTGTCAAAGACAAAAATGGAGGCTCACACTTTCTTGAAGGATTAAAGGATTGCCAGAGAGGGGAGAGGGACGTCTTTCATCTAGTCATTCAAACTTAAGACTGTCCTTTGTTCTGGGTGTTTCCTGCTTTCTTTTTGAAACCTCCCTGCCACTGCTTTTTAAAGATTTGCTTACCAGCAGCATGCTATGTCTGTTTATTTAGCTTTTTAAAGAAAGTTATAGAAAGAACATTATAATCCTTGGAGGAGAACAGCTGAAATATTTGAGAGATCTCTTGCATCAGCTTATCTCTCTCATCAAATATAAGGTATTCTCCGGCAGACGGTCCAAAAACTATGGGTTCTAAGAGTAATCAACTTCAAAATGCACGCACTTGAGGCACTCAGTATGGAGAAAATCGATGTTTGCGCAGTGACGGAAACCTGGTTCAAGGCTCCAGAGAGCACCCCAGCACTACCAGGTTACAATTCATGTCATACCTTCCAGCCTCAGTTACCGGATCGCAGTACAAAGGGCGGAGGTGTATCCATATTCATCAAAGATACCCACATCTCCAGGTTAGTGGCACAGCACGATGCCCCAGAGATCATCCATGCGCAACTATCAGCAGGCAAAACCACATTTCAAGTCGTAGCCTGTTATAGATCGCCCACCATGTCCCAAGATGCTCACTCAGCATTCCTTGAGGCATTGGAAAATATAAAGGTCCTACCCAGCACCATAATTTTGGGTGATTTCAACTACCCTGGTATAGACTGGGCGAACTACCAAAGTTCTAATTTCTATGCCCAGCGGTTCATAGAATTTATAAATTCAAATGCCCTCGAACAACTGGTATGTTCTCCCACTAGAGGGGACAACATATTGGATTTAGTCATCACAAATATGGGTGCCCATTGTACCACACCCGTTATCACTCCCTCTTTGGTCAGATCAGACCACAAACTGATAACCCTAGACATCCTCACCCCTCCACCTCCCCCAGTCAAAGAAACTATCGTAAAAAAACTTTCCAAAGCAAACTTCAAACTACTTGCGTCAGAAGTGGAAAGCTTCACTATTCCCTTGCAGAAGGATAATGATATCCAGGGTGCAGAATCCTACACCAAGGCACTTTATATACATCTTTAGGATTGCACGGACCGTGCTATCCCAAATAAAACCAAGACTCCTTCCTCAAGCACGAAGAAACCAGTCTGGTGGACCCCGGCCTTAAGCAAACTATACAATAAAAGGAGGAGACTTATACAAAAAAAGGTCAAATCTCAAGTAGAAATATCTTCCCTGATCAGCTTTAGTAAGAAATTGAGGGCCCTCATCAAGTCAACTAAAGCCAATTTCGAAAAGAAAGTTGCCAAGGATAACCATAAGGCCTTCTATGGTTACGTCAAAAACCTAAATGGCAACGCTCAGGTCTGTTCTGAGCTAGTACAAAATGGAACAAAATACACCGACCCCACAGACATTGCCAACATCTTGGCTGACAGGTTCAGTGCAAATCCCCCCCCCCCCTCACCACCTACAGGGCCTATTACTATTCCAGGGGATTGTGTAACTCCAATTATTACTGATACGTTGGTTAATAAGGCTCTATCTAAAGCTAAAACAATGCCTCCATGGGACCAGATGGTGTCCCAGGCTGTGTCATACGTGAGCTCCAAAATGTATTAACCCCGCATCTGAATACCCTGTTCAGTCTCAGCCTCTCGACAGGATATGTGCCCATAGAATGGCGCACAGCAACGGTGGTTCCGCTGCACAAGGGTGGGCCTACAACCGACCCTGGGAACTACCAACCAATAAGCCTGACCAGTCTGATCTGTAAGGCAATGGAGCGAATCATTATGGAACTCATAAATGGAGAGATTGGGAACCTCCAAACACTTGACCCCACACAGTTCGGCTTCGTCAAGGGCAGATCATGTCTCCTGAACCTGGTGGACTTCTTTGAGACAGTTACTCAGGCTATAGATAAGAGAAAGGAGGTACATACGGCTTACCTTGACCTTGCTAAAGCATTTGACACCATTCCCCATTCAGGTATTATTGATAAACTCACCAACCTGGGCATAAACCCTTATCTAGGGACCCAAGTAGATAGTCATCTTTCCTTTGATAACCATGTTGCCAAGGTGGTTAGAAAATCCTTCTATGTGACCCATCTGATCACGAAAGGGTTCGCATCAAGATCTAAGGATGTAGTGGTGCCCCTCTACTCTTCCCTCATCAGACCCATTATTGATTACAGTGCACCAATTGGAATGTACCTGGCCAGGCATCTCCAGCAGCTGGAGAGACCACAGAGGTACCTCACTAAGAGGATTACTGGCCTCAAACAGTTGCCCTATGCAGCACGACTGAAAAAACTAAAGCTTTTCTCTGTTGCATACCACCTTCTCAGAGGCGATCTCTGTTTAACATACAGAGCCATGTCCAACCCAGAACTGTTGAACATGCTCCATCTTAGCAAAACCAAATCCACTCAAGCTACACGCTCTAGCGATATAAACCTCAGCACAACAATGAATAGAACATGCTGGAGGGATAGATTACCTTTGCAAAGACTTCCCTTGCTATGGAACAAGGTCTCGATCTACAAAGACAGAGCCCCTCACTATCACTCTTCAAGAGGAACCTTGACGAGTGGATGGGTAACAAAGTTCACACCAGAGATCATACCAACAGCTCTACTAGATAGGGGCCAAGGGTACTAGCTGCTAGATCAAGAGCCAAGGGAACTAACCAAAGGGGCGGTGAATACTGCACAACGTGGCTGGGCTAACATATGCCTTCGGGCAGATAGCCCAGTATCTACCTATGAACCTATGCTTCTATCCAAATGGAGAATTTAAAATTCATTTTTTTTCAAATCTTCTGGGAGACTTTGAGAATGCAAACAAGCAAACCTGCTGGCAATTGGAGCAGAGGGTTATATCTGTGACCTGTAGTGCCTGCGACACAGGGTCAGATTCCCTCAGTCCTCATTTGCCTGCTGTGTGACATTGAATAAGTAATAACCAGATACTGCCAGGTCACCCCTGAAAAGGAACTGTGTACCCAGTGGTCCTACCTGGTTAACAAACAAGTATTAATTAAACCACCTCATAGCAGCTCCAGTGGCAGCAGCCCTGGGAATGGCCTCAGAAGAATTATATGAACATTTCAAACAATGGGTAGCAACTTAGGAAAATGAAGCAGCCAAAATTACATAAAGCAGATTTCTCCTCAGAAAAGGAAACCGGTCAAAATATTTCTCATATTCTCAAAAAGATGCAAGCACACTAAACACATCAGCTTGACAGGTGAGAATCCTAAAACAAGTGCGGCGTTACAGAGGAATACACTTTTCCCCAAATCTATAAAAAGCCTTCCCATCCTTGTTTGAAGGGGAATGATTAATATTAACCAAACATTTAGCATAAGACGGATTTACTAAAGCAATAGCTACCAAGTCAGATCAGGAATGAATCTATAAAAAAAATTAAAATATTGAGGAACTTTACACAACCTATCTGCTTTCTTGGAGGCAGCAGGCTGGCTGTCAGGCAAGTTACAGGCTTTGACAAAAACATACCACAGAGCTTAAACAACAGGAGCAGGAGGAACTGGGTAGGTTCTGGACATTCCAGTTGTAATAAATTCTAATACTCTCTTAGGGGCTTAGAAACATCATGATGTTCCAACTGAAACAACTAACTCTTTCTGGAAATAGTTTCAGAGAAAGATAATGCTTCAAAGGGACTTAGCTTAAACCACATGATCCTCAGAATGTGAATCAGAAACCTGAGGAGACATAACAGAATCAGTCTCCTCACAATCATTTGGAGGTTAAAAATCTTGAATCTCTTCAGTAAATTAAGAATCCCTTTTTCTTTTACCAGAAACAGCCAGACTAGAAAGGTTGATTTCATAGTAGATTTGTTGGATTTCTGTTTAAAGAATAATTATTTTATTTTTAATGATGTTTTGTATCGGCAGAAACAAGGTACAGCAATGGGGGCAGCTTTTGCCCCCATGTATGCCAATTTGTTTATGAATTTTTTTGAAAGGAAATTTCTATTTGAGTTAAATTTTATGAAATGTAATGTGTTATTTTATTTTCGTTACATAGATGACTTGATTTTTATTTGTGATGGTGGTTTTGATTCAGTTAATGAATTTTTGACAGACTTACATGGTAACGAATTTGATGGAATACAGAAGGGAAACAAAGTAATATTCTTGGATCTTGTTTTGGAGGGTACAGAACATGGTAAAATTATATCAAATATACATAGGAAGTTTATAGATGGTAATCAATACCTTCATGCATCTAGTTGCCATCCTGTACATACTTTGGAAGCTCTCCCTTATGGGGAATTGGCAAGGGTATCTAGATTATGTAACACACAAGAAAATCTACAAAGGGAATGGGATATCACATATAATATGTTTTTGAAAAGAGGGTACAGTGTGAATATTTTAGAAAATGCCCTTATGAAGGTAAAAAAGAATAATATGGTAAGGAATAAATGTAATAAGGGTGAATATCACCATGATAAAAAATATCATCTGGCAACCAGTGATAAAACTTGTAAGGATATTTATTTTGTCTCTACATATAATGTAAAAAGTGGAGACAAAGGATGTAGTGGAACATTTTTGGAAATTTTTAGTGAAAGACAAGGTGTTGATGCACATTTTGCCACAAAAACCTTTATTCTCCTATAAAAGGGGAAGAAATTTGAAAGATATGGTGGTGCATGGTAAATTTGTAATGCCAAAATTTTGTTTACCAAGACCACTAAGTGAATTTGGTACAAGATGTTGCAGTAGATGCAGTGTTTGTAGGAATATAGTTAGAACATTTAATTATATTAACAACATTAGGTTCACAGTAAAAGATAGTTTTACCTGTAGAAGTAAGGGAGTTGTGTATGCTTTACACTGTCCCTGTGGATTATATTATATAGGTGAAACTAAAAGAGAGTTTCGTATTAGGTTAGGTGAGCACATTAGAGACATAAGACATAAAAGGGAAATAAATTTATTGCCACACATTTTAGTGTTTATCATAATAGTGATGCTTCATTTTTAACAGGAACAGTTTTAGAAAGTGTGAAATGTCTTTGTAATGATGAAAATGCTTTGAAATATAACTTACAATATAAGGAAAGTATTTTTATTTTGAAATACAACACAATGACACCCTGTGGATTGAATAATGAAATAAACTGGAGGTGTCTGCTTTAAAACTTTTTTGAACATAATTGTTTAATTAATTGCTTAATTAATTGCTATGAGTATATATATATATATATATATATATATATATATATATATATATATATATATATATATATATATCCATTCTTTCAGTGAGAATGTATACTCTTGAAAGGTGGTTACACCGAGGCGCTGGAGAATAAAGAATTTGCTTTTGGATTTGACTTTGGTTCCTGTTTTTCGATTCCTGACTTCTGAAGATTTTGCTGTTGCTGTTTTGGTATTGTTTTGGATCAGAGTTGTTTCTATCTACTAGAAAGGTTAAGAGCCGGAACTAAAATTCTGAGTTAAGCCCAATAAATCACTCTTGTCCAGAGTAACTGCCAAGATTCAGGAAGCATGGACATGGTCCCCCCTTGTTCCAAGAGAATCTCAGAAGATAAACCTTAGGAAAAAGCGGAAAGGAGGGTAGGAAATAATACTGCAGCAGCAATCAGTAAGGCATCTGCTGTTACGGTAAGGTATTATGTCCTTCCTCAGACCACTATTGCAATTAGGCGATTCATAAAGCTCACTGATTAAAAAGGGTAGATGGAGAGGGAACATAGGAGAGGGCAATCAATCCTGATCCCACAGATCAAGCAAATTAATCTTTAGCTTTTGAGAAAGCATTTATCCTGTTGCGTTTTGTGGAAGTATGCACAGATGACCAAGTGGCTGCCTCCAAAACAGCCCCATAATCAATTCCCTTGTAAAAGGCTCCAGGGAAAGAAACTGCTCTAGTGGAATGGGAGTGAACTGGAGAGGATAAACACTTAACAAAAAGGATGTGGACTTAGAAACCTGGTTAGCAATGGTTTTGCTTGTAGAAAGAAAAAAAAAACAGCTGGTCAGTCTTCCTATGGTCCTACTGGGGCAAGACAAAGACACAAGTTGCCTGTGCACATGGAATTCTTTCACCTTTGCCTTGGGTTTAGGAAGAAGGCAGGTAGAGCAACAGCCTGGTTGAGCGACAAATTATTGACTGCTTTAGGCATGAAGGATTGACCCATTTGACTCCATTTGGATATACAAGATCTTCCAGTGGCAGGATTCTTTAGCTACTGGAGAACCTAGAGCACTTCCTTAGAAAATTACAGTCTGAAAGAGATTAAAATTTTATCATCACAATGTCAAGCAGAGGGCTAGCAAGTTGGGATGAAGCACAGAACCCTTTCTCTGTGTGAGCAAGTTCACTCTGTGTTGTGATAATTACCCCTGACCACGTAAGAAAGGGGGAGCCACTGCTGCCTGGGCCAAAAGGGAGTCACCAGCAAGATTTTCGGTCTGTGTCTTTTGATCATTAGCAGAACCTTCGGGATCAGACTAAGTGGAGGGAAAGGCATAAAGGAACTTCCCCTCCCATGAAAAAGGAAGGGAGGAGGTTAGTCTTTCTGACAGGGAAAGGGGTAAACTGATAGGGGAAGGAGGCAGCAGCTAGTAGGCTGGTTTGTCTGGAAAGGGAGGTCTCCCAGACAAAGTCTCCTGTAAGTAATATTTTCCTAAGCATCTTCCTGCTTTTCTGAACAGAGTTTGGGACTCTGTGAGAAAAGGATGTGGACTTGGTTGGGTAGTTGCTTTAATATTTGGGAAATGAGGTGAGAAACACTTGCATTATTTTTTTTTTTCATTTCTCCGGTAAAGATTTGAGCAGGTCTGTAGTGATATGACCAAACAGTAAATCCTTGGTGAGAGGGAAGTCTAACAGCTTACCTTGTGGTATCTTCAGCTTGGGACTGGGAACAAGGCCATGCATATCTTCTGATTACAGACTCATTCACAGCCACCCTGAAAGAAGCTTCCACTACATCATAGCTACACTTGATGGTATGTCTGGCCACATGAGTAGCCTGACCTACCATGCAAATAGCCTGCGTCAGTTTCAGAAACCTCAAAGTTAGTCAAAGCTTGTGAAAACAGAAACTGAGGAAACAGTCCGTGATACTGCCAGCTTGAGTAAAATTCAGTTACTGGCTAGTAAGTACACTGGCTGGATGTGAGCAAAACTCATCCTAACTCTAACTCTACATCCATATTGCCTGTTTTTGCCCATCCTCAACAGATGGAGTCTTTGATCAGACATCAGATCCATCCGCAGCCACTCTGACAGACTTTAGGCTCCATAGTTTGAGCTCCTCCTCTTATCCACAATCCCTCTCTTCCTTAGTTACCTCAGATCGAGTTTGCCCTCTATTCAATCAACCACCACATTACAAAGTGATAGCAACTGCTAACAATCTTATAGGCAAAAGGCAAAGGTATTACTAAAGAGTAGAAAGGGTGAAAACACAGAAGAGTTCTGGAGCTCACACAGCAAAATAATTGAGGCGCATTCCTCAGGGTATACCAGCAGGCAATCAAAAGGACGGGGATAAAAACAGACAACACAGATTCAGAGTTATGGTGAGTACTTAACTATAACATCTGTTGTTGTCCATTTCTCAACTGATGGAACAGTGTCCCCAGCTAGACTGGTTTTGGTTGGCCCTCAATGAAGAATATTCCGGAATACAGCAGAGCCAGAAGCTGCCCTATTTCTAAACAGGATGTCTAACTTTTAATGAGTTGTAAAGTTACAGACAATGAATCATGTAGCAACTACACAAATCTCATCTATGGATGCTTTTTACCAAAAAAAACAGATGATGCGGCCATAGCTCTGGTAGAATGAACTTTCGAATGTTTGGTAAGGACAACGTTTTACTCCTATAAACAAAGATAATGCAATCAGTCAGCCAGATGGCGAA
This sequence comes from Protopterus annectens, assembly GCF_019279795.1. Classification (NCBI taxonomy): domain Eukaryota; kingdom Metazoa; phylum Chordata; order Ceratodontiformes; family Protopteridae; genus Protopterus; species Protopterus annectens. Next base: position 1,424,469,402 of record NC_056729.1, read on the forward strand.
GGTTATTTTTGACACTGCTTTGCCCAAATTAGCTTTGGAAAAGGAAACAAACAGCTGCTCTGACTTTAGTTCTGTGATTGTAAAATCAGAATTGTGTATGGGCATCTAATAAATGGAACATATTTTATTTATTTAACAAAGGATAACATAAAATATTTTTTTCTATTTGTTTATTTGGAAAGTTTGGCTGGGACAGAGCCCATTTTCAGTGGTGGCCTGGGGAAAAATGTTCCAGACACGTCTTTAGAATGTGGGAGGAAACTGTAGTACCCAGAGGAAACCCACGCAAATGCAAGGAGGATATGCAGATTCCACACAGAAGGCACCCCGGCTCAGAATCGAACGGGAGAACCTCTTGATGTGAGGTGACAATGCTAACTGCTGCACCACTGTGCCATCCAAAAGACTGACAGGTTGATAGACTGGTTAAGGTTAACTTCTGAAACCACATTAGGCAGGCAGGAAGAGTTAGTCCAAAAGGATACTCTGTCCTTATTAAATATTAGACAAGGTTGCTAGGAAGAAAGTGCATGCAGCTCTTATACCAATCTAGCTGATGCAAGGTCAAATTAGGAAAAGTGTTCCAAGGATAAATACTTTCTTTAATTCTGCCCTGGCTACAGGCTCAAAGGGGGGCTGACTTAAGGTTTGAAGGATAAGTGTAAGGGTCCCAAGGAGGTCTGGGGTCCTTAATAGGAGCCCAAAGCAGCAAAGTGCCCTTAAGAAATGCTTTGCACAATTTCAAGGAAGCTAGAGAAAAATTATTTTTACCTAAGTGAAAATTTGATACTGCAGCTAGTTGCACCTTAACTGTCAAATTTCTACTCCCATTACTGAAAATGGAAGCCAGGAAATCACGAAAAGCTAGAAATGGTATTGAAAAGAAATCTAGATGTCACTGTTGGGCCCAGACAGAATTTTTTTTTCCATTTGCTCTTATAAATCTTCGTGTTAGAGGCTTTCTGGGATGACATAAAATGCAGAAATAGGAGAAGAGAGCCTGGAGTTTCTATTAATCACTGGAAGTGAAGAAACCATGTGGTTAGCTTGAAAGATTACATGTTGCGTCGGGTGAAACAGGAGGTCCTGAATAAGAAAAAGCATCCAGGGAGGATGAACTAGGTGAAGTCACAAGAAGAGAAATCACACTTGGTGGGGCCAGGATGGGCTCTTCTGCCGCAATGCTTTGTGAATAAAATTTGGGGATGAGAGGAGTTGGAGGGTAGGCATACAACAGACTGGAGGGCCAATCGGGGGGGTCAGGGCAAAGTACCTACTGCACTTGGTGTTGAGGGGAGAAGCAAATAGGTCAAAGGATGAACTACCCCACTGGTGAAATATCACTTCTGCCACTGACTGACCGAGAGCACTTGTGAGGGAGTAGGATGGACCTGCTCAGTTTTCCTGTTAACACACTGGCTTTCCCCGGATTATGCTTTGCCAACAGAAAGTGGCTGAGGAAATCGCCCATTGTCAAACTCTCACTGCCTCCCGACATAGTTGCTAGGATCAGGTTCCCCTGTTTGATGTACCAGACCATGGACATGTCTGTCCGAAATGCAATCATCCCTAGAGAGAGAACATCTTGAAATGCCTACAAAATTAACAGGACTACTCCCATTTCTAGGATGCTGATGTAAATACTGGCCTCTGTGTGGGATCATGTCCCTTGGACTGCCCTTCCCAAACAATGTCTTCCCACCCTAGATGGGAGGCATCAATAGTCAGTGTGGCCTTGGGCAAAGAGAGTAATAGGACATAGTACAGTTGTGTACACTTACCATAAATGTAGATGTTTGAGTGTATTCACTGTTGCAGTCATTACATTTGGGTAATCTGCTGGCAGGTTGCCCTCAGTCCCCCTGAATAAAAAGTCTTCGGTCCTGCGTCGGTTGCTGTCTCCTCTTCCATGACGTCAGGTCGTCAGAGGTATAAAACATGCAGCAGACGCCATTTTCTTCAGTTTTTCTTGCCCCAGATGTCAGGTGCCCCCCAAATGTGGAGAAACAAACCTTTACCTACATCTAAAAGCAAATACACCACAAAGGCTTTATTATATAGTGAAGGAAAGAAAAGTCATAGAAAAGGAAGATGGCGGGTGGGTAACCCGGACTACAACAGTGAATATACTCGAACATCTACATTTATGGTAAGTGTACACAACTGTACTATGTTCTTTGTGTTTCACTGTTGCAGTCATTACACTTGGGTATGGATGGGTAGATGGAACTAAATAGCATTAGGAGCGGCTATAAGGCCCTGCAGAACTGCAGTGGCAAAGCCTGCCCTGGATTTGGAGAAGAGAGGCAAATGATAATGCTTTGTGAAGGCATGAACAGAGCTCCAAGTAGCAGCCTCTAGAATGTCTTTGGTTGGAACCCCTCTGAGAAAAGCTACTGAGGTAGAAGTAGCCCTGGTGGAATGTGACCTGATCCCCTTGGGCACAGGTTTACCATGGTCAGGTTTACCATGGTGCAAGCAGCAGAAACGAATGCAGTGGCTTATCCACTTAGAAATAGTATGCTTTGATATAGCCTTCCTCTCTGACCCTGCAGCAAATGCTACCAGTAGTTGCTGAGACTTCCTTAGAGATTTGGTCCTGTTTAAGTAGAATCTTGGTTGTCTGTGTACATCCAACGAATGCAAAATCCGCTCCCCCTTGTTCTGCGGATTTGGGTAAAATGTTGGCGGGTGAATTGTCTGGTTAAGAGCCACACTGGATACCACCTTAGGCATAAAAGTAGGGTTGGTCCTGAGGGACACCCTGTCCGGGTAAAATGTAATAAAAGGCTCCACGGCCATGAGAGCCTGGAGTTCTGAAACCCTTCTTGCTGAAGTGACTGCCACGAGGAAAGCCATTTTCCAAGATAGAAATTTTATACCCGCAGTAGCTGCTGGTTCAAAAGGAAGCAGGGTGAGTTTTTCCAGCACAAAGTTGAGGTCCCATGCAGGAGTTTGTGATCTTCTGGGAGGCCTTAAAATGTTGGCCCTTCTAAGATACTCTGTGTTGTAATGAGCCGAGATGGCAGAGGCATGTATTTTTATTGAAGAAAACGAAAGCCTAGTAACAGCCTATGAACCTATAAGGGCCTATCAGCCCTAGGGCCTATGCAAGCCTAGCCATAACAATTCCCTGGATATTTCTTCCCACAATATTTACTTTTCTGGACCCCTGTCCAGCAGGGCGACTGACATGATCCCCGGGGTGATATGATCCCCGGGGTGAATTTCCTATCTCCCATCCAATCATCAAGGCTCCTTTTGAAGAGGGCCAATGAGGCGCTCTGCTTGACAAGTACATGCAGTCTATTCCAGAGTATGGGGAGTCTCTGTTTTGTTCATTGTGATGACAAGGTTTAGATCCCTGGAGCGTGTGGCACTGAGGGATTGGGATTTCTTTAAGTGAAGCATGTCCAACAGCTCAGGGTTTGACATGGCCTTGTATGTTAAGTAGAGATCGCCTCTGAGTAGACGATATGCCGCAGAGTATAGCTGGAGTTTTTTTTTTTTTAGACAGTCAGGATATGGCATCTGCTTTAGGCCTGTGAGTCTTTTAGTGAGGTATTTCTGTGGCCTTTCCAGCTGTTGTAGATGTCTTGTGAGGTACATACCAAACGGGGCATTATACTCTATAATGGGTCTAATGAGGGATGAGTACAGTGGGATAATGACCTCCTTTTTTCTGGATGAAAAGCCCTTAGTGATGAGGTGTGCCACATAGAAGGATTTCTTGACTGTTGTGGCAATGTGGTTATCGAAAGTGAGACCACTGTCCACCTGTGTCCCTAAGTCTCTCATCACACTTTCGATGTTTAGTGTCCTGTCACCTTTGTGGTAATTCATGGGTACATGTTTGTTTTTCCAAAGGGGATAACCACATTTCTTGGCATTAAGCTTGAGCCCATGGCTCTGGCACCAGGCATCTGTTTCTGTAAGGCCCTTCTGCAGAATATCCACATCATTTGGGGATTCAATAATGGCTCCCAGTTTGCAGTCATCTGCAAACTTTGTTAGCCAGAGTCCCTTAGTGTTGGCATGTACTTCAGAGAAGTAGATACTAAACAAGAGTGGTCCCAGGACTGAACCCTGACGTACTCCACGTCACTTGTCTGGAGCTGGATTTGGAGTTGGCTACTTTTACAGTCTAGCTTCTGTCAGTAAGCCAGTTGGCAACTCATCAAGTGACACAGGGATTTATGCCCAGCTTAGTAAATTTATCTATGATTCCAGAGTGGGGGATGGTGTCGAAGGCCTTGGCAAGGTCCAGATAGGCTGTGTGGACTGCCTTACCCTCGTCCACAGCTCTGGAGACCGATTAGAAGTCAATCAGATTCAGGAGACAAGATCGGCCCTTCACAAACCCAAACTGGGTGGGGTCCAGTGTTTGAAGGTTGCCAATGTCTTTGTTTATAAGTTCCATGATAATACATTCCATGCCCTTGCAGATCAGGCTTGTCAGACTGATGGGATGGTAGTTCCTGAGATACGAGGTGGATCCTCCCTTGTGGAGTGGGATAACTGTAGCTGTGCGCCACTCAGTGGGCACGAAGCCTGAGGTGAGGCTATGATTAAACATGACACTTAGGTGAGGTGCCAGCTCATTTTGTAGTTCATGTAGTACACAGCCTGGGATGTCATCTGGTCCCATGGATGCTGTATTCTTAGCTTTGGAGAGTGCGGTTTCTACCTGTGTGGCTGTGATTACCGGAATTTGGCAATCTTTTGGTATTGAGATGGACCCTTTAGAGGGTGAGAGGGGGTGAAGTTGGCACTAAATCGATCTGCCAGGATATTGGCAATATCCTTGGGATCAATATATTTAATGCCATTCTGTTGTAGCTCAGAGCAGATCTGAGCATTGCCATTTAGATTCTTGGCATAACTATAGAATGCCTTGTGGTTGCCTTTGGAATCTTTGGCAATTTTATTTTCGTAACTAGCTTTTGAGGATTTTATGAGGGATCTCAGCTTCTTACTGAGGCTGGTGAGGGAGTTTTTTACATCCTGGGATTTTCCTCTTTTCTGCAACAGTTTCTTCCTTCTGTTGTATAGTTGTCAAGCATCTCAGTCAAATATTGTAAAATCTGAGGAATATTGGGCTTAGCTGTGTCCGTTCCTTGTGCTTGGTTCCAAGCACAGAATCTCTTCCATTTATCAGCATAAGATTTTCTAGTACTAGGCCTTCTTGGCTTCCAAATGACATCCATCACAGATTTACTGAGAGGTGTTGTTTGAATAATTAAATGATCAGCCATGCTGCAAGGTTCAGAGTTTGGAGCCGAGTGTGCAGAATTTGACTGTTCTGCTGAGTCAGTAGATGAGGTATTTGAGGCAAGTACCAAGGAGGACGTTGAGACATATTCCTTAGAATTGGGTACCAGTACTGGCAGGGCCAGTTTGGAGCAATTAAGATCATTTTTGGTTTTTCCTGTCTGACTTTTAGTAAAGACCTTGGAAAGAAGAGGCAGACGGGGAAAGGCCTAGACTGATAGGTTTTTCCAACTGAAGGATAGGGCTTCCACTTTCCATGCTTTTTTGTGTTACGTTCTTGTGCAGAATTTGTCCAGCTGATAGATTTGTTTGCATCTCCCAAAAATTATGTCTGGGCTCCCCCATTTCTGTGTTAACATGCTGAAGATTTGTGGATCCAGTTTCCATTTGTGCGGGTCCATAAGATTTCTGCTTAGGTCTGCCAGAGTATTTTGTTTTCCTGACAGTAACTGAACTTGAAGATTTATTTGGTAAGTCAAGGCCGTGTTCCACAATGCCATGGCTAGTCTGCAAAGGGGGTAGGAATGTGTACTCCCCTGCTTGTTTATGTACCACATAACCGTGGTGTTGTCAGTCTTTATCTGTAGTTATCCTGGATGAAGGAAGTCCTTGAAGGCTGTCAGAGCATTCTGAACAGCTAGCATCTCTTTCTGGTTGATATGCAGATGCATTTGTTTCGGGCTCCAGTTGCCCTGAATGCATCTCCCCACCAGGTGGGTCCCCCAAGCATAGTCTGATGTGTCTGTAGTTAGGGTTTGGGTGGCAGGGGGTACAGTGAATGACAGTCCCTTGTTTTGGGTGACATGTCTCTGCCCACCAAAGAAACTCCTGTTGTAGGCAGAGAATGAGAGGAATCATTGTTTCCAGACTGTGACAATGCTGACTCCATAAACTTTTTAGGTACCATTGTAGTTTCCTCATATGCAGTCTCGCATATGGAATTAGTAGAATGCACGAGGCCATGAGCCCCAAAGCCTGCAGAATTTGTCTTGCAGATAACTGGGTTTTTGTTGCCACTTCTTTGAAGTATGCTGTCAGTTGCCTTTGTTTGTCTGGCGTAAGGTAAGCCATCTGGGCAGTTGTATTCAAGCTTGCACCCAGGAATGTAATTATTTGTGAGGGTACCAGTTGGGATTTCTTTTCATTTATTGTGTACCCTAGGCATGTTAGAAGCCTTTTTACAAACGCCAGATGTGGAAGAAGAGTGTCCTTGTCCTCTGTTTGAATGAGACAGTCGTCCAGATAAGGATAAATCTGTATGCTTCTTTGTCTGCAGAAGAATTTTGGAATGTCGTTTAAGTCCGGCATTTGTCTTTTTCTGGGGCACAGAAAAAGTCTTGAACAAAAAACTGTCCTTTTTTCCTTTTCTGGTACTGGTTGAATAGCCCCAATATCCATGAGGGACATAATTTGTTTCTGAGCCTCTGCCCATTGATTTTGTGGCAGATCTGGCCAACAGTTTGGTCATTGAGACTGCTTACTGTAGGGGTGTGCTTTTGTTTCCTCCAGATTTGCACTTGCAAGAAATCTTTACAGTTTGCATAGATTTAGCTTTGTCTTCCATTTTCTTTAAAACTTCTTCTGCCTTATTACCAGAGTATCATGCTGCAAAGGGCATCCAACAATTTAGCTTTACATGATCAGGCAGATTTTGCTCCTTGAGACAGGCATGCCTTCTAATCACAAATCCAGTAACTAATCAAAACACATTGCAAAGCATGCTTTCCAACCTGTTCTGCTGAATGCAAAAAATTCTGTAATTTTTTTTTTCCACACAAATCAGATCAACATAATTTTTCTGTTTCAGTAAGCCCATAACATGCTGTTGATATTTATGCATATAAAACTGGCAGTTTATAAACATTCTTTCCCCATCTATCCAGCACGGGACCCTGTGAAATAGTCTCAGGATCAGCAGCAGGGTTTAGCCATGCTTGATTCCAAAACACATCATCAACAATGTTTAATACAGGAGGAAGAAGGAGGAAATCCAAGCCTATTTTTGATTCAGAGAAGTCCTGACTCTCAGTTAAAAATGTTCCCTTAAAGTATGCAAAGTTTCTGCAAAAGAATAATCCTCAGGAGGAGATGCAGATGGGATGGATTCTTCTGCATCCAAAATCCTTGATCAGAAGAAGAATCAGAAGAAATGGAAACCTGATCTGAAGATTCATAATCTTTTAGACATAGAAGAAGATTTTGATCTTGTTTTGAGGCTGGCGTGCCGGTTTGATATAAATACTGGACTCTGAATGGGTCTCTGAAAAGCACCTCACTGAGAGATGCTTCATCGTCGGTTTTGGACCTCGACGGTCTGTCTGTCTTTTTCTTTGCGCTTTTTGTGAACTCCGGTAGTCGGATTGCTAACAGACGACATTTCAGGATAATTAAATCTTGATCCAAAATATTCAGAAGCAAAAATATACTGACGCTTAATAGTGCGTTGGTTAAATCTAGCACACAACCGACAGCAAGGCACGTTATGGTCTGGGCCTAGGCAAGGAATACAGTACAAATGAAAATCCTTATGAGGTATTTGCTTCAACAAGTAATGCAATTATTAACTATTACTGACATCGGTAAGGAGCAAGAAAAAGTTTCCCCAATGGGGTACTTCGCTTTAGTTTGAAGACGGTTCTGAAATAATGCAAAAATTTCAGGAGTCGGCCAACCAGCACTTGCGAAATGCTTCTGCTTCGGGCACCGCACGGCAAGAAAGACTGAAGAAAATGGCATCGGCTGCATGTTTTATACCCCTAACGTCATGTAAGAGGAGACAGCAACTGACGCAGGACCCAAGACTTCGTTATTCAGGCCGACTGAGGGCAACCTGTCAGCAGATTACCCAAATGTAATGACTGTAACAGTGAAACACGAAAAACATCCCCAAATTACTTCTTGTGCATATACCCACCATGCTATATGATGCCAGAAGACATTCATGATATGAATGATTAACTGTATAGTGGTCAATCAGACACCATCCACTGACAGCAGAGTCCATTGTAACACTCATGTGAAAGTGAGCCAGAGGTACTATTATTATTGACGCTGCCATCAACCCTAGCAGTTGCAAAATTAATTTGACTGGGTGTGAATGATGAGAAATAATGTGTAATGCTTGTTTTTCGTAAAGTGTCCACTCTTATCTGTGGCAGAGTTGCTATTTGGGTTAAGATATCCAGATGGGCACCAATGAACTCCAGAGACTGCACTGGACAAAGCTGTGATTTGCTGTAGTTAGTGGTAATACCTAGTTGGACACATAGGTGGAGCAAGGAGTCCCAGTCTTGAATGAGTACAGGCTTGGTGGAAGCAAATAGGAGCCAGTCATCTAGATAATGAAATAGTCTGAATCTGTGAAGTCTCAGGTAAGCCGCAACCACTGCCATACACTTGGTGAACAGTAACACCCTGGGTGCTGTGGTAAGACCAAAGAAATGTGCTCTGAACTGGTAGTGACTGGCTCCCAGCCAAAGCATAGAAATCTCCTGGAGCACTTGTGTATTTTGATAGGATAGTATGCATCCTGCAGATGTATGGAACACATCCAATCATCCTTCCTTAACAGTGGTAGGAAGGAGTACACTATGACCATTTGGAATAAGCTCCAAATCCTTGTTGGTCTGGGGGGACCAGATGGATGACTTTAGCAGCAGCTTTTTTATTTCTATGGCTGCTGCCTCCCTCTGACTGGATGGCGGGAATTCTTTTGTTGCATTTTGGGACTGGAAGGGAAAATGGTATGCAATAACCTCTGCAAATTATACTCTGCACCAGAGTATCTTTGGTAATAGCTTTCCAGGCTTCTGGGTGTAGAGATAAACACCCCCCCTTCTGCTGCATTTTGGGAGTGGAAGGGAAAATGATATGCAATAACCTGTGCATATTACACTCGGCACCACAGCATCTTTGGCAATGGCTTTTCAGGCTTCTGGGTGTACAGATAAGCACCCCCCCCCCGACTGTCTTCAGATTGTAGCAGTCAGGTAACCTTTCACAGACACTGAAAAGGCTTCTCAGAAAAGGGTCCTCTGAAACCTTGATGTTGTGGACCACCTGTACCACAGGGACGGCATCCTCCAATAGAGTTTCCCCTCTGCCTCAAGGGGATCCATCTTCATAGGAACTGTGGGAAGAACCTTGTGTTTTTGTAAACCACAATTTTCTGCCACCTCTTTGGTTTTGGGAGAAGATCCTTTGAGTAAGAGAAAAACAGATTTAAGTGACAAAGTCTTCCCCATCTTGTTCACTCCTAGAGAGAGTCTTTTTTTTTACATTTGAGGCCGAACAAGGTGGATCCATCAAAGGGAGCATTTATGAACAAAGACTTGGAAGGGTTTCACAAAATCTCAACAGTGCATCTAGGCATGCATCCTGACTATTATTCCTGAACCTACTGTCTGCTGCTCCCTCTGAGGCATGAGAAATCAATCGCCTGGAAACGCTGGATAGAGACTGAAGGGTGGCCAGTTGCAAAAAATTGTCTTTTTGTCCTCCACAGACATGGACCCCAAGAGTGTAATGGAAATCTGATCAGTTCCCTCTGAAACCTTGTCACTTATGCCAGACAATTCAGAGATCTGAGGGCAAAGGTCACTGAAGCATAGATGCACTTTTCAATATCTCTCCAAAGCCCTAGATTCCCTTTTATAGGGATGGAAAGGACTCTGTTCTTTCAGTTTTTTTCTTAGTGGCTGCTGTCTTTTTTTTAAACATATTTTAAACACAGAAGGATAAGGAAGGAAAACAAAAAGGAAAAAGGATATCCAACTGGAAAAGAAACTTGAAATCTTGCACATGTCAATATCCCATACTTGAGCTAAATGTGACCACATCTTCTCACTAAAGTGGTAAACAGGATCTGAGGTAATTAAGGGGAAGACAGGGATTATAGCTATGTGTAGGAGCCTGAGCTATGGAGCATAAAGTCTATCAGAGTGGCCAAAGGCAGATTCGGTGTCGATCTGAGACCCATCAGTTGAGGAATGGATGAAAAAGAACACAAATCTAGGAATTCATGAAAGAAAATCAACTAGAAAAGGTGAAAAGAAAACTCGACTGGGAAGAATCCTGCAGTTGTCCAGCAAAGATCAATTTCAGTTCCAGCCTTGCTTAAAGACAAAGCTTCCAGTACTCTAGAGAAAAAAAAAATCAGTCAACTGTGCTCAGAGCAGATTTAAATAAACTAAACACTAAAAAAAAGAGTATATCAATCACACAAGACCGAAAAAAAATGGAAGATTTAAACATACATTCAGATGAGCTGATAAAACTCACAGGTCTCGATGAAGAAAAGGCTAAATGAGTACAAGACTGCTCAAGAAGAGATGTTTAAAAACATGGTAGAATTAGAGGACAGAGCATGTAGAGGGGAAATCTGAGATTTTCTGTTGTAACAGAAACTAGAATGTACAGGCTGTATTAATTGTATGAAGGCACAAATCTGGACTGGTAAACCACAGTAGGAACTGTTCAACTGAAAGGGCACACTATGTGTATGCTCCAAGTCTGGCCATGAGAAAGCAGCCAAGACCTATATTAGTAAAGATGCAAACCTACCAGCAGAAGGAGTTGATCTCAACAAAACTGTGGAAAAGATCAAAGTATTAAAAGTTGGAGACAGTAGAATATTTGTGGAAAATGATTATTCATTGGACACCAGGCAAAAGAGAAACACATTTACTCCAGTAATAAGGGAATATCAAGAAGCTGGTGTGCAATTCAAGCTGCTGTATCCAGTGGTCTTCATAATATTTTTTTCCTGGAGATCAAAGTCATTTTGATGCAGAACAGGTTAAGGACGAAATGCAAAAGTATGTCCAACAAAAAAAGTTTTTCTGATAATAAAGCACACAGAGACTTTGTTTAGTGAAAACGTTTCCATTGTTCTAAAGGAAAATGCTTGAGAAACAGTGAAAAGCACAGGAGTTAACCAGATAAATTGGGAATACCTTACAACTAAACTAGAATCTGGAATTGGAAGATGGAGGTGTTCAGAAAGACCAACAACACAGAAATTGGTGAATTAATGTGAGACTGCAAAGCATCAGTCACATTTGTGAAATATGGCTGTATAAGAATAAGTTGAAATAGCGGACTTTTGTTGACTTTGTTAAACTTGTGGGGAAGTGAAAAGCATTAGCCTCACTTCATGTCATTAAAGTTTAGAAGGACTTTGAAGGGAGGAGAGAAAAAGGAAAAATTACAAGTAAAACAATTTCTATTTTAACAGTATTTCTATGAAACTTTTCACAATATAATTTGCATATTTTACAGTATTATGACACTAAAGTAAACAGAAGCATTTTTCCCTTCTTCCTTTTCTCTTTCTTTTTTGGTATTAAACAATTTAGGCATTACAGTGAAATACGAGAAAAAAAGGCTAGACAAAAGCATGTTTAAGTTAACTGGCTGTAATCTTGGGTTGTTGATGTGGGAGAGGGGTGTAAAAGTACACAGGCCACAATATACAAACAACTCATATGTTTTCTCTTACTTTTGCATAGGTGAATGTCTGAATCAAGACCCTTGGCTTAGTCTAATAACAAATTTAAGTGAAAACCAGTAACTAGGAGAACACTGACTATAATGAAAAGTTTTCCTTTAACAATAGATGTTTCGGCTTCGTTTTCAGGCAGGAGGAGAGGACTTCATTTTTCTCTTACGTTTCCATGGAGCTGATAATATGGCAATAAAAGACAGAACACTGGTTTCTTCAAGGCTAAAAGGTAATGATTTCTGAAATCATTCAGGTTGTTTTCACAAAGTGGGAGGTAAAGATTAAAAAAAAGATAGATAGAGACACCAATAACTGTCAATAGAAACAGAGGCAATAACATGTCTTAGCATGGATAACCTTAATTACAGGTTAATTAGGGTTTGTGTTAGCAGCTGTCTACTTGGCACAAGTGCTCCCATTAGGAGGGTTAAAAATGTACTACCGTAACGTTCCATGTTTGTTGTCAATGATCTCACCTTCCTTCTTGCTGTTTGGGTTCGGAGCTGACCCTCGGCTCCTACTCTGCTGTATACTATAGCTCGAGAGCTTTTACTGGCTTGAGGCTAGACCCTATCCCAGCATACCTAGTAGTAGTTACCCAGATCTCGTTTGTGATAACTTAGAACTAGACCATACAATAGACAACAGATGTACTCTACTCTACATATCAGATGACACCTACATATAAAGGTGCAACCCTCCACAAGAATAACAGGAATAGACTGAGACTAACTATAAAGTATAGTATAAAGGAAACCCAGCCAGTATAACCAATAAAAACAAAGTAACCAAAATAAATCCACAAGTATCCAGGCTGCGAAACAATTCCAATAATAAAGATAACGAAGCCAGTCAAAAGGCTAAAACACAGTTTTAATCTAAAAATCTTGAAAGTAACCAATCCACTTGGTTAAGCATTTTCGTCTACATTGACATCCTCAGAACCAAGACAAATAGTGAAGTAACAACTTTTAAATATAATACAAAGACACACCCATTTGAAACATTCAATAGAACCAATCAACCAATTAAACATAGCAAACAGAACTAAAGCAACAGTAACTAAATGTTACTGCCATAGTACTGAATATAATAGATGCTTCATATACTTTAAAATGTAAGTGAACGTTTTTTAAACTCACTTGAAATGTGTTCATTTAACCCTGGTGGGTTTGTTGCGTCTACCCTAATCTGCCACAACATTTCCCTGTGCAATAAAATGTTCTCCCAGTCTCCTGAAAATGGTGTTGTTGCAATTTGCTCAAGTATAAATAAAACAAACTTACTGAAGTTTTGACAACATGCAGCATGCCTTGCCAATGCACTTCTATTGTCCCCCTTTCTTATGCTATATACATGCTGATATATTCGTTGTTTCAAACTATTCTTAGTCTTGCCTATATAAAATAAGCTGCATGTGCAACAAGTAGCAAGATACATAATTTTTTCTGCTAAACAATTTAAACATTTTACTGTGTCCCAATGATTAATAATGCTCAAAACTCCATTATCCTTATTCACATTAATATAGGAACAATATGCACATTGGTGACATTTTCTAGTCTTAGGTACACCCCTGCTCGTACAACTTCTTTCCAACATCATCTTAACATTCTGCTTGTTTTTGTATGTGAAAACCGGTGGTGATTTAAATAAAATGACAGATGTTACTATCAACTTGTAACATCCAGTTTCTGTTGATACTCTTTTCAATAGCCTTACTATCAGTTGTATAATGCAACACCATATTTGTATTCGGTGTTAGTACCCTAGTCATTTTGTTTTCCATTGTGTTAACCGTGCTGGACGCCCCATGTTTTATAATGGGTGCATATTTATCCTGTCTCCCAACCCAAACTTCACCTATAATTTTCTCCAATAAATCTATGGGATATCCCCTATCAATAAACATTTTTTTAATTACTGTAAATTCTTCTAAACAATCAGAAAAATCAGAAGTTAGACGTGAAGCTTAACTACCCCCCTTTTTTGACAAATGGGGTGGCAGCTCGTGTAATACAAATATGTGTTACAAAATGTAGGTTTCCTAAAAATTCTAGTAGCAAGAGTAGCATCACCTTTGTTAAAAAATAAAATATCTAGATAATTCATCACTTTCACATCCTGTTTAAATGAAAACTTCAAAAAGGCGGACCTACACTGCATAAAATTGAAAAACATTTCTAACTGTTCTCTAGTGCCTGTCCACAGGAAAAATAAATCAACCAAAAATCTAAAATAGACCAGGCAAAACCTATATAGTGGGAATTTGAACAAAACATTCAGTTCCCACCATAACATGACTGTGTTCGCAAACAGGGGGTGCATGCAGCGCCCATCGCAACCCCGTTTCTGTTTGTAAAATTCACCTTCAAATGTCAAAAAATTGTTACTTGAACAGTTCCATGAAATTGCATATGGTTCTTTCTCATCATCGTGAAGATAACTACATTTAAAAATTATGTCTCTAAACCAATCCAAGCCAGTTTCTTGTGGGATTACAGTGAAGAGACTGTTCACATCACAAGTCACCCAAAATACATTGTTTGGTATCACCACGGTTTGTAACTTACTAAAAAGGTCCCAGGAGTCTTTGCTCAAGACTCATATCTAACATTTAGTTACTGTTGCTTTATTTCTGTTTGCTATGTTTAATTGGCTGATTAGTTCTAGTGAATGTTTCAAATGGGTGTGTCTTTGTATTGTATTCAGAAGTTTTTACTTCACTATTTGTCTTGGTTCTGAGGATGTCTTAATGTAGATGAAAGCGCTTAGCCCAGTAGATTTGTTACTTTCAAGATTTTTAGATTAAAACTGTGTTTTAGCCTTCTGACTGGTTTCGGCATCTTTATTATTGGAATTGTTTCGCAGCCTGGATACTTAGGTTCATAGGTAGGTACTAGGCTATCGGCCCTGGGGCCTATATAAGCCTAGCCAAAAAGGTTCCCTGGCTTTCGCCACCCAAGAAAATTATTTTCCTGTGCCCCTGTCAAGCAGTGCCACAGAAGTGATCCCTGGGGTGAATTTTCTATTCCCCATCAAGTCGTCAAGGTTTTTTTTTTTAAAGAGGGCCAATGAGGAGCTTTTCTTGACATGAATGGGTAGTTTGTTTCAGAGTATGGGAAGTCCCTGGGTCAGGAATCTATCCCTCCAGCATGTTCCTTTTATTGTGGTGACAAGGTTTAGGTCCCTGGAGCATGTGGTTCAGAGAGATTGGGATTTAAGTGTAGAATGCCCAGCAGCTCTGGACATAGCTCTGGACATAGCTTTGTATGTTAGGCAGAGATCGCCTCTGAGTAGGCGATCAGTGACTGTGGATTTATTTTGGTTACTGTGTTGAGTTCTACAAGGATCCTATCATGTCAGCTGGCAACACACAAGTTTTATTTTCTGATGCACCCCCCCCCCCAACTCAAACGGGAACGACCTTGGGATGTTAACACTTTTGTTACAACAATTTACACAGTCTGTAACTTTGTTAAATGATAATCTTAATGGACTAAGTAATGTACGTCAAAATAATCAAGGTACAACTGTTAAAACCTACAACTGTTAAAACCACCAACTATCGTGACAACACTGCTTTTGTTAGTGGGCATGGAACCATGTCTGACTTATCTTCAGTTCTGAAAGTTTATGCTTGGCTCAACAACTTGTGTGGTGGTCAAGCAACAGAACCTATTGTGTCAGACTCTGGGTGAGTTCTGACTATTTTAGAACAGATTGGGCAGTTAGAGAAGGTACTGTACAAGTTCCAAAAAATAGTTGTTCAACTGTAATGTTTTGAAGAAAGTGTATGGAGATCGCACGTACCTAAAGGACTACGAGTTTGGAAGTACCCCCAGGGGGTTGAAGCAAACTCAGTTTTTCACGTTGAGCTTACTGAGTTACTCGATCATACCGGACTGGAATTGACAAGGTTAAGATAACAAAAGAGCAAGCAGGACCAAGAAGGTCGGAGAGACAAGCAGGGAGAAAGCAGGTGAACAATTGGCAGGGACAAGGGCATCAACCGACGAATGGCAGGAGGTACCACAATTTCAAGAATGGCCAGAATTATAGGAATTAAATGGGTCAATTCCAGAAGCCTGCTCCAGTACTAATAGATCAGGTATTGTAAAAATGACTTCATTTTACAATTTCAACATTTACAATTTTTCAAGTATGATTATAGGGCCTCAACATCACAGTCTATTTTTGAAAGGTTTTAAATTTATTCCTGCAAAAGGAGCCCGAGTACAGGATATCATACTCGATTTAAAAATGTTTAGTCACAAACTTAATTTCAGAGTTGTGTATGATGGTGGGGAATCAGAAATAAGAGAAAATGATGACTTCAAAAGGTCCAGTACGTTTAACCCTCCATTGCATCCAGCCATTAACGTTTTTGAAAGGCAATGTGAAAGGGAATTAAGATCACTGTTGAGGAACAAACACTGTAGATTTTACAATCTCTCTCAAGATGAGAGTCAGCTGCTTTATGAAATCAGGCAAAACAGAGGAATTTGTTGTATGAAGCTCGATAAGGGAGGGGGATTGGTCATTATGGAGTGACTATAGTGGTCGTATGATGAATTTGCTTAACAACACTGAAGTATATGGGGTAGTTTCCCTGAAAGAAGCCAATCTAGCATACAGTTCTGTGAAGATTGTGCTTGATGAACTTTTGTTATTCGACTCCATTTCCAAACCCCTCTGATTATTTGAGGGTAGAAAATCCACTACTACCTAAGATTTTTGGGATTCCTAAAATTCACTCTAATCAAGAAGACCCACCGCTACGTCCAATAGTTGCAGCAAGGGGGTCTGTGACTGAACCCATAGCAAAATATGTTGATAAGAGACTTGAGCATCTTTTTGACAGATTTCCCCACATTTTAAAAGACTCCTGGGGCCTTTTGAGTAAGTTACAAAAGTACAGTTTTGTACCTACCATAAATGTAGATGTTCGAGTGTTCACCCTGCTGCAGTCATCACACTTGGGTTATCCTGGCGTCAGGCGGTCCCGCAGTCGGCCTGAGTTCCAAAGTCTTGGTCCGGCGTCGGTTGCTGTCGCTTCTTCCCTGACGTCAGTGCGCCAGGGGTATATAAGAGGCATCCGATGCCATTTTCTTCAGTTTTTCGTGCCCCAGATGTCAGGTGTCCCCAATAGGTAGGCAATATATATATTGCTATATAAAAATGTACATATAAAAATAAAATACCTTCAGGCACAAGCAAATACACCACAGAGGTTTTATAGGAGAGAATGGTATAGATAAGTCCAGCTAGTTCAGAGGGGATGGAGGGAGGGTAACCTGGACTGCAGCAGGGTGAACACTCGAACATCTACATTTATGGTAGGTACAAAACTGTACTATGTTCATCGTGTTAACCTGCTGCAGTCATCACACTTGGGTTGAATCCCAAAGCCAAGGATGGGTGGTGGAGTTAAACAGGGTTAGAAGAAGCTAGTAGCCCCTGCAAAACTGCAGTGGCAAAACCAGCTCTAGTCTTAGAATATAGAGGTAAGTGATAGTGTTTGGTGAAGGTGTGCACTGAACTCCAAATTGCAGCTTCCAGAATATCCTTGGTTGGCACCCCCCTGAGAAAGGCTGCTGATGTAGCTGTAGCCCTGGTGGAGTGGGACCTAATGTTAGCAGGTACCGGTTTCCCATGATGCGTGTAGCAGAAACGTATGCAATGTCCTATCCATTTTGAAATGGTCTGTTTTGAGATAGCTTTTCCTTGTGATCCTGCAGCACAGGCTACAAAGAGCTGGTCAGATTTTCTGAAAGCCTTGGTTTTATCAAAGTAGTAACGTAATTGCCTGTGAATGTCCAAAGAGTGCAGGAGTTTTTCTCCTTTGTTCTGGGGATTTGGGAAAAAGGTGGGCAAATGCATGGTTTGGTTTGGGCCACACTGGATACCACCTTTGGCATAAAGGAAGTGTTAGTTCATAGAGAGACTCTGTCTTGATGAAAAATGAGGAAAGGCTCCATTGCCATTAGTGCCTGTAGCTCTGAGACTCTTCTAGCTGAAGTTATTGCTAGTAGCAGGGCAGTCTTCCATGAAAGAAATTTTAAATCAGCTGAAAAAGCTGGTTCAAAGAGCGGCAGTGTAAGCTTTTCCAGAACAAAGTTGAGATGCCAAGTAGGTGTCGGTGCTCTCCTGGCCGGTCTTATGTTTTTAGCCCCTCTGAGGTACTGTCTTAGGAGTGGATGTGAAAATAAAAGGAGGATCCGTGTTGTAATGAGCTGAAATTGCTGAGGTGTGGATCTTAATAGATGAAAAGGAAAGTCCTTTGTGCAACATCTCAGTTAAATATTGTAGAATCTGAGGAATGTTTGGATCAAAGGGATTTTGGCCTTTAGCCTGGGTTCCAGGCGCAAAATCTTTTCCATTTGTCTGAATAGGTTTTCCTGGTGCTGGGCCTCCTGGCCTCCAGAATGACATCCATAACAGCTTTGGATAGAGGTGTTGGCTGGTTGTTTAGGTAATTTGCCATGCAACCAGGTTTAAATGTCTTGAGCCTGCTTGTGTAGAATCTGATTGTCTCGCTGGGTGAGCAGATGAGGAATTTGTGGTAAAATCCATGGTGGGCCATGGGCCATGTTCCTTAGAATTGGATACCAGTGCTGGCATGGCCAGTCTGGTGCAATGAGTATCATTTGTGGCCTCTCTAATCTGACTTTCAGCAGTACCTTTGCTAGAAGAGGCAGTGGAGGAAAGGCATACACTGTTAATGTTTTCCAACTGAATGAGAGGGCGTCCACTTTCCAAGCTTGTGGGTGGAATGTCCTTGTGCAAAATATTTGAAGTTGGTAGTTTTGGGGTTGGCAAACAGATCTATGTCTGGGCGTCCCCATTTTTGAGTTATCATTGCAAATACTTGTGGATCTAGTTTCCACTCGTGGGGATCCATGATGTTTCTGCTTAGGTCGTCTGCCAATGTGTTTTTCTTTCCTGGCAGGAATTGTGCTTGTAGTTGAACTTGGTAAGACAGTGCTGTGTTCCACAAGGTCATTGCTTGCCTGCATAGAGGGTAGGAATGTGTGCCCCCTTGCTTGTTTATGTACCACATTACTGTGGTATTGTCCGTCTTTATTATTAGTTGTCCTGGGTATAAGAGGTCCTTGAAAGCTGTTAGGGCATTCTATACTGCTAGCATTTCTTTTTGATTGATATGCAGATGCCTTTGATCTGTAGTCCATTTGCCCTGAATGCACTGTCCTGCCATGTGTGCTCCCCAGGCATAGTCCGATGCATCTGTTGTCATAGTTTGCCTGGCTGTGGGTAAGGTGAAAGGCTGACCCTTGTTGAGGTGACATGCCTGTGCCCACCATAGAGACTCCTGTTGTAGGCAGGGAATGAGTGGTATCATTGTTTCCAAGCTGTGGCTGTGCTGAGTCCATATGCTTTTCAGGTACCATTGCAATTTCCTCATATGCAGTTTTGGAAATGGTATTAGTAGTATGCAAGATGCCATGAATCCCAAGGCCTGCAGAATATTTCTTGCAGGGAGTTGGGTCTTTGTTGCCATTATTTTGAAGTACTAAGTCAGCTGTTGTTGCTTGCCTGGCGTGAGATAAGCCATCTGGGCCGTTGTATTCAAGCTGGCACTCAGGAATATTATGTTTTGTGAGGGCACTAGTTTTGATTTCTTTTCGTTTACTGTATATCCTAGGCAATTTAGAAGGTGTTTGACAAATACCAGATGCTTTAATAGAATGTCCTTGCTTTCTGCTTGAATAAGGCAGTCATCCAGGTATGGGTATATTTGAATTCCTCTTCGCCTGCAGTATGCAATTACTGGTGCCAAGCATTTTGTGAAGACTCTGGGTGCAGTAGATAAGCCAAAGGGCAGTGCAGAGAATTGATAATGGGTCTCCGAGAGGGAGAGTATGGTCGGACAAGGGTCCAATGCTGGTCCCGCCTTCGGAGCCAACGAGGGAGCATTGGCTACCAGCTCCTTCGATAGAAGGGCGTATTGAGGAGATCGGAGCGGTACTCGGAACTGAAAGACCGGAGGAGGTTAGCAGAACCGACGGTTCCACCATGACAACTTCCACACACTCCATCTCCGAACTCAGAAGAGTCGGAGGAGGAATCTAAACAGTTGTTGTTTGGGCTGTCGGCACCATTTCCATCTGGGATGGTCCCGAAAGTATTTTGGCTAATGCTGGTGTACTAAGAAGCCTCTTCACCACCCTCTCCACATTATCATGCTCCCGGATGACCGAGAGGAATGGGTTGAAGACCGGTGACTGCCTGCCACAGATTGTAATAAAGGAGACTGTGGAGCAGACCGCACCAGTTCCAAGGCAGGAGACCTGGAATGCTTGTGGGACCTTACTGGCTCCGAAAACACAGATGGAGGCGTAGGCGATAGTGTCTTGTCAGAACAGACAGTCGGGTCCAACTTAGCTTGTAGTTTGCCCTTCTCTTTAGCCGGATCAGAACTCGGAGCCAAAGAGGATGAAGGCCTGGGGTTTTCCAGTTTTTTTGCTGGCCGAGTCCCCTCCATAGCAGCATCAAAGGGGCCCTTCAGTAAACCTCTTAGGATTAATTTGTTTTTTTCTCTTCTGCAGGACTCGTGAACTAAAAGCATGGCAGACAGAACACGAATCCTGCAGGTGAACAGGTCCTAAACAATATACGCAACTCATGTGCCTGTCCATAAGGGAGATATTTTGACAGCACGAATTGCACTTTTTGAAATCCAGAGGTTTCGATTCCTTGGCAGTATCTTTCGACATAATGTCGAACAGCACTATGTAAGGCTAGACAAAGAGAAAAAACACTACTGACAAGATAACTATCCAATAATAAAAAAAAAAATTTGTCTGTTAACAGCCAGGAAAGAAGAGAAGGGGGGAGAAGTTAAATGGCAAACTCCCCACCTAAGTAGAGCCTCTAACTTAAAACGGCAACTCCTTATAAACAAACGCAAGTCACTCGGACGGGATAGGGAAGGTAGAAGAACGAAGGACAGGTATTAATAATAAGTTAGAAAGATGAATAAGACGATTGTTTTTCAAAAAGTATAACAAATAGAAAAAACACTTAGCCTGAGCTAGTATGTGCAATCTCGACGCTGCAAGCGGCAAACGAGATCTGGTTAACTACTGCTAGGCATGCTGGGATAGGGTCTAGCCTCCAGCCAATAAAAGCTCTCGAGCTATATTATACGGCCGAGTCAGAGCAGAGGGTCAGCTCTGAACCCAAACCACAAGAATGAAGGCGAGATATGGACAACATAACATTAACTGTTTGAAGATGTATACAGGTATGCATGGTTGTATCGAGTTAACAGGTTCTGGGGTGTTCTGGGGGTGTATCTGTTTTTCTGAGGGTTTTCATAAAAAACAAAGTCTTGTAAATGTGACTCAAGTTCCAATATTGAAAAGAAAAAAACTGTATAAAGGGATTAACTTGCCAAATATGAATGGGTGACTGCATCACAAAAGGTGAAAATAGACATTTAAAAAAGTTGCTGTATACAATAGATGATAATGACTTCTTACCGCAATGGTTACACTTTCCATATTATCTTGGGATGTAAACTGTCTCACAGATGCATACAAAAAGGAAAGAATACTTAATTATATTAAGAAATGTTGTTGTCTTTTGGATTTTCCCGGTTAGGGGTTGCCACAGTGGAACTCTGGTCCGTTAATGATTGGCAGTAGATTTTCACGGTGCCGAGTTGCTAGCTCGATGCCCAACCTTCAACGAAGGCATGCCCATTCACGCATGTATTTCGGAACGCCACTCGACCAGCGGGGAGGACATGCAGACTCCACACAGAAGGCACTCCCCTGCACACTAGCTGAGAATCGAACAGGAGAACCTCTTGCTGTGAGGCAACAACGCTACCACTGCACCACCGCGGACTATACTCTTAACAGAGTGCAAATAGCAATGCTACAGGAGACCCATTTGGAAAGAACCGAGCATGTGACTTTAATAAAGAAAGGATTTCAGGATGGGTATTCAGCAGATTATCAGGGACAAAGAAAAACAGTAATAATTATATTAATTAAGAGAGGAGCTCTGGCAGTGACAGCAGAGGGAAAAGATAATGGTATACTTGTGTTGGAAAGACATTTCTAGCAAGAGAGGAAGATTACGCTAGCAATAAATATTCCACCTAAAACTGCTACTGCAGAGCTTAAGAAAATTTGGGGAGAAATAATCAACTTTCACCAAGGATTATTACTTACAGGTGAGGACCGGAACTTGATTTGAAACAGTGAGGATGTATCTGGGAGATCTAGAAGGGAAAATATACCGAGAGAGTAGATTTCTGAAGAACTTTATGAAAATATTTGGTATGGAAGACATGAATTCAGCAGTAGGAACTTTGCAAGAATTTACATATTATTCCCCAAGGTACAATAACTGGACTAGACTACAAAGAAATTATATTTAACAGAAACATATGCATTTAATTGAGAACTTTGGCCCACATGCAATAAGTGCTTCATATCATGCACCAATAATCACCAAAATAATAAGGAAGTACAAGGATAATAAACATGAGTTTAGAAAGACTGCTGTTAAGCAAGAGCTTTTTGATAACTCCAGAGCACAATACGTTTTGGCGCGACTATGGCAACAACTCTTTCAACTTTCTGTTGCCTAACTTATGGAACCTATAACAAGAAAAATAACCAAAGATCCTGTAGCGGTATTAGACACATTTCAGAAATTTTATGAAAATTTGTATAAAGAATAGAAGTGGGGAAATCAAGGAAGAAGCACAAATGTAAATATTTCTGGAAGACTTAAATATGCCCACGGTTGGAGGTAGATGAGGCTCTACAAGTAATCGTTAAGATAAGAGGAGAAGAGATGAAAACTTGTGGTTTATAACTAATCTGCAGCAAAAGTCTCCAGGAACAGATGGCATTCCAGTGGAAGCTTGGAAGCTGGGAGGTAAGAAAGTGATCAAGATCTGGAAAGTTTTGTTTACCAGTATTATGAAAGGAGTGTTGGGGGGGGGCACAAATACCCTGGAAAAAAGCTGTGGTGGTTGCAATTCCTAAAGATGGTAGAACAATCTGATCCAAATTCATATAGGCCCATTTCAATTTTAAAATATGATTATAATGTGTTTATTTCTAGAACTGTTAAAAAGAATGGCAAAGGTGATACAAAAACGGACAGATACGAATGTATGTGGTTTTATGAAGGTCAGGCAAACATGCGACAACATTAACAGAACAGTGATAATCCAGAGGGAAGCAGAATGTAAGAAAATACCACTGTTACTGGTGGGTCTTGATGCTGATAAAATCCCAGCTAACTTTGTCGAATGCTTTATGTATAGGACAATGGAAGCATCTGCACTTCCTGATTTAATAACAACAGTTAACTAGAAGGCTATATGAGGGTTCTAAGACAAAAATCATAGTGGGAGGGTTCCTCTATGATAAGTGGTGCTTGAATAGAGAATCCAGGAAGGGGTGTCCCCTTTCCATTTTGTTATATGCATTATTACATTTAGAACTATTGGCAAAGAAAATAATGTACTCGGAAATTAAAGGATATGACTGGCATGGTATTCAAGAACAGTTGGCTTTATTTGCAGATGATATTTTGTACCTGATGGAACCAGAAAAGGACATCTAGTGTTTTGGAAGATTCTAAGACAGTTTTTTTTTTCAGAATATAAAATTAATGTTGATAAAACGCTATAAACAATGTACCCCATGAGTTAGTTCAGCGATACCTATATTTATGGGGACACGATAAAGTTAAGTATTTAGGAATATGGATTAAAAAGGATTCTGCCATGGATAAGGATATGTGGGAAGAAAATTAACAAAAGATAATACAAAAAAACTAAGAAAATGGAAGCTCTTGCCTGTCCATATGGATAGCAAGATATAAGCAGTAAAAATGTTCTTAGTCCCTTTAGTTTTATACACAAGTCAAGCATATTTTTAATCAACCACACAATTTGGAAGGAGAAGAGGGCAAAAGTCAAGTGGGACAAGTTGAACCTCCCAACAGAACAAGGAGGTTTAGGATTGCCTGATTTGAAGGGATACTTTAGAGCTACACAGTTAAGGCTCTTATTTATAACACAAGCAGAAAGCTACATTTTAAAGTGGAAAGGGATGGTGATGAAGCAGGGGGTAATTCAAGAAAAAGGAGATTTTGGGCGCAGATCCTTAAGAAGAATAATTGTCAGAGAACATTACATTCATAAAGTAGCAAACAGTACACTAAGAACTAAGCCAACAAGAGACCGGAGATTCTGATGATAGGGATGACTGCAATTAGGGGTACAGAGAATAGGTAAGAGGGGGATGCTGGCAAAGGAATTAAAGGTATTAGGAACAAATAATTAGAGATGGAAAGGTAACAGAATAGGAAGAGGCTAAGAAGACATTTGGATTGCTGGCCACTGCTTGCTTTCCCTATCAGAGATTGAGATCACAGTATACAGAAAGAGAAAAAAGACCTGCACTGGTTGAGTTTTTAACTGAATCTTATACAAAGGCTGATGTTAAAAAAGGGACAACTAGTGGGGCATATAAAAATATTACATGATAACTATAGGAATCAAATCAGAAGAGTTCAGAAGATTGTGAATTGCATTTCTAATCTTTCCAAAGAAACAATGGGAGGGCATATGTACAGCTCTAAATATGAAACAAAATCTAGAAGATATAGGATTTTTTTTGCTTGAAAGTGTTTGCACAGATACTTTTCATACCCCTAATTTTTTTTTTAAGTGGATGGCAAATGTTGGAGATGTAATGGGGACAAGAGAGTTACCTGGAAGCATATGTTCTCAGAGTGTAAGGAGTTGGAAGACTTTAAATTCCCTACAAAGTACTCTGTTAGGAATACTGGGTGAGCAAATAAGTGTAAATAACAAATTTGTTTTTTGAGCTGGGATACAAGATCTGAATTGCCTAGACATAGTAAGGCCTTGTTAAGTTTTATTGCAGTGGCTGCCAAAAATGCAATTACTAGAAAATGGAAATCAAAATCTAAACCAACTATACTTGGGAGTAAATTTTTATAACAGAGATAACAGAACAGGAAGTGGGATCCTTAGAAAAGTGTAGGAATAAATTACACAGAAAAATGAAACTCTGGGAACAATACATACAGAAAAATGTTTTTCAGGAGGAACAAGGTTTAAGAGAAGGAAGGAATTTGACAATTTATGTAATGTTGCTTTGATTATATGACATACAATAATATTTGTAATGTATAATGTTTCTAAATGTGGACTTATATTAATATAAAAACAAACAATATTAAGTTGGTCTATATCGCAAGTGATGATTCAATAAAGGTGTTTAAAACAAAAGCTAGTCAGAGTTTTGCTCAATTCACCAAGAACAGAAAAAAAAGAAGTTATGTCCTTACCATAACATTCCATGTGAGTTGTTCATCTCGCCTTTTTGTTCTTACACGTGGGTCGAATCGGCTGCTTTTCAAGCTCAGACTCTCAGAGAAGCCCGAGACCCAGTGAATATCCCATGATGCCCTGCTATGAGTCCCCAGATCTAGTATGCTGCAACCAATACAGCCTACCGATAGAATAGGACTATAAAGTCTACCTCCTCAGGTAACTCCAAGAGTAGAAGGATAGAAGAAGAGCAGGAATGTATAAGCAGACTGACAGCTGAACCAATCTACCAAGGCAACCATCTCACTCGACTGGAGGGGGGAAGGTGGGCGGGAATCTAAGAACAAAAAGGCGAGATGAACAACTCACATGGAATGTTATGGTAAAGACATAACTTCTTTATGTGAAGTTGTTCTATCTCGCCGTTTTGTTCTTGCACGTGGGTAGCGTCCCAAGCACCCTAATCCTGGGTGGCTCACGGAAGAACATTCCTGAGCACAGTGTAACAAACGTAGCCCTGTCCCTGGAGGTCCTATCCACTTTGTAATGAGTAATAAACGTGTGAGGTTTTGACCACGTGGCAGCTGCATAGATGGTATCTAAAGGCAAGCGAGCTGCATGAGCTAATGATGTAGAAACAGCTCGTGTAGAATGGGCTTTGACGATGGTTTCTAATGGTTGATTAGTGGAAGTATAAATGAATCTGATGCAATCAGAGAACCACTTGGATAGAGTGATTTTTGATACTGAGCAACCTTTCTTATTGTCTGCATAAGACACGAAGAGTTGGTCCGATTGTCTGAAATCCTTCGTTCTATCCAGATAGAACCTCAGTTGTCTATGTACATCAAGCTTGTGTAACATATATTCTAGTTTGTTGGTATGATGTTTGAAGAAGGTTGGGAGCTCAATGGATTGATTTAAGTTACTTTCCGAAGAGATCTTGGGAAGAAAGGTAGGATTAGTTCTGAGGGACACTATCAGGATGAAAAATCAAATATGGGGGTTTGACGGACAAGGCTTGAAGTTCGGAGACCCTACGTGCAGATGTGATGGCTACCAGGAATAGTGTTTTCCAAGACAAAAACTTTACATGACAAGATGAAGCAGGTCCAAAGGGAGTGAGCATCAGTTGGGATAAAACCAGATTCAAATTCCATGGGTAGATAGGATGCCTAATAGGTGGCCTGAGATGGTGGGTTCCTTTTAAGAATGCTTTACAAAGCCTATGCGACATGATGTTAGAGATGTTGAAGCCCACATGAAAGTTTGAGATAGCAGCCAATTGAACTCTAATGGTAGCAGCAGCCGCGCCATCATAGAACAATGACGACAAGAATTCTAAGATGGTATGGATAAGGTGCTACATAAGGGTCAGTGTCATGTTGAGAAGCCCAGTGAACAAAATGTTTCCATTTGCTGTTATATAGTTTCCTGGTAGATAGCTTATGAGATGAAACTATAATGTGTTGGACCGCAGAAGATAACTCATGTGACCTGGCTAATGTGGGAATCGGAGCAGCCAAGCTGTCAGTTTCAGGGACGTGAGGGAGGGGTGGAGAACTCCCGACGAATGAGTCAGAAGATCCGGCACTGGGTCCAGGATCCATGGTTCTTCCACTTGATACTTCCGCAGGAAGGGAAAACAAATCTGCCGAGGCCAAGACGGGGCTATTAAAATCACAATCCTTCCCAGACTTTTGGCTTTCTGCATGAATCTGGGAATTAGAGGTATTGGCGGAAAGGCATATAGAAGACCCGGAGGCCAATCGTGTATGAGCACATCCCTCGGTTCATTCCCCAGTGGGGGATAAAGGGCAAAGTAGCTGCTGCATTTGGCATTCATTGGCGACGCAAATAGGTCGCAGCAAGGCTGGCCCCATCTGTGGAAAATATTTTCCACCACTTGTTGTTTGAGAGACCACTCGTGAGGCAACAGCATGGCTCTGCTTAGTTTGTCCGCTATCACGTTGGATGACCCCGGGATGTGCATTGCTATCAGAAAGTGTCTGTTGGATACCGCCCATTGCCAGATCCTTAGGGCCTCCCGGCATAAAGGGTACGATCTGGTTCCCCCTTGTTCGTTGATGTACCAGATGACCGACATGTTGTCCGTCTGGATAGCAATTGTGCCCGGAGAAAGAGAGTCATGAAAGTGTTGCAACGCTAGGAACACCGCTCTCAGCTCTAGGACATTTATATGCAAGTACGTTTCCATGACTGACCAAGTGCCTTGGACCGTCTTTCCCTGAAATAGCCCCACCCACCCTATCGGGGAAGCATCCGTGGTCACTGTGGCTGTGGGTTGGGGAAGAACGAAGGGACGTCCGATTGTCACTTGGTCACTGTTCAACCACCAACTGAGATCTTTTTTGCGAAGATTGGTTAACCGGATCTCGTGTGACATGGGTAGTTGTTGGTAAGACCATTGTGCGAAAAGTAACCACTGAAGAATTCGCATGTGCATGAGGCCTAACGGAACTGCTATCAATGTGGCTGCCATTGCGCCTAAAAGCTGTACTATCTGGGATGCTGGAGCTTTGTTGCGGACTAGGAGACTAGATAACTGTTTTCTGAGAGTTTTGATTCTTGAGTGGGGCAACCTGATCCTTGCATTGATGGTGTCCAGTTCTGCTCCTATAAATGTAATATGCTGCGAGGGTGATGGTGCAGATTTTTTTGAAATTTAGGGTTATGCCCAACTGAGAACAAAGGTCTATGGTGTAGTCTCTTGCTTGGATTAGTTGATGCCTGGAGGTGGCAGTGAGGAGCCAGTCGTCCAGATATGGAAACACCCGGAATTCCAACCGTCTCAGGTGAGCCGTGACCACTGCCATACATTTGGTGAACACCCTGGGGGCTGTGGTGAGACCAAAGGGCAGGGCTCTGAATTGATAATGACTGGCCCCCAGCCAGAAACACAGGTGATCTCTGGATGATCTGTCCATTTTGATGTGGTAGTAAGCATCCTTGAGATCTATAGAGCACATCCAATCGCCCTTTGCTAGGAAAGTACAGTTTTGTACCTACCATAAATGTAGATGTCCGATAGGTATGCATCTGCAGTCCTTACATATGGGTTGTCCTGCCTCAGGCAGCCCTTCGGTCGGCCGGATTCCAAAGTCTGGGTCCAGCGTCGGCTGATGTCGCCCTCTCCCCGACGTCAGAGCGCCTGGGGTATAAAAGCGTCAACCAATGCCATCTTCCTCAGTTTTTCTTGCCCCAGATGCCAGTGCCCTCTAAGGAAGGCTAAATTTGGAGAGATGCAAAAAATTCCAAACATGCACAGTAATATAAAACAAATACACCATAATAGATAACCCCCGCTAGCTATAAGAGGGATAAGTACCCAGGAAATACCACAGAGGGGAAGGAGGGAGGGTAAACCTGACTGCAGATGCATACCTATCGGACATCTACATTTATGGTAGGTACAAAACTGTACTATATGTCCTTCAAGGATGCATCTGCAGTCCTTACATATGGGTAGAATACCATAGCCAAGTTGGGGTTGGTAGGGGGATGGTGTAGCTAAAATGCCCTGCAGGACTGCCGTAGCAAAGCCTGCTCTGGATCTGGAATATAAGGGTAAGTTGTAATGCTTGGAAAATGTATGCACGGAGCTCCATGTAGCAGCTTCTAAAATGTCCTTGGTAGCCACCCCTCTTAAGAAGGCTGTGGAGGTGGCTGTGGCTCTGGTGGAATGAGGTCTAATGTTAGCTGGCACGGTTTTGCCATGAAAAGAGTAACAGAATCAAATGCAATTCCCTATCCATTTTGAAATTGTCTGTTTGGAAATTGCTTTTCCTTGTACACCAGCAGCATATGCTACAAATAGCTGGTCAGATTTTCTGTAAGTCTTAGTTCTGTCCAAGTAGTAGCGCAACTGTCTGTGAATGTCCAGGGTATGCAGAAGTTTCTCCCCTTTGTTTTGTGGATTTGGAAAGAAGGTAGGCAGGTGAATAGCTTGGTTCAGTGAGACCCTGGATACCACCTTTGGCATGAATGAAGGATTGGTTCTCAGTGAAACTCTGTCCTGATGAAAAATAAGAAATGGTTGTACTGCCATGAGGGCCTGCAACTCAGATACTCTTCTTGCTGAGGTTATGGCCAGAAGGAAGGCAGTCTTCCAAGACAGGAACTGTAGTTCTGAAGATGCTGCTGGTTCAAAGGGAGGTAGAGTTAATTTTTCCAACATGAAGTTAAGGTCCCATGTAGGCACTGGTGGTTTCCTTGGAGGATTGATGTTTTTAACTCCCCTTAGAAACTGCCTTAGGAGAGGATGAGAAAAGACAGGTGGATCAGTATTGTATTCTGCTGAAATTGCTGAAGCATGAATTTTTATGGAAGAGTAAGAAAGGCCATTGTGGAGCATTTCCACCAAGTATTCCAGGATATGTGTCAAGTTCATCACTGTCGCATCTAGGCCCTTTGTGGTGTTCCAAGTGCAAAATCTTTTCCATTTTGCTGAATATGCCTTTCCTGTGGAAGGCCAGCAAGCTTCCATGATGATGTCCTTCACTGTCTTGGATAGCTTATCCTGGTGAGGAGTCAAGGTATTCTCCAGGCTGTCAGCTGCAAGGTTTTCAGGCTGGAGTGCAGAGTTTTGTAATTGTGTTGTGTCAGAAGAAGTGGCCATTGTGGTAGAGGCCACGGTTTCGTTCGTGACATGCTCCTTAACAGTGGGTACCAGTGCTGTCTGGGCCAGTCCGGAGCTATCAGAATCACTTTGGGCTGCTCTGTCCTGATCTTCAGTAAGACCTTGGTCATTAATGGAAGAGGTGGGAATGCATACACTGTTAGAGTATTCCAGCTGAAAGAGAGGGCGTCCACTTTCCATGCTTGTGGGTGGTATGTCCTTGAGCAGAATTTCTTCAGCTGATGGTTGTGGTGGGAGGCAAAAAGATCTATGTCCGGTCTCCCCCATGATTGTGTTATCTGAAGGAAGATGTCTGGATGCAGCATCCATTCGTGTGGATCCATGATATTTCTGCTTAGGCTGTCCGCCAGTATATTGTCTTTTCCTGGCACAAACTGGGATTGCAGCTCTATATTGAGTTTTAGGGAAAGTTCCCAAAGATTCATTGCCAGCCTGCAAAGAGGGTAGGAATGGGTACCTCCTTGCTTGTTTATGTACCACATAACTGTGGTATTGTCTGTCCTTATTAGCAGGTGTCCTTGATGCAAGAAATGTTTGAAGGCCTCGATTGCATGTATCGCCGCCAGCATTTCCTTCTGGTTTATGTGCATGAGCAATTCTTTCTGTGACCATAGTCCTTGGATGCATCTGCCCTCCATGTGTGCTCCCCATCCATGGTCTGAAGCGTCCGTTGTAATGGTTTGGCTGATTATTGGTTTGCTGAAGGGCAGACCCCTGTTTGACTGGCTTGCTTGAGCCCACCACCAAAATTCCTTTTGAAGGCATGGAATGAGTGGTATCAAAGCTTCTAGGCTGTGACTGTGCTGGCACCATAAACCCCTTGGGTACCATTGTAGTTTCCTCATATGTAGCCTTGCTTGTGGAATCAGAAGAATGCAAGATGCCATGTAACCCAGGGCCTGCAGGATTTTCCTTGCAGTCAGCTGAGTTTGTTTTGTCAGTTTTTCGAAATAATCCAGTAGTTGTCTTTGTTTTTCTTCTGTGAGAAAAGCCATTTGGGTGGTTGTGTCTAGTTTCGCACCCAGAAAAATTATCCTTTGGGATGGAACAAGTCTTGATTTGTGAATGTTGACTGTATATCCCAAAGCCAGTAGGCGGATGGCATAATTCAAGTGTTTTACCAAAGTTTGTTGGCTGTCCGCTTGTATAAGGCAGTCGTCCAGATATGGGTATATTTGAATCCCCTGAAGTCTGCAGTGTGCAATTACTGATGCCAGGCATTTCGTGAATACTCTGGGTGCAGTAGATAAGCCAAAGGGCAATGCTGAGAATTGATAATGCTCTGAACCTGCAAGAAATCTGAGCTGTCTTCTGCAACTTTGTCTGATAGGGACATGCAGGTATGCCTCCTTGAGGTCTAGAGGTACCAGCCAAGACCCCTTGCCTAGCATGGGAATGAGTTGCTGTAGGGTCAGCATTTTGAATTTTGGCACAATGAGATAAGTATTCAGTGCGGACAAGTCGAGAATAGGCCTCCATTGTTTTTCTTTTCTTGGGACAAGGAATAGTCTGGAATAAAGTCCTTGGCCTTGTTCTGAGAGAGGAACCTTTTCTATAGCTTTCATTTGCAATAGGTTGGAGATTTGTTTTAAAGCCTCTGCCCTTTGATTCGGTGGCAGGTTTGGCATGCCTTTTCTTTTTGGTAATGTATGAAAAATGGAACCTGTATCCTTTGTCTATTATTTGCAGTGTCCATTTGTCCCTTGTAATACTGTGCCAATTTTTTGAGAATAAAGATAGCTTTCCACCCAAAGGTGCTTCCAATTGAGCCCTGGTTGGCGGGGTCAAGGTAAAGTCATTGAGTCTGTCCTTGTGGAGCAGTTGTAGGTCCTGCACTACCTCTCTGGTTAGGAGGCTGCCATTGACGTCCTCTGTAGGAGCCTCTAGCTTGCCCTCTACCTCTGGCACGCCTGTTCTTGCCTCTTTGAAATCTCTCTGTGTCTGGAAAGGACCAATTCTTAGAGGGCCAATTTCTGCTGAATCTTGGTGGTTGGACCTGGAGAAAATCTTTGACTGTCTGTACAGATTTAGCCTTTTCCTCAGATTTCTTTAAGACCTCCTGAGCAGTGGAGCCAAATAACTTTTGCTTTTCCAGTGGCGCATCCAGAAGCTTTGCTTTAACATGATCTGGCAGAGTTTGTTCCTTCAGCCAAGCATGCCTATGTATGACTGCACCTGCATTGCTGACCTACATGAAGCTTCCAATGCATCATAACCACACTGCAAGAAATGGTTGCTAACCTGTTGGGAGTTATGTACCAGATCCTGAAGTGACTTGCGATCTAGGGGTTCAGGTGAAGACAGTTTTTTATGCAATTCATCTAACAAATACTCTTGGTACTGTATCATATGGAATTGACAATATAATGCCCTCATAGAAAGAATGGAAGAAGTATACACTTTTTTACCCCATCTCTCTAAAGCCCTGGACTCCCTTTCAGAGGGTAGTGGATTTTTAGTAGTGGCAGATGCAACCCCTTTAGGGCCCTGGGAAATAGTTTCAGGATCAGCAGAGTGGGCCTTGTAAAGGAAATGATGCGAGTCCGGGACCCTGTAGTACCTAGTCGGGTTTGACAGGAGCCGGAGGAAGGGAGTCAGGGGTAATGCTAGACTCAGAGTATACATCATCAATGACATTCAAAACAGGAGGAATAGCTAAAGGTCTATGCTGAGGTAAATGCAGAAAGGTCCTTAATCTCTTCCTGGAATCAGAGAATTCCTGGCCCTGCCATTTGAAATGCTCTCTCATGGAGTGAAGGGTCTCCCCAAAGGACAGCTCTTCAGGAGGGGAGGCAGAGGGAATAGATTCCTCTGCATCAGAATCCTCGTAGGCCGTAAAGGCCTCCTCCTGGTAGTCTGAAAGAACAGAGCCATCTGAGGCCTCATCAGAGGACTGGGGATCAGTGGGCTCAACCCTGGGCCTTTTGTCTAGAGGAGGCTGAGAGCCCCTGTCCGGATGTGGCTGAGAGCCCCTAATTATGGAAATAAGGTCCTCAGCTAAACTTAAAATCTGTGAACCTGTACTGGATCCCTGAGGAATAGCCTTGGGAGGCAGAGATTTTGGCTGTTTAGCAGCTTTAGCCCTAGTGAATGCCTTTATGGACATGGATGCAGGAGGCCTGGCTGCTCCACGTGCTGGCGTAGTTTTGTCTAGAGAAATGGTGTCGGATGTTTCCGGAACACCGGTTTCTGAGGGAAATACTATAACCGACTCAGCAGAGGCCTCCGGGGCCGAGGTTGTCGGTTGTGCGGTTTCGACGGTCGGAAGTACCAAGGACTCTGTTTCAGCCGAGACCGAGACACTCGCGGTAGGCCTAGGCGTGGTTTCAGCCGAAACCACGGTCCGCGTGTGTCGGTCCTTGTCCTTCTGTTTTTTGATTAAATGAGAAGTCGGAGTCTCCGACGGCATATTGTAACAGTAACTAGCCCCAAAAATTTCCTCTGCAAACTCCGCCCGACGCCTAAGAGTACGTCGGTTGAAGGAGGCACAGGCTGTACAGGCCGAGATGTCGTGGTCTGGGCCTAGGCAGGGGAGGCAGTAGGAATGGAAATCCTTATGAGGTATTTGTTTCCCACAAGTTAAGCAATTATTAACTTTAAGCGTTTGATCTGACATCGGCTGAGGCAAGAAAGAGTCCCCAACGGGGTACTTAGCTTTTGAAGTCTTCGGTAGCTGAAGTTACAGGAGCTGGCCGACTGGCACTTGCGAACTGCTTCAGCTTCGGGCACCACGCGGCAAGAAAGACTGAGGAAGATGGCGTTGGCTGACGCTTTAATACCCCAGGCGCTCTGACAACAGGGAGAGGGTGACATCAGCCGACGCCAGACCCAGACTTTGGAATCCGGCCGACCGAAGGGCTGCCTGAGGCAGGACAACCCATATGTAAGGACTGCAGATGCATCCTTGAAGGACATCGGGAGAATCGACTGCAGCGTGACCATCCGGAACTTTTCCTTCTTGACGAAGGTGTTGAGTTTGCTGAGGTCTAGTATGGGCCCTCCAGTCCCGTTTTCTTTGGAACTAAAAAGAACCTTGAGTAAGTTCCGGATCCTCATTGGTCCGCCGGGACTGGCTGGATGACTCTTTTGTCCAGCAGATTTTGGATTTCTACGGGTGCTAGTTTTCTCAGACTGGGTGGTACGTCTGGGATCTTTGTACATATAGGTGGGGTTTTTAAAAAGGGAATGCAATAACCTCTGGCAATGACACTTTTTACCCAGGAATCCGTTGTAATGTTTAGCCAGGTGTTTGGGTATAAAGCCAAGCGACCCCCGACTGCCTCCAGAGTAGGACAGCCGGGCTTCCTTTCAGAAACGCTGATAAGGCTTACCAGAGAACTGATCCCTGTCACCCTGGTTTTGCGGACCGCCTCTGCCGTTTTGATGGCGTCCTCCATTTCTGCCCCCTCCTCTGCCTCTAGAGGGGGTATCATTAGGTGTGTTTTGGAAAGCTCCTTGAGGTTTTCGGAACCACATTTTCCCACTTCGTTGCCCTTTGGGGTACGGTCTGGTTGGAGTGGAAAAACGGACCCCTACAGCAGACAGAGTCTTCCCTTCCTGTTCACACCTAGTAAGTGTCTCCTTAACTTTGGATCCGAACAAGGCGGACCCTTCGAATGGGGTATTGACAAATGAAGATTTAAAGGCTTCCGCAAAGGAGCAAAGGCGCATCCAGGATTGCCTCTGAAGAGCTATCGCTGAGCCTGCAGCCCTACTCGATCCATCGGCAGAATACGAAATGAGACGCATGGATGAGTTTACTATTGAATTAAGGGTGTTGAGCTGTGCAGTCACCTTTTCAGAGACTGCATCAGCTGTATTACCCTGAAGAGTATCTCCCAGCTCTTTTATGAGATCTCGTTGAAGGCGGGTAAAATGTATCAGGTAGTTGAGCGACCTCATGGAAAATGCCGCAGAACTAAATGTGCGTTTCCCATACCTGTCCATCGTCCTAGATTCTCTATTAGGAGGATGGACAGCAGAAGAGGTTTCCAACATCTCTTTCTTGGTGGCTGCCGCCACTACCATGGCATCAACTGGGATTCCTTTTGTAAGAAAGGCCTTGTCAGTGGGGGAAGTAATAAATTTACTGGGCCGCCGAGGGACTGGTTCCACTGAGTCAGGAGACTCCCATGCTCTTCGAGCAACTAGCTCCATCAACTCATCGAAGGGTGGAGTAACCCAGGAGGTGGATGGCTGAGATCCGAAGGCCTTCAGGAGAACCGACTCATCCTCAGAAGGGGCAAGGGAATGCCAATCACCCCTCTGCCTTAAAATTTCCAATATGTCTGCGAATGAGACATCTTCTGAGGGGGATCGTGGGGACCCTTCTGATTCCTCCAAGTCGGTATCAGATGTCAGAGTTTCCTGAGGGGAATCTAAGTGCCTCCTCTTGCACAATCTCGTCCTAGAACTTCGTCGGTGGGGTCGTCCGGTGAAGTGCCTAGAGAGGAGGGGCCACCCAATGGGGATACCTGAGGTCCTGGATCTCAACGCTTCGTGGGGATCTGCACGGAAGAGGTAGAACGAGGCCCCTTGGGGGAAAGGGAAGACAGATCCGAGGAGGTAGTGGTCTTGGCAGCCATGACCTTCCTCATGGCATCGAAAGCACCAGAATCCCGGTCCAAGAAGTCAGTCGGCTCCGAAGAGACCGACAGCTCTCCCCGGACCGAGACCCCCCGCTCCAATCGAGAGGACGGGGCCGAGACCACGTGCGCTGAAGCCCCAAGTGGAAGAGTCAGAACAGAGGTATTGGTTCGACTCTCCACCCCGGAGCCGGCGAGGGACTGTCAGCCCCGAGACTCCCCGGTCGGTTCCGAGGAGATCAAGGTCGATGGAGCAGAGGGAGGAGGATCGAACCTCGGCTTCAAAGGGTTCTACCAGTATCGGTTCCATCTGCCCCGGCTCCGAACACTCGATTGGCTTCGGAGGAGGTGGAGAAGCCATGGGAGGGATTTCTTCGAAGCCGAATGGCTCGAAGCAGAAAGCATTTTGGCCAGGGCCGGGTTCTCTAAAAGCCTCTTGACCACTCAGTCCAGATCCACATCGGAAAGCCTGGAAGAATGAGTCGAGGGAGCCAAAGGTGGAATCGATTGGAGGATTGGAGACTGAAGGGTCTCCAATATCGGTTCCACAACTGGACCCCGAGGTAAGGACTCGATACACGGCTTCAAGGACTGTGGAGCCGATGCATGGAGCATACTTGAGGAACTCTGAGCCGATAACTTGGGCTCCGAGGATCCTTTGGAAGACTTCGACCCCTTTGAAGCCTTGGAAGAGGTGTCAGCCTTATCTAAAGAAGCCTGAAATTCAGGCTTCAGGAGTCCTCTATCCACCAATTTCCTACGTCTTTCCAAAAGGACCCTGGCGCTAAAGGAATGGCAGACAGAGCACACATCTTGTAAGTGTACAGCACCCAAACAGTACACGCAGGTGGAGTGGTTATCTGTAACCGACATTTTCTGACCACACACACACCTTTTAAACCCTGACTTTTGTTTTTCTGACATGTCTAAATCCATAATAAACTAGTACAAAAAACAAGTATACTACTATAAGATATAAACTAAACTACCACTCTAATGTGTATAACACCCACACACACACACCGGCTGACAGAGTCCTGTCACGCCCAAAAGAAAGGCCTAAGCCTGAGGAAAAAAAAGGACTATATATATATATATATATATATATATATATATATATATATATATATATATATATATATATATACATACATACACACACACACACACACACACACACACACACACACACACAAAAGATATTTTTGAAGAGAAAGATAACTATAATAGAAAATTAAAGTCACTGGCCCGAGCTAACTCCGACGAGCTGTTGATCCGTTGCAGCGGCAAACTAGTTCTGGGGACTCATAGCAGGGCATCATGGCATATTCACTGGGTCTCAAGCTTCTCTGAGAGTCTGAGCTTGGAAAGCAGCCAATTCTGAGCCGAGGGATCGGCTCCGACCCACGTGTAAGAACAAAACAGCGAGATAGAACAACTTCACATCAAATATTTTGTTTTTCAGGTTTGATACGTCAATGGCCTTTAGGCCAGAGTGGCAGAAATGTAAACCTTTCCATATCTGCCCATGGACCTATTGTCTCTGTCTGAAGGTAAAACATCTGCAGCAGGTAAAAGTTTGAAATGCTTGTCTGTGCAGACAGAAAAACACAGAAGGATCTGCCAAAAGATTTTTCTATAGGAATTTTAGATGCTCTGGCACTTTGTAAAACCTATCAGACCTCTTTACAGCCGTGGGCTGGGAGTCAGCAGAGGTAGAAGAAGATGCAAATGCATTAAGAAAAGTCTCAACAATTGGAGGGACAGGTGCTGGCGCAGTAGCTCAGACTTCCAACAAGCTGTAATAATTATTTTCCAAATCTGAAACTTGTCTGGACTCCCATTCAAAAAGCTGCATCAATTTTATGATGGTTTCCCCAAATGAGATTTCCTCAACAGGAGAGTCAGTTGATATGTCTTTATCACCTGGAAGCCATTTGGCCTGGAAAATTAATGCGAGATGAATAAGATAGTGCTCATCAGAATCAGATTTTTCCTCCTCCTCTGAAAAGGATTCACGCCATTTCTAGGAGGTGGAGGGTAATAAAAGAGGAAGTAGAAGGAAAGGATGGAGGTTTGATTGACAAAATGGCAAGTAATAATTCCATCCATTCCTTTTCTTGAGACGACCGAGAAGGAAAAACATTTTTTCTTCTTAGGGGTGACGTATACATTTACAAAACATGGCAGATCCAACCCCTGGCATACCTTAAAGTTCCAGGCAACTCTTCCCTAAACATGATTTGAGGTATACCATCTAGTCCCTTAGAAATAACAAGCCTTCGTTCCTCCTCCTCAAAACATATCAGTATGATCAGTTATACTGGATGTGTGAAAACCAGACACCATACCAGCCCCTTTCAGGGCCATGGAAGCAGGAGCCTGATAAAGTAATTGGGCGTACAAAGAGTTCCTTCAACAGCTCAACGTATATGTCCAAGTCAGACTGAGCAGATGACTGTTTAGGCCTAGGCATCCTGAATTTCTTTTTTTGAGACAGCGGGATGTTGGATGCCAAGGATTTTGGACCGGGTGAGGAGCTTCAAGAGCTGGGTTTCTAAATATGTGGTTAATGAAGAAAGACCCATACAGCTTTTGCAACAAACAACTGTCAAATCTTGCAAATGTGTCCAGCCTCAAGACAAACAAGCATTTGTAGTGGATGTCCTTGTAAGAAATTTGCCTACCACAATTGCACTTTCCTCTCTTAGCTGACATCTAACAGATTTGAAAAAAATCAAAGTTCAAGAAAAAAAAGGAAGGTTTCCTCAATGGGCCACTTACCTCTGCCTTCAATTATTCAGACAACACCAATGTCCACACGAACAAACAGACCAATGGGTGCAAGACCCACATTTGGACTGCAGTGAGGTAAGTGGATGTATGAGAATAAGATCCACAGATTATGTCATACATCGGATGTATGACAATATGGAAGGTTGTTTGGGTTTGGTATTCCAGATGAACACCAGATCACCTCAGCAAGATACCGCAATAGTACTGGAATACTGCAATCATGATTTAAATAACATCTTGCCTGTCCCCTAGGATTCAGCTATCTTGTACAGTCTCTGGTCTCCACAGGAGAACTTTCACAGTACTGTGTGCCCCTGGCATGTGCTACCACACCATCAGCCCAGAAGAGGGAAGAGCAAGCAATTCTGCATCACTCCCGTCTTCCCCCTGCAAGTTCTTGCAGGTGTCAGATATTAATCTAAGACTGGGGAATGGATGAAAGGAACCCCTTAATCAATCTGTGCATGCTGTAGCCACAAGTCCAGTTCCTGCCAAACGCAGAGCACAATAGGGATATCTAATTTATGAGTTAACTGTGTTCATCAGTGAGATATCACTAAGGTTTCATCATATGCAGGCTTAGTAGGAGTACCTTTATGATCAGGGATGTCATGTACACCAATGTCTGTAAGAACTCTTCACTTTTAAAAGACATCTTCTGCAAAGTATGAAAGTATTTTTGCCAGGGATTTCACTCTGGCCTGTGGAAGAAGGCCATCTGTTTGGTATTACTCAAGAGTGCACCCAAAAATTCCACCATTACTGGATGGAAACAGGCTGGACTTGTGGAAGCTAATCAGAGAAATTCAGAGTCTGAAGTAGTTTACTATGCAAGTACAGTATACTAAGTGAACTTACTATAAAAGTAGATGCTCTAACAGATCACTGTTTTAGCAGCCTAAGTTACTTGGGTTCTACTCCCTTCCACTGAAAAACTTTTCAAAAAACTTACGGACTCCCTTCCCATGCTCCAAATGTCAGCAGCTCAACAGAAGCTCCATATATAGACAGCGCGCCAAAAACCTTAAGAGTTTCCTTGCCCCAAGAAGACAGGCAACAGCCCTGAAAAGAAAATGCTAGGAAACACAACACAACTGTAACTATATACACAAGGGTATATACTATGTAATGGCATAAATCCACCACTGGGCAAGGGGACATCTGAGCTGCATCTCCTCGTGGGTTGCTATGCCTTACCCATGCAACTGCATGCTCCTTCACACCTGAAATATGAAGGATGCCTCTATACTGCAGCTTGGCAGTGAACATGAATAGCCCCAGAGTGCATCCACATCTTGACACTCCTCTTCAGAGTACTGTGGCTTTCTTGTAGCTTGCTCTGCTCCCCTCCCTAAAATGGGCATTCACATTCTCCCCTACCAGCTGCCTTAAGTAACAGAGCGCCTAGTCTAACTTGGGTCTGTCAGGTTTTTATCCCACTATGTCACTGGGACTGACTAAATAAATGTAAAATTCTAGAAAAACAAAATAAAAAAGCTACAGTAATAAAAACGTATGTCCTTTATGGACTTCATTCTGTTAAAAATCTAAATAAAATTCCAAGTCAGCTAACCACAGACTTTACAGCAGTTAATGATTAAAGAACATGTGCAAAGATGTATCATACCTGACAAACTTCTTGAATATTTGTTGCCCATACAAATTGTTCCTCTGCAGGTGCAATTTGCAGATGCCAGTAAAAATGCTGGTGTATTTAAGTAAAAATTCTGTAAGCTTGCCAGCTGTCTCTTGCTTGACTGCCTGGATTCGCATCATCTTGCCTAGTATAATGATGTGAGATAAGGGACACAGGTGTTTGCTACTAACCTTTGCCTATTATGTCTCGACAAATGATACAAGTAAAAAATAACAAGTCAGACTATGAACACACTGAAATAAATTACTTAATGAATATATGAAGATGTAGAACTGCATTCATTAAAATACTAGTGTTGGCAGAATGCCAGTATTATGACTTTTACGTACTGTAGACATGCAACTGGCTTCAAGTTCATGCAAAAAATGCATACTCGTTTCCCCAGTACCTGTTCTGTTTAAAAGGGAAAAGGCTAATGTACATGCACTACTAAAAAGGGGAAGAGTAATGCCCAAAGGAGCAGGCATCAAACATATAAAAATAATAAAATACGCAGAAGCTGAGATAGGAAAGCTTCTAACCCCCTACCCCCATCTCACACACGCGCACACACATCGGGGCCACATATCAGGAAGGCTGCCAACGTCACCTGTATCAGTACAATTCCTATTTTCACATAAAAATGAAAACAGTACTGGAATTGTCACTAGCCACCACTGAAGTTCTCAAAAGGGGG
This sequence comes from Protopterus annectens, assembly GCF_019279795.1. NCBI lineage: Eukaryota > Metazoa > Chordata > Ceratodontiformes > Protopteridae > Protopterus > Protopterus annectens. The sequence continues at coordinate 1,424,509,906 of NC_056729.1, forward strand.
GAAACAGAATGTGAATGACTCATTCGGTTCATTGCTTAACACAGATTTTTAATCCTTTTACTTTTTAAAAAGACCGGAGACTAAACTTACTCAAGACTGGAAAGCAATTAGCATTTAACTTAGCCTGCCATTCAATTTTTCTTTCTTTCTAACAGATTGACAAATAAAGCATCGGATATCAGAAAATGAACTTCTTTGAAAGTCTAAACTGTGCTTTTATAAAGCATGCTCTACAATAACACATTTTAATGGTATACGGCTGATGATAAATTCTACCAGGCTGTCTACAAATAGTTGTGGCAACATGAAAGTAAATGCCTGCAGAGCAATAAGCAACATAAATCCCCATATTAGCCATATAATCAGTGTTGTCTTTAGCTTATTAAAGCATATCACATAAATGGATAAACACTGTTCCTGACAAAGCACATATGAACAATACCTCTAGCACTAACCCATTATTTTCAAAATAGTTGACATACTTTTGCCCCAGGTATAAATATAACGTCTTTTTCCCAGCAATACTAATAATGCTGGATTTCCATGTCGGATCTTTCAGTTACTGTCAATGCTCTTCTTGGAGATGGTAGATTACACCTCTACTTAAGATTCAACATATACTTGTACGATATTAATTATACTTACTGTTTTGCCACTGTAGCTCTTTTTCCACTAGTGGTCTAGAAGCTTGTTTTATTAATTTTAGACTTCATTAAAGGTGCTATCTAGGAAGCTATAGTTAGCACTAAATTCTCATTTTAAAGCAAAGCAGTTGTTTTTGCTTTAAAACATGCTTAGCGCTTCTAAAAGCCGTAACTATCTGGAAATTAAAAAATTCAAACTGGGATACAATAATTACTCAATTTTTCTTCTAAATAAAGATTCTTTGGATGATACATAAAAAAAAACCTCTACTTTTAAAATTTGACAGCAATGAAAACTTACAAAAAATATGCATTTATCATGTGCCACCTCAAAAAAACAGAGATACAGATACAGCACAGATAATACTTCCATATCAAAACATGTATTTTATTCCTCCCAGGTAGCCATAAACAGTCAGTATGGTGTTTCCCCAAAGGCTATTCCACACAACTGATGGAATAATTTGCCTTGAAACAAAAAAGCATTTTTCAAAGGTAACTCTAAAATGCACAAACACTAATATCAGTTTTAGATAATTCGTTCCATCAACTTAACATCATACACCCATCACACCATAGACTCGATTTTTTCCCCAAAGAAGCCTACATCTGACAGACACAATGGTCTCTTTGATGGTTTCACATATTTCTAATCAAGTTTTCTTTCAAACAGCCAACTGATATGTCTAATTATTCTTTTAACATACAGAATAAAGAAGCCAAGAAGCCATCAAGACCTTTATTTGCTGATGACTCTGACTGGCATGAAAGCCTCTGCCCACAAGAATTTAACTTTTCTTGTCGCTGTTGCACAACACTATTACTAAAATTACAGAAAAAAATAATTTTCAGTAAAGCCAGAGAGAGAGAGGATTCCTACAATTTCTAGTAGTCAGTGTGGACACTTAAAAAACTTGCATCTCCTTTCTAGACATACTACTTATGACGCATACCCTCCAGCTAAGACTGAGAAAGAAGAGCAATGATGTTTAATATGAGTATTATTACCTTGATATGTAGTTTGGCTCTTTTCAAAAGGCTCAGAGTTGTATGTCTTGTGCTATCTGGCCCCAATGGAACCAACTGTTTAAGCTGCTCGAGATATAGCCGAAGTTTAGCCCGTCTGCATTTTAAAGGAAATACTGGTATTTAATGTCATAAACAAAAAGTCACATCAAACTATGAAACAAAAGTTAAAAAAAAAAAAACTATGCCCGTACAAATAAATAAAATACATTGTACTTACTATGTAATGGCATTATAGCTAATAGAAGCAGACACATATTGTTAATGCAGTCTCACACCAATATATACAATGCCAAGGTGTTGCTAACACAGTCTCACACAATGGATGGAATCCAGAATTTACAGCAGCAAACCATTCCCTTACACTCATGACTTACTGGAAATAAATTTTATGATTATGGCTTCACATCTTATTCTACACTCACCAAATGTTATCTCAAACAATGAAACACACAGGCAACAACAATGCCCAAACACAGCATCCATAAAATGCTAGCTTTCATTTTCATTATGCAACTAGCAAATTTTAATCATTAGTCAAGTGAGTGAGCATTCCAACTATTACATGCCTATCAATTAGAAACAGAACATAAGCCCTCACCACAACAGTGGAAACACAAGGGTGGGTCTTGTAGTACGTTTCATTTCAAATATGAGGACTTGCACTTGACCCTTACTGGTTTCTAGCCTTGATCTTCTTTCTGGACGTTGTCTTCTACAAATCCTCACACATCATCCATTGTACATGGATATACAAAGGCAGATCCTCATGCTCACTTTTAACAGTGTCGTCTTACCTGTATCCAAAATCCATGACTACATTACCCAAGGAATGACTTAAGATGCAGAAAAAGCTTTACTGATTACAAACCTAGCAAGTACACTCAACAAAGCAATGTTGAGAAGGGGCAACATGTGCAGTATCTACCATCATGGCTTTTACTGAAGCTTAAATACCAGGGGATTTTTAAAAAAATTGTAAACTAGTTCATAAACTGAAAATAGAGGCAATCCAAAGGGCTCAAGTGAAGTCTGGTATCCCACCTGTGACCCAGAGGGTGACAGGACTAAAAAGAAATGAGTATAAAGGATTAGTCAAGACAAAAATCACTTTAGCTGGCAGATCTAGGAGACTCTCTTTCGGATACCCTCCCTGTAGGAAGAATAAAGACACCTTGTTGAAGTTTCCAGTAGTTTACCTTGTTGAAGTTTCCAGTACTTTATTCAGTTAAGCGAAGATGGACAAGTGTTTTAATGTTTTTGTTCTAACAATTACATTCAACAGGTCAGTCACAATGGTGTGAGGGTCCATGGGAGCCAAATAGAGGAAAATCTGGGAGAAAAAAAAACAGGGAGCCAATCCCAAACCTTAGAGGTTAGTTCCTTATTTGAATATTCCTAAAAGACCCATGAGGGTTTAGCAGCTTGGCAGCCTGTGGAACCTCATTCTTAGTTAAAATGTTTTATTTTTAACTTCTTAAAAAAAAAAACATGACAACACATTATTAGTTACAGCTATAAAATTATATTTAAATAACGCTTTCGTCTGACCTTCATCATGTCATGTAATAGAGTGGTTTACACTTTGATCATTCAAAATGCCTGCTCTTACGAGGCTATCACCAGGTTTTAATCTTGTTTTGTAACACGTTAAATGAGAGGCTGTGTCTGCATCAGTGGGTTCATATTCCTTGCAGCCACATATGAAAGCTTTATTACAGAACTTTTTCCAGTGTATCACATATAATATGAGAGGCTGTACCCACGTTTCCAGACCTGATTATCTCCTGACATATAATATGAAAGGCTAATATTCTCATGTATAACAAAAAATGTTTACAGTGTCTGCTTATAAGAGGTGCATGTACATGACTAATGTGACCAGTTTTCAGAGTTGGGAGGGTGGCTTAATGGTTAAGGTGTTTGCCTTACAAACACAAGGTGCAGGGTTTGAGTCTCACAAGGGATAATTGGCTAAGCTTAAAATGACTCGCAAGGGCAGTTAGCTTAGTACTAATCTATGAACCTATAAACCATTTTTCTTCCTCTTGATGAAGACAGCATTTTTATATGCAGGAGAGGTAGTCACAAAGGTGATTCCCATTTTTGAACAATACATGCATCCACAGAAAAAAGCACAGAATGGAAAAGTCACAGTGCATGGATGGAAAAAGTAAAAATTAAGTTTTGAGATCTCAGAACCTTTTGTGTAAGCTTTCTGAGTCAATGGAATAAAAATTCAGCAAGGGGTGAACTGCAGAGTATACAAAAACTTTTAATAAACATAAAAATCTCATATCTTCTTTGAACACAGGCAAACTGTGGCTATGTTGTAAAGAATATAGCAGTGTGGACTGGTGTTCTGGAATAACAGTTTTATTTATTTATTTTACATTTGTTGACCGGGCTAGTCTAACTGGATATATGTCCATTTTCAGTAGAGGCCCGGGGAGATAAGCTTTCTTTGTAGATAAGTTTTCATCATACTGCAGATTACAGAAATGTTGTTAAATGCAGGCCAAGTTGCTACAGTATCTATACCTAGTTTCTGTGCTGTAGCTGTAGTATGAGGTGGAATGCTCTTCATTCCAGAGCATGGTTTTATGGTACTTCAATTTGGGTTCTTTACTGGAAAGCTTCTTCATGAGTCTAGGAGTTCCTGAGGGCTCTTCTCTTCACATTCTTCCTCTTTTCAGGCTCCAGGTGGTCAAGTTAGTACAAAAGAGGGCTAGAAACTTAGGGGTATCGGAGAATGAGAGTGAGAGAGAGAGAGATTGAGAGAGTCTCCTAGATCTGCCAGCTAAAGTGATTTTATCTGGACTAATCCTTTATACTTTGTTTCTGGTTCATAAACTGGGTAAGTCCACTAGGAACAAGTGCCCCTTTTCAGGAACAATCTGGATATAGTTGTCTGGTTAAGTAGTCAACATAGAGTTTGCAAATGGCACTTGACAAAACTAAACCTACAGCTACAGGACTACAGGAAGCTCAGCAACAGATGGCTGCCTAGCTGACATTATCAGTACTTCACAGCCGTAACACTAACACAGCAGGACACTCTAACCTATTTTGCTTATTTCAATATGGATGCTGTACTACCTGTAGGGAAAGAATGAAGAGAATTCTAGAGAATGTACATTTGGGAAACTAGAATTTGATTACAAGTGTTGGAACTTTTAGAAGAGTCCCAGGAGTCCATCACATGCCATAGATAGCAAGATGTGGAATATGAGAGTAACAGGTGTAGAGTCATACATTAAACCAGAGTCAGCGCAATATGCCTATTATTGCTGCATATTTAAATCAAGGTTACAGACTGTATATCAGTGTTACCAACACAGAGGACATCACTGTTAATATTAAATATAGAAGCAAGAAAAAGCCTTTGATCAAATGTTTTTATCTTGCTTTGTTGCTCAAAGAAGATGTTTTTTTTTTTCAAGCAAGCTAGGCATTCAGAGCATGTGTCATGATTCAAGCAGGAATGGCATGGTCCCTCTTTCTATCAAGGGGAACAAGACACAGGTGCCTGCTCTTCCCTCTTTCGTTTGCTTCGTATTTAAAGACTATGGTAGCTATAACAGGAAAATAAAAATTCAAGGGGTATATAGGCAGACAGGAAATAAAGATTTACTATTGGAGGATGACATTTTAATTTACATACATAATTGACCCCGGGAAAGATGCTGAGGTGCTGTTGTGCTCTTTTAGATGTTGGATAAGGGTCTTATGATGTCAGGGTATACAACTAGCCAAGATGAAAACTAGTGCAGAGGGAGTAAATCAGGACCCCTCATTACATCCAAGTAGAATATACTAGACATTTCGATCTATGGTTTCTACTTCATCTACTGCTAAAATTGATGGAGATTTATGAAAAGATTCTGTAGTAAAAAAAACTTTGTATTGGTAGCAGATCAAAAGAGAACATGCAGTCTATTTTTCCTTTGCTCCTTTATGCTTTTTAAGTATTCCTAGCTGAAATTCTAGGCATTCTTGGCATTTCCTAAAAGTAACCAGAAGTACAACAAAAGATTTTGTGTGAGAGGTTCAAAGCCTAAGAATTCACAGAATAAAACGATTTCTCAAAAGAAATGGGCGATTTAAAATGTTTTGTACCAAAAGATTTATTTTGATGTGGCTCAGCTAAAGATGCTACATTTGATTTCTGTTCAGTTAGAACTAGCACTAATGTCCAAGCCTACACCAAAAAACTATATGAGCAACTACAAAGCTGTATGGACTCAGCAATACCTAACATGACCAAATCATCTTCCTCAAGGAAAAGTAAACATGTCTGGTGGACAACAGCAATAAACAAACTTTGTAACAGAAGGAAAAAAAATACTGTCCAGGGCCAAGGAGGAGCAGGGGCCAAGTTGGAAGCAATCTCTCATTTGCCTGAACAAGCAAAGAAGGTCACTGGTGAAATCAAGGCTAACTTTTCAAATTGGCCACATCCAACAAGGACAATCACAAGGCCTTCTTCACATATGTCCGCAATCTCAAAGGCAACACCCAAATCTGCTCTGAACTGGTGGTCATAACACCACATACACAAACGCCAAAGATATAGCCAGCCTGCTGGCAGACAGATTCAGTGAAAACTTCACCTCCCTGCCCCCCCCCCCCCATCAGTAAACCAGGACATCCCCAGCACCTGCCCCCTCCCCTCATCACCAGGGAGCAGGTCCTTAATGCCCTCTCAATGGCAAAAAATACATACAGTCTCCATTGGACCCGATAACATCCCTAGCTGTATCCTACATGAACTCAAGACATCAGCTCTCAGCTCTATTAGACACCCTTTTTAACCAAAGCATGAATGTAGGACAGTCACTGTCATCCCTCTACACAAAGGTGGAGCATCCACCAACCCAGGCAGTTATAGGCCCATCAACCTAACTAGCCTGATCTGCAAGGCCATGGAACGCATTATCATGGACCTTATAAATAAGGACACTGGCAACCTCCAAATGCTTGACCCCACACAGTTTGGTTTTGTCAAAGGGAGAGCATGCCTATTAAACTCGGTCGACTTTTTTTGAAACAGTCATCAAAGCCATGGATGAGGGAAAGACTGTGCACACCACCTACCTTGACCTAGCCAAAGCCTTTGACGCTATTCCCCACTTGGGCATATTAGATAAACTCTCCCAGCTAGGCATCAACCCATATGTTACCAGATGGGTAGCTAACTGGCTCACTGACAGAACCCACTCAGTCAAAGTAGGGGAAGCCACTTCTAGTAGTAGACCCGTAATGAGCGGTGTACCCCAAGGACTGGTCTTCGGGCCTCTACTGTTTGGGATATACTTTTCTGAGGTGAAAGCCAAAACTAGTGGTCTGTGGCTGACCAAGTCTACAGATGACTGCAAGCTGGGTGCGGTCTTAAATTCCCCTAGTGATGTGAACGTCCTCCAAGAGGGCCTTACCCAAACTAAATGACTGGTGCCAGATGCATGGCCTCAAACTCAATGCCAAGAAATGCATCATTATTCACTTTAGTAAAAATGTCATCCCCACTAATTATCACATTAATAACAATGTACTAAGCATGCAATCAGTCATGAGGTACTTGGGCACTAGCAACCTGACTTTTGACCACCACATTGCGTCAGTTGTATGGAAGGCTTTCTACATGACCCACCTCATAAATAAGTAGGTAAAAAACTTTCTTACACTGTGAAGGACACCAATGAGGAAGAGTAAAGGCAAACACTACTAAAAACTCCTGATGTCCACCACGGCAGTAAAACTTAATAATAAAATCAAAACTTTAATAAAAAGAATATAACATAAAATAAGCAGTCCTCAGTCTTCCGATAAGCGCTTTCGGCAAATAAGCCTTCCTCAGATCGTATAAAAAGGACTGTTCAGCTTTTGTATTTATAAGGCATCACACCCTGGCATAAACAGCACACCTAAGTATTAGAGGGGTGGAGGGAAGGAGTGGCTACTACAGCAATGATTATTTGAACATCTTCTATTACGGTAAGTTTACTTACACAATCGTACTCACTGCTTGCAGTAGCCTAAGCTGTATGGGTAGATTAGCTCAGCTTACAAATTTGGGGAAGTGGAACCGAACCGGAAGTTCCAGCAGTCCCAGGAAAATGGTTTTAGAAAAGTCTGACCAAGATCTAGAAAAGGAATGAAACTTGTAATGCCTTATGCATAGAGGATCAAGTTGATGTTTCTATAATACGTTTAGAATCCAACCCTTTATAAAAAGCCATAGACAAAATCAGGGCCCTAGAATAATGGACCTTGACCCTTTCTGGTATAGTTTTGTTGTAATGAGTATAACAAAAAGTAATAGCCCTAGACAACCATTTAGAAATAGTCTGTATTGACAAAGGTTGTCCCTTATTGCCTTCACAAGAAACAAACAGATCGAAAGAGCTGAAAGATTTACTTCTGTCTAGAACCTGAGTTGTCAGTGGACATCCAAGCTATGGATTATCCTTTCTCCTTCATTTTTTGGATCAGTAAAAAAAGGAAGGGAGGGATAATTAAACTTGGACACCTGCATAAAAGTGTCGGTCCTTTTCCTTGCGTTTTTTAGATATTTGAGAAGTCGGAGGATCCGACGGCATAATATAAAACTCCTCAGCAAATTCGACCGACGTCTAGCGTCCCGGTTAAAAGAAGCACAGGCTAGACAAGCCGTGGTCTGGGCCTAGACAAGGTAAGCAGTGAGAGTGGAAATCTTTATGAGGTATTTGTTTCCCACAAGTTAAACAGTTATTCACTTTTTCTGACATCGGCTGAGGCAAGAAAGAGTCCCCAATGGGGTACTTAGCTTTTTAGAAGTCTTCGTAGTAGTAATCTCTGGTTCTGACCGACCGGCACTTGCGAACAGCTTCTGCTTCGGGCGCCACGCGGCAAGAAAGACTGGGGAAAATGGCGTCGGCTGATGCCTTTATACCCGAAGAACTGCAGCTATGACGTCAGGTGAAGTGCGACACCAGCCGAGGCCAGACCCAGACTTTGGAATCAAGGGCTGCCTGACGACAGGACAACCCATTTGTAAGGACTGCAGATGCATCCTTGAAGGACATCAGATTAGTTCTCATCTGTCTGGAAAATGAAATGGGGCTAACTCACCATAAGGCCTTGAAAAGTACAGTTCTGTACACTTACCATAAATGTAGATGTTAGCGTGTATTCACTGTTGCAGTCATTACATTTGGGTATTCTGCTGGCAGGTTGCCCTCAGTCGGCCTGATAAAGTCTTGGGTCCTGAGTCAGTTGCTGTCCCTTCTTCCATGACGTCAGGGGTATATAAAACATGCAGCCGACGCCATTACATCAGGTTTTCTTGCCCCAAATGGGCAGCAAAATATATATATGTATAGAATAAAAAATACCAAAACATATACCTCCAAACAAAAGCAAATACACCAAAAAGGCTTTTAAAGATAGTAACAGAAATGAGAAGTATAGTTAGAGAAAAAACAGGGGGCTGGAGGGAGGGTAACCAGGACTGCAACAGTGAATACACTCGAACATCTACATTTATGATAAGTGTACACAACTGTACTATGTTCTTCGTGTTTCACTGCTGCAGTCATTACATTTGGGTAGAACCCCAAAGCTATGGTTGGGAGGATGGCTTTATACAGCATTAGGAGCAGCTATAAGGCCCTGCAGGACAGCAGTGGCAAAGCCTGCTCTGTATTTAGAGAAGAGAGGTAAATGGTAATGTTTGGTGAACTTATGAACTGAGCTCCAGGTAGCAGCTTCTAGAATGTCTCTGGTAGGAACCCCTCTGAGAAATGCTGCAGAAGTAGATGCAGCCTTGGTGGAATGAGATCTGATCCCCTTGGGGACAGGTTTACCATGGTGCATATAGCAGAAACAAATACAATGGCTTATCCATTTGAAAATAGTCTGCTTTGAAATGGCCTTTCCCTCTGCCCCTGCAGCAAATGCCGCCAGTAATTGTTCAGATTTTCTTAGAGATTTTGCCCTGCTTAAGTAGAATCTTAGTTGTCTGTGTACATCCAATGAATGCAGAATCCGCTCACCCTTGTTCTGTGGATTTGGGGAAGAAAGTTGGCAGATGAATGGTCTGATTAACAGCCACACTAGATACCACTTTAGGCATAAAGGATGGATTGGTCCCGAGAGCCACCCTGTCTGGGTAAAAAATAATAAAAGGCTCCACTGCCGTAAGAGCCTGAAGTTCTGAAATCCATCTAGCTGAAGTGATTGCTAAAAGAAAAGCTGTTTTCCAAGAGAGAAATTTTAGGTCTGCAGTAGCAGCTGGCTCAAAAGGAGGTAAGTGAGTTTTTCCAAAACAAAATTGAGGTCCCATGCAGGAGTTGGTGCTCTCCTAGGAGGTCTTACATTCTTGGCCCCTCGGAGGTACTGCTTTAGCAGAGGATGAGAAAAGAGGGGAGGCTCTGTGTTGTAATGAGCTGAAATGGCAGAGGCATGGATTTTTATGGAAGAAAAAGATAGGTCCATGTGAAGCACCTCAGTTAAGTATTGCAGAATCTGAGAAATATTGGGCATTGCTATGCTTATTCCTTGTGCTTGGTTCCAGGCACAGAATCTTTTCCATTTGTCAGCAAAAGATTTTCTAGTACTAGGCCTTCTAGCCTCCAAAATGACATCCATCACAGGTTTGCTGAGAGATGGAACCGATGAAATTAGTTGATTAGACATGCTGCAAGATTCAGAGTTTGGAGCGGAGTGTGCAGAATTTGATATTTCTGCTGAGACAGTAGGTGAGGTGTCTGAGGCAGATACTACAGAGGAAGGTGCGACATACTGCGCAGGAGCGGGTTCCAGTGTTGGCGAGGTCAGTCTGGAGCAATCAGGATCATTTTTGGTTTTTCCGGTCTGACTTTTAGTAAGACCTTGGAAAGCAGAGGCAGAGGGAGAAAGGCACAGACTGATAGGTTTTTCCAGCTGAAGGATAGAGCATCCACTTTCCAAGTTTTTTTGTGACAAATTCTTGTGCAGAATTTGTCCAACTAACAGTTTTGGGGTGAGGCAAAAAGATCTTATGTCCGGGCTCCCCCATTTGCGTGTCAACATGCTGAAGATTTGCATATCCAGCTTCCATTCGTGTGGGTCCATAAGATTTCTGCTTAGTTCGTCTGCCAGAGTATTTTGCTTTCCTGGCAGGAAATGAGCTTGTAGATGTATTTGATAAGTCAAGGCTGTGTTCCACAATGCCATGGCTAGTCTGCAAAGGGGCTAGGAATGGGTACCCCCCTGCATGTTTATGTACTACATGACTGTGGTGTTGTCTGTCTTTATCTGTAGTTGTCCTGGATGAAGGTAGTCCTTGAAGGCTGTCAGAGCATTCTGTACAGCTAGCATCTCTTTCTGATTGATATGTAGGTGCATTTGATTTGGTATCCATTGGCCCTGAATGTATCTCCCAGCCAGATGAGCCCCCCAAGCATAATCTGATGCATCTGTAGTCAGGGTTTGGGCAGCAGGGGGTTGAATGAATGACAGTCCCTTGTTTTGGTGGCAGGCCTCTGCCCACCATAGGAACTCTAGCTGCAGGCAAGGAATGATAGGAATCATTGTTTCCAGGCTGTGACAATGTTGACTCCATAAGCTTTTTTAGGTACCAATGAAGTTTCCTCATATGCAGTCTTGCATATGGAATTAGAAGAATGCAGGAGGCCATGAACCCCAAAGATTGCAGAATTTGTCTTGCAGATAGCTCTTTTTTGTGGCCACCTGTTTGAAATAAGTCATCAACAGAATTTGTTTTTCTGGCGTAAGGTAAGTCATCTGGGCAGTTGTATTCAAGCTTGCACCCAGGAATGTAATTATTTGAGAAAGTACCAGTCGTGATTTCTTTTCGTTTATGGTGTACCTTAGACAAGTAGGAAGTCTTTTTACAAACGCCAGATGTCTTAAGAGTGCCCTTGTTTTCTGCCTGAATTAGACAATCATCCAGATATGGATAAATGTGAATATTTCTTTGCCTGCAAAATGCAATTACTGGTGCCAGGCACTTTGTGAAGACCCTGGGCGCAGTAGATGAGCCAAACGGCAGTGCATAGAACTGGTAATGCAAATAGCTTGCTTTGAAGCGGAGGTATCTTCTGCAAGATTCCCTGATTGGGATATGCAGGTAAGCCTCTTTTAAGTCTAGAGTTCAACCAGGCATCCTTGCCTAGCATAGGTAGTAACTGTTGGAGAGTCAGCATCTTGAATTTTGGAATGTCCAGAAATGTACTTAGAATGGATACGTCCAGAAATGGACGCCATGATTTGTCTTTTCTGGGTACCAGGAAAAGTCTTGAATAAAAACCTTGTCCCTTTTCCTTTTCTGGTACTGGCTGAATAGTCCCCATATTCATGAGGGACATAGTTTCTGGGCCTCTGCCCACTGATTTGGAGGCAGATCTGGCCATCTGTTTGGGATTGGCAACGTGTGGAAATGAAATCTGTATCCCTAGGATACTATATTTAAAACCCATTTGTCCTGGGCAATCAGTTGCCAGTTTTGTGCATGAAGTGCCAGTTTTCCCCCCCAAAGGGGCGGTCAAAAGATAAGTGCTTGGTGATTGCAGTGGAAAGTCATTGAGACTGTTTACCATAGGAAGGTGCCTTGTTACTTCCAGGTTTGGAGGTGGAGGCACCTCATTGCTTTGTTCTATAAGTTCCTTGCGACTGAAACCTGGAGCCTTTGGAATGTCTGGGTTTGACCTGAGCGGCTCTAGTGGGTACTGGAAAGGACCAGTTCTTAGTAGGCAAGTAGTCTATCCTAGGGAGAACATAAAATGTTATTACTGACATACCCTCGGGAGGTTCTAAGAACACAGCCAGGCAAACCTCCTCAAAATAGTACCAGAGGCCATATTATCAGAGTCATACACACACTTTAAACAGAGAGCAGTGACACTACAATAGAAGAAGCTAAATCATTTAATGCATTCTCCATGCTTCCATAATTAGTCAAAACATATACACACAACCCTGATGATTCAAAATTCCGATAATCAAAGCTGCAGAAGACTACATTATTTTCCTGTAACTATCAATAATCCTCCCATCAACCATCAACAATCCTCCCATCCTTACCTTAAAGAGTAAGAGAGGAATAGTACAGTTTTGTACCTATCATAAATGTAGATGTTCGAGTGTTCACCCTGCTGCAGTCATCACACTTGGGTTATCCTGTCGTCAGGTGGTCCCGCAGTCAGCCGGATTTCCAAAGTCTTGGTCCGACGTCGGTTGCTGTCACCTCATCCCTGACGTCAGTGCGCCAGGGGTACATATATTGCAACCAACGCCATTTTCTTCAGTTTGTCTTGCCCCAGATATCAGGTGCCCCCAAAAAGGTGATCCAAATTAGTACCAAAAGGTGTGAACACTGTACAAACACAAAATCCCTTCAGCTATAAGCAAATACATCAGAAAGGCATAGCAAAGATTTAGCCAGTAGATAAGAGGGTTGGAGAGAGGGTAACCTGGACTGCAGCAGGGTGAACACTCGAACATCTACATTTATGGTAGGTACAAAACTGTACTATGTTCATCGTGTTACCCTGCTGCAGTCATCACACTTGGGTTGAGTCCCAACGCTAAGGTAGGGTGGAGGCATCATAGAGGGTTAGTGGAGGCAATGAGGCCCTGCAGAACTGCAGTGGCGAAGCCTGCCCTGGACTTAGAATAAAGAGGTAAGTGATAGTGTTTGGTGAAGGTGTGTACAGAACTCCAAGTTGCAGCTTCTAAATTTTCCTTGGTAGGACCCCCCCCCTGAGAAAGGCTGTAGAGGTAGCTGTTACCCTGGTAGAGTGGGATCTAATGGTAGGAGGAACTGGTTTCCCATGATGAGTATAGCAGAATTGTATGCAATGGCCTATCCATTTAGAAATGGTTTGGTTGGATATGGCCCTCCCTTGAGAAGCTGTAGCATAGGAAACAAAGAGCTGGTCAGTTTTTCTGAAAGCCTTAGTTTTATCCAAGTAGTAACGAAGCTGCCTGTGAATGTCCAAGGAATGCAGGAGTCTCTCACCTTTGTTCTGTGGATTGGGGAAGAAAGTGTGTGGGTGGATGATTTGATTTAAAGCTACACTGGAAACCACCTTAGGCATGAAGGAAGGATTAGTTCGTAGAGAAACTCTGTCTTGATGAAAAATGAGGAAAGGTTCCACTGCCATAAGTGCATGTAATTCTGAGACTCTCCTAGCAGAAGTTATTGCCAGGAGCAGGGCAGTCTTCCAGGATAGGAACTGAAGGTCTGCAGAAAAAGCTGGTTCAAAGGGAGGTAGCGTTAGTTTTTCCAGAACAAAGTTGAGGTCCCATGTTGGTGTAGGGTCTCTTCTAGGTGGTTTAATGTTTTTGCCCTCTGAGGAACTGCCTTAGAAGAGGATTTGAAAATAAAGGTGGATTCGTGTCGTAGTGAGCTGAAATAGCTGAAGCATGGATTTTAATAGAGGAGAAGGAAAGTCCTTTATGCAACATCTCAGCTAAATACTGCAGAATGTGAGGCATATGAGGCTGAGTTGTGGCTTGGCCTTTAGCTTGGTTCCAAGCACAAAACCTTTTCCATTTGTCCGAGTAAGCCTTCCTGGTGCTTGGCCTCCTGGCCTCTAGAATAACATCCAGTACTGCTTGTGAAAGAGGGGCTGGTGGGATGCTTAATTGATTTGCCATGCAGCCAGGTTTAAGGTTTTGATCTGGCTGTGTAGAATCTGCTTGTCTTGCTGCGTGAGCAAATGAGGTATTTGAGGCAATATCCATGGTGGACTGTGAGCCATATTCAATAGCGGGTACCAGTGCTGGCGTGGCCAGTCTGGGGCTATGAGAATCAGTCGAGGTTTCTCCTTTTTGACCTTCAAAAGAACCTTTGTGAAAAGAGGTAATGGAGGAAAGGCATATGCTGTCAGGTTTTTCCAACTGAAGGAGAGAGCGTCCACTTTCCAAACTTGATGGTGGAATGCCCTTGTACAAAATTTGGTCATCTGGTAGTTTTGAGGACTGGCAAACAGGTCTATATTTGGTAGACCCCATCTTTGAGTTATTATTGTAAATATTTGTGGGTCTAGCTTCCACTCGTGGGGATCTTTGATGTTTCTGCTTAGGTCGTCTGCCAATGTGTTTTTCTGTCCTGGCAGGAATTGAGCTTGTAACTGGACTTGGTAGGCCAGAGCTGTGTTCCATAAGATTATTGCTTGCCTGCAAAGAGGGTAGGAATGTGTGCCCCCTTGTTTATGTACCACATTACTGTGGTGTTGTCCGTCTTTATTGCAAGTTGTCCTGGCTGTAGCAGATCCTTGAAGGCTGTCAGAGCTTTCTGTACAGCTAGCATCTCTTTTTGGTTTATGTGCAGTTTTCTTTGTTCTGCAGTCCATAGGCCTTGAATGCATTGTCCTGCCATGTGTGCCCCCCAGGCATAGTCTGAAGCATCTGTTGTGATAGTTTGCCTGGGTGGGGGCAAGGTGAAAGGCTGACCCTTGTTGAGGTGACATGCCTGTGCCCACCATAGAATTTCCTGTTGAAGGCAGGGAATGAGAGATATCACTGTGTCCAAGCTGTGGCTGTGTTGAGACCACACGCTTTTTAGGTACCACTGTAATTTCCTCATATGCAGTTTTGCAAATGGTATTATCAGAATGCAAGATGCCATGAAGCCCAAAGCCTGCAGAATTTTTCTTGCAGTTAATTGGGTCTTTGTTGCCATTGTCTTGAAATATTGAGTCAGTTGTAATTGCTTGTCTGGTGTAAGATAAGCCTTCTGGGCCGTTGTGTCCAAGCTGGCACCCAGGAATGTCATTTTTTGTGAGGGTACTAGTTTTGACTTCTTTTCGTTTACTGTGTACCCCAGACAATTTAGTAGATGCTTCACAAAAGCCAGATGTTATAAGAGAATGTCTTTTCTTTCTGCTTGGATGAGGCAGTCATCCAGATATGGATATATTTGAATTCCTCTTTGTCTACAGTATGCAATTACTGGTGCCAGGCATTTTGTGAATACTCTGGGCGCAGTAGATAAGCCAAAAGGCAGTGCAGAGAATTGATAATGGGTTGAACCTGCAATGAAACGGAGGTATCTTCTGCAACTTTGTCTGACAGGGACATGCAGGTATGCCTCCTTGAGGTCCAACGTTACCAGCCATGCTTCCTTGCCCAACATGGGAAGTAGCTGCTGTAGTGTTAGCATCTTGAATTTGGGAACTTGTAAGCAAATGTTTAGAATTGAAAGGTCCAGAACTGGTCTCCAAGCATTTTCTTTTCTGGATACTAGGAAGAGTCTTGAGTAAAATCCTTGGCCTTGCTCTTGAGTTGGTACCCTTTGAATGGCTCTCATGGCCATGAGAGCTGTAATTTGTTGTTGAGCCTCTGTCCTTTGATTTTGTGGCAGGTTTGGCATTCCTCTTTTTATTGGCAAGGTGTGAAAGTGGAATCTGTATCCTCGTAAAATTATGTCTAGGACCCATTTGTCCTTTGTGACCATGTGCCAGTTGTCTGCAAATAGTGCTAGTTCCCCCCCCCCCCCCAAGGGGGCTGACAAATTTGGCCAGCTGAGGTTCAGGTCATTGAGTTTGCCTTCTGGTGGGTTGAGACCTGTCTTCTCCTCCCTTCTGGGTTGGAGTGCCCCATTGGCGAGGCTTATACTGAGCTTGTGGTTGTCCTCTGCCCCCTTGGGCACCTGGTATTTACCCCTCTGAGGCCTGTCAGTGGCTGGAAAGGACCAATTTTTTGTTGGCCAGTTTCTGCTGAAGCGAGGGGGTTGTACTTGTAGGAAATCTTTGACCGTCTGCATTGATTTCGCCTTATCTTCCATTTTCTTTTTCTTCTTCTGCTTTAACACCAAAAAGAACATCCTGCTGTAAGGGAGCATCTAGTACTTTTGCTTTAACATGATCAGGCAGACTTTGTTCTTTTAACCAGGCATGCCTACGTATAACTGATCCAGTGACAGCTGCTCTGCAGGAGGCCTCTAAAGAATCAAACCCACATTGTAAGGTATGTTTGCCCACCTGCTCAGTGGCGTGCAACAAATCCTGTACTTCTTTCATTTCAGATTGTTGAGGTAAGGTGGTTATTTTTTGTTTTAACTGAGAGATTTAAGCATATGAAATTGACAGTTTAGTGCTCTCATAGCTAAAGTGGCTGAGGTGTAAACCTCCCCCCCCCCCCCCATCTGTCTAGTGCTCTTGAATCCCTTTCAGAAGGTACTGGATTTTTAGCCATGGAAGCCTTAGCCCTCCTTAGAACCCAGGGAGATAGTCTCTGGGTCAGCTACTGGGCTTTTGTAAAGGAATTTGTGGGAATCAGGTACTCTGTAGTATCTGTCAGGCTTGGCCGGGACAGGAGGTAGAGAGTCAGGGTTGAAACTGGATTCTAAGTAGACATCATCCACAATGTCCAAAACAGGAGGGATGGCTAGAGGTCTGTGTTGCGGGAGTAAAAGAAACTCTGAGCCTTTTCTTGGAATCAGAGTAATCCTGACCTTCCCAATGAAAATGTTCCCTCATAGTGTGTAAAGTTTCCCCAAAAGAGTAATCTTCTGGAGGGGAAGCTGAGGGAATAGAGTCCTCAGCATCAGAATCTTCATAAGCAGAGAAGGAATAGTTTTGGTCCTCAGAGGAATCCGAAGAAATAGACAGTTGTTCAGAGGAAGCAGAATCTTCCTCTTGTCTAGGCCTTTTGTCAGGAGGAGGCTGTGAACCCCTGATAAGAGAAATCAAATCTTCAGACATTTTGAGCATCTGTTTCTTAGGCATAGGGCCATGAACAGGAGACTGAAGTGAAGCCTTTTTCGATTTAGGAGTCTTCGACTTGGAAAACGTTTTGACTGTAAGAGTTGTTGGTCTAAAAACGCCTTCAGAAACCGATGGCGTTTCAGAAGTACCGACGTCCTTGGAAGGTAAATCGTCGGAAGGGCCTGAAGTAAGAGGCTGTGTCGGCCTAGTACATTCCGTCAAAATATCTGTAGCGGTCTCGGGTTCCAGAACTGCGGTAGTCAGAGGCTGCGTCGGAGCCTCACTGATAACCAGAGAACCGGAGACCGGATCAACCGAGGCCTCGGAATCGGGCTTAGGCCTGGGCTGTCGGTCCTTGTCCCTGCACTTTTTGTGCACGACGGTAGTCGGTAGCTCCGATGGCATGTTATAGTTAAATTTTCTACCAAAAAAGTGTTGTGCGAAATCAAATCGTCTTTTAATAGTATGTTTATTAAATCTAGCACAAAAACGACAAGTGACGTCGTGATCAGGGCCTAGGCAAGGTATGCAATAAGAATGAAAATCCTTATGAAGTATTTGCTTCCCACAAGAAATACAATTGTTAACTTTTTCTGACATCGGTCTGAGGCAAGAAAAGTTTCCCCAACGGGGTACTTAGCTTTATAGAAGACTCCGGTCTGAAATTCGAATTCGAAAATCTCAGGAGTCGGCCGACCGGCACTTGCGAACTGCTTCTGCTTCAGGCACCGCGCGGCAAGAAAGACTGAAGAAAATGGCGTCTGTTGCAATATATGTACCCCTGGCGCACTGATGTCAGGGATGAGGCGACAGCAACCGACGTCGGACCAAGACTTTGGAAATCTGGCCGACTGCGGGACCGCCTGACGACAGGATAACCCAAGTGTGATGACTGCAGCAGGGTAACACGATGAACATCAACTGTTTAGCTGCGAGAGGATTAACTAAAGCTATAACTGCTGGCCCAGGTTTAGGAAGAGAGTGTATAAAAACGTAAGAGTCAGGAACTTTACACATTCTAACTGCTTTTTTAGGGGCAGCAGGCAGGCTATCAGGAAAATTGCAAACAGAGACACGCACATCCTCCAAAACTGACAAAAATGGAAGAAGTTGTGAAAGTTCAGGAAATTCCTTCTGTAACAGCTCATACAATTTTCTGATGGTCTGAAAAACCTTGGTATACTCCCACTGCAAACACTGGCACAAAAAGTAACCCCAAAAGAAAAATCAAAAATGGAGCTCTCCTCAGAGTCGGCTTCAGAAAATAGAGGAGAAACCCTGGATCTGACCCTTAATCTTCCTGTCCAGAGTCAGAATTCTTCCTGGGGAAAACAAGCAGCAAAAGCTGGTAAAAATTTAAACTCTTTAAAAGTCACCTTTTTCAAAGAAAAACACTTAAATATTGTTTTCAATTAATTTAAACAACCTTTAAAATGACGGAAAGAAGTGCACTTTTTTAATTAGTTATCCCTCTCCATAAAGGGGGAGTGACTACAGACCCTGGGAATTATCACCCCATTAGCCCCACCAGTCTGACATGTAAGGGTATGGAGCACATCATTATGGACCTAATTAACAAGGATATAGGGAATCTCCAACCTCTAGATCCCACTCAATTTGGTTTTGTAACAGCTAGACCATGTCTACTCAACCTGGTTGACTTGAGTCAGTCACCAGAGCTGTGGAGGAGGGCAAGGCAGTTCATACAGCCTACCTCCATCTGGCCAAGGCCTTTGATGCCATTCCCCACTCAGAAATTATTGATCGACTCAAACTAGGCATTAACCCCTATTATCACTAGGTGGGTTGCAAAGTGGCTCACAGACTGAACCCACAGTGTGAAAGCAGCGGACTCAAAGTCAGACTGCTGACCAGTCACGAGTCGAGTCCCACAGGGATCGGTCCTGGGTCCTCTCCTGTTTGGCATCTACTTCTCAGAAGTCCAGGCCAACATGGAGGGACTCTGGCTGACAAAGTTCGCAGACTACTGCAAGCTGGGAGTCATTATTAACTACCCAAGTGATGTAGACATCCTACAGAAAGGCCTCACTGACACCAATGACTGGTGTCGAAACCATGGCCTTAAGCTTAATGCCAAAAAATGCGGTCATCTCCTTTGGGAAAAACTCAGTTCCCACTAATTACCACATCGATGGGAGCTCACTTAACACTGAAGGCTTTACAAGACATCTGAGGACAGCAACCTCTCTTTCGACCACCACATTGCCACTGTGGTCAGAAAGTCCTATGTGGCACATCTCATTACCAAGTTGCATCTAGGAAGAAGGAGATCATCATCTCTCTCTACTCTTTTCTCATTAGGCCAATCATCAAATATAATGCCCCATTTGGCATGTACCACACTAGACACGTAAAACAGCTGGAAAAGCCACAAAAGTACCCCACAAAGAGGATCCTGGGCCTTAAACACATGTCCTACATGGACAGACTCGGCTATTCTCAGTCTCATATAGTCTACTAAGAGGCGATCTCTGCTTGACTTACAAAGCCAAGCCTGACCCAGGTCTATTAGAAATGCTACATCTAAAGAAATCCCAATACCTTCGCACCACACGCTCCAGAGACCTAAACCTCATTACCACAATCAACAGAACATGCTGGAGGGACAGGTTCATTATTCCAGAGTATGGGCAGTCTCTGGACCGACTTCCCATACATGTCAAGCAGTGGACCTCACCGGCCCTCTTCAAGAGAGATCTTGATGAGTGGATGGGAAATAGAAAGTTCACCCCGGGGATCACTCTAGTGGCTCTACTTGATAGAGTCACTGGGAACTAACTCCGGGTGGCACGATGCCAGGGCACTTCTGTGGGCTAGGGTTGTAAAGGCTCTAAGGCCATTAGCCTAGTATACACCTATGAACCTATGAATGGAGTACCGTGCCAGAAATAAAATTAGAAATGTATTTCTGGGCTAAACAAGCTACAATCAAAGCAATTTGGGATTTTTGCATGATGAGGTCTTCAAAATATTACTATATCCACATATGTTGAGGTGAATGCTACTAACTACAGATGTGCAATGTTTGAGATATGAAGAAAGGGTAATATGCACATGGGAACATATATTTCATTCAGTCGCATGCATGTTTGTGTAGTACTAGTAACACCTTAAAAGATTGCTACCTGCAGTTTCAAGGCAAAAAGGGCAACTAACATGGTTATGCATTTAGGATACAAGAAAGCTACAATGCACTGAAAATATGGGAGCACTGGTCTTCAATATTACTGGTAGCAATATATTAAACAAATTGTGAAGCCAAGGGCCAGTTTTATTACTGGAAAAACTGAACAAGGAAAGCCACATAAATAAATAAATAAATTCCTAGGAAATTACAAGAATAAAATGAGTTACAATGTTAACGGTATGATATTACTAAGGTAGGCAACTGCATTGGGGAACATTTTTTGTAGGCCAAGTTGAGATATCATTATTAAAACCACAATTACAGTACTGAAAGGTACATATACATTAAGACAAAATAAAACAAACATACAAAATACTTGAATAATAAATATATACCTGCTGAGTATCACTCCAAAAAAAGCACAAACATACAAGATAATTCAATTACAGTACTGAAAGGTACATATACATTAAGACAAAATAAAACAAACATACAAGATAATTTTCGTTGCTTTCATGCTGTACACATTTTTACAATTATTCACAACAGCATTATATAAACTGCTCAATTCCTGCCATACCTTAAACCTCACTCCTCCTCCTTCTAAACATTATCCGGCATATTTTACTCCCACAAATTCCATTTCTATACCATTTGCTTCTTCTCCTCTCTAAAGATCCCACCTCCAGTTCCTTTAGCTCCTTTAAAATATTCTGTTTAGTTTCTGTTTGTTTAGATTTTGATTTCCATTTTCTAGTAATTATTTTTAGCAGACAATGCCATTAAACTTAACAAGGCGGCTAGGCAATTCAGAACGTGGACCACCAAAAAGAATAATTGCCTTAGTTACAGCCATTTTTTTTCCCAATAATTATGACAAAGTACTGCATTTTTAAAGTCTACCAACTCATTACACTCCCACAAAATATGCCTAATTACATCTCTTTCCATCCACATCTCAAACGTATGCTGTCTACCCGAGGAAAGAGTCTCAGTAGTCTGCTTGGAGAAAGTTACATGTGCAAACAGTCCCAAGCAATAATCATAATCCTACTGGACTTTGTTGCATACTTGGGAGCATTACAGATGTCTTACCACTGTTCCTTTGTAAACAGCTTTTCCATTCTCTTTTTACAATTGTTTCTAACCTTCAATGATTAAATCTTACACTTAGTAAGGTTTATAAACATTCATAATTATCCTCCCACAGCAGCTTTGGTTCCAGAATAAACTAAAACTCTTCCAGAGATGGTCTTTCATTTAGCACTCCACTATTATCCTCTCTCTTTGCCTATGCTCTGATGTCAGTATTAAGGCAGCCTCTAACTTGCAGTCCAAACTTCTGCTTGGCCTCCTCCCACACTATTACTTTTCCTATTTGCTTCCAATACCTTGGTTATTGCTAATTTTCTTCAGTAAATTCCAGCTCCCTTTGTCGATCTGCTATACTTCTACTTGCAGTCATCCAATTTGATAAAATCTCATTTTCTTTCATTACCATGTTGGCTTAGATCTTGTTATTTTATGAATATATAAAAATAACCATAAGGAATGTTATTCTCCTTAATGATCTGCATCCAAAAACCTACTCTCTCATTTCTCAAACTTGCCCCCATTTCATCATCCCTTTCCACTTTGATTATAACCTGCTTATGTTATGTATATATGAGCCTTCAGTGCATAGCTCTAAAGTATACCTTCAAATTTCGTAATCCTAAATCATCTTATTCAATGGGGAGAATCAACTTACCCCATTTAACGCTTGCCTTCTTTCCCTCCCAAATAAATTCATTCAACTCTTTACGAACTACAAGCATCCAATGCAGTACAAGCCATGGACCTAGTTTTGTATTAAAAACTCAACAGGAAAGGAAAACTCCTGTCCTTTTTCTAGAATCCAAGACCACACACATTCTGTATGGGTCACAGGAAGATTCTGAGAATGTACCCAAGCAAGTCTTCTTATGACTTGACCCAGGTTTCAGCAGCTCTGCAGGCAGTATCAGCAGCATCATAAGAACACTAAGGCATGTTTTATTACGAGAAGCAGAAAGTAAAGAATTCTTCAACTCTAAATGTGGAAAATTAAACAGTTAACTATTTCAAGGCAGTTTAGGATTCTGAAAGTTAAATTAGAAGAATAAATTTTCTTTCCTAATTAGTCAAAACCATCCTTGTCAAAGGGAAAGGCTTGGTATTATCAATTTGTACAGTGAAGCAGCTTTAGTTATGTAAATCACTGCAGGGTCTGCTTTAGGGTTAGAAAAAGAGATATCCTGTATAACCGGTCAGACGTCCTAGGGGTAGAAGATTGACTGTCAGGTAAACTACAAGCTGCGAGAAAAAAAATAAGAAGTTATGTACTCACCATAACGTTCCATCTGAGTAGGTATCTTCATTTGTCTGCAACCTTTGGGATACGGATCCGATCTCGGATCCGAGCCGGCAACTTCTTATCATAGCATAGATCCGAGCTCCTAGCTCCTCCCCTTACCCATAATCCCCTGCCTACCCTAACTGACCTCAGATCAAGTTTGCCCCATAGCACAGCAGGTAAAAGTGTCCCAATGGGAACATATGCTAATAACACAAGGACGATCATATTGGTCAGGGGGAAGGAGGGGGGGATGGTTGCAGACAAATGAAGATACCTACTCAGATGAAACGTTATGGTGAGTACATAACTTCTTAATCTGAAGTAGGAACTTCATTTGTCAGCAACCTTTGGGACAGAGTCCCCAGCTACCTAAATCTTGGGTGGCCTTCATGGAAGGATATTCCGGAGCACCGCAGAGCCAAAGGACGCCCTACCTCGGGAGACAACATCTATTTTATAGTGGCTGATAAAGGTGTGAGATGAAGCCCAAGTGGCTGCGGAACAAATGTCATCCAGTGGAACCCTAGCTTGAAAGGCCGCAGATGTGGCAACGGCCCTAGTAGAATGAGCATGGACTCCTTGAGGTGCAGGCCTTCCCGAGCTCTGATATGCTAAAAGAATACAACTCGAGATCCACCGAGAGAGAAACTTTAGAAACTGACTTTCCGAAATTACTTTTGGCAAAGGAGATAAACAACTGATCGGATTGCCTATGATCAGCAGTTCTATGGATATAAAAACGTAGTTGTCTGTGTACGTCTAAGGAATGTAGCTTGTACTCTCCTTTGTTATGAAAGTTGGGGAAAAACACTGGAAGATATTAGATTGATTGATGTTCGCTTCTGAAGATACCTTAGGTAGAAAGGACGGATTGATCCTGAGGTAAACCCTATCCGGGTGAAAGACCAGATATGGTGGTTTGACACAAAGAGCTTGCAATTCCGACACTCTTTTGGCTGAATTTATGGCCACCAAAAAGGCTGTCTTCCAAGAGAGAAATTTGAAATCAACTGTGGCCGCCGGTTCGAATGGGGGACCAGTCAAGGCCTGCAAGACTAAGGATAAATCCCATGGAGGTACCACCTCTTTAACTGGAGGCCTAAGGAGGAAGGTACCCTTGAGGAAGGTCTTACACAGTTTGGAAGTGATAAGAGGGCCAGACTCTTGCCCCACGTGATAGTATGAGATTGCTGCCGGTTGTACCTTGACTGTGGAAGAACTAGCCCCCTGGTAAAAGAGAGAGGTTAGAAAATCTAGAACCGACGATATCGGGGCTGTAAAGGGGTCTAAACGACGGTGTTCTGCCCAAATGGTGAAGCGTTTCCCCTTACACCGATAAACCTTCCTGGTGGAAGGCTTGTGAGCTGCTACAAGAACGGCTTTGACCGGTGATGAGATCCCGGGAGTCCTTATGAGGAGTGGAACTGGAGCAACCAAGCCATCAGCTTGAGGTTGACCAGGTTCGGAGTCGGAAGACTGAGAGGGTGAGAAATGAGATCCGGAATGGGATCCAGAATCCATGGTGGACACACTAGGTGAGACCATAGGTAAGGGAACCACGTTTGACGAGGCCAGAATGGGGCAATGAGGATCATCTTGCTCCCCAGCTGCCTGGCTTTCTGTAATAATTTCAACATCAGGGGAAGAGGAGGGTAAGCATAAAGCAGACCGGGAGGCCAAGCATGAAATCGGGGACTCCCCCGGAGGGGGGATCAGAGCGAAGTAATCGTTGCATTTGGTGTTTGAAGGAGAGGCAAAAAGATCGCAACAAGGTTGCCCCCATCGGGCAAATACTTGCTCTGCAACTCGATGGTTGAGAGACCATTCGTAAGGAGTCAGGATAGTACGACTGTGCCTGTCCGCTAGAATGTTGGACCGTCCCGGAATGTGCATTGCTATGAGAAAGCGGTTGGTGGAAATTGCCCATTCCCACACTCTCATGGCCTCGCGGCAAAGGGGGTAAGACCTGGTTCCCCCCTGTTTGTTGATGTACCAGATGACCGACATGTTGTCTGTCTGTACTGCAATCGTCCAGAGAGTTGTGTAGTGCCTGCAACGTCAAAAGCACCGCCCTCATCTCTAGGACGTTGATATGCAAAGAGGTCTCTACGTCGTTCCAAGTGCCTTGGACTGTCCTGCCTGAAAAATGCCCCCCCACCCCAGGCGAGAAGCGTCTGTGGTCACTGTGTCGACTGGCGGAGGTAGTGAGAAGGGACGCCCCGTGTGGAGATTGGGAGACTGGAGCCACCAGAGGAGCGATCTTCTGCAAACCTTGCTTAAGGAAATGGGGTGAGACAGGGACCATTGTACCTGGAGGGTCCACTGCAGAACCTTCATGTTCAACCGGGCCAATGGCAGCAGAGGGATTGCAGCCGCCATAGATCCTAGGGCCCTCAGGATCAATTCCGCCGAAGGAGTTTGCAGCTGAAGGATGGCCTGCACGTGCAACATCAGGTTCCGAAGCCGATCTGGAGTTAAGAACGCAAGCACCTGTCTGGAATCCAGTTTCGCCCCTATAAAATCCAACACCTGTGTAGGGATGAGAGAGGATTTGGTCATGTTGATGGTTAATCCTAATAGTGGAGCCAGACTGAGGAAATAATCCCTGCCTGAACAAAGTAGATGCCTTGTTGGAGCTGTAAGGAGCCAGTCGTCCAGGTATGGAAAGACCTGAATTCCCTGGAGTCTCAGGTGGGCCGATATTACCGCTAGGACCTTGGTGAACACCCTGGGGGCTGAGGTGAGACCGAAGGGGAGGACCCTGAATTGAAAGTGACTGGCTCCCAGCCAGAAGCGGAGAAACCTCGTGGAACGCCTGTCCACTAGAATGTGATAGTACGCATCCTTGAGGTCTATGGAGCACATCCAGTCGTCCTCCCGCAATAAGGGGAGGACGGATTGCAATGTGACCATTCGGAACTTTTCTTTGGGTACCGCCAGGTTTAGGAGAGAGAGGTCGAGGATGGACCTCAAGTCCCCTGTCTTTTTTGGCACCAGAAAGAACCTGGAGTAAAACCCTGATCCGACAATCTGGGGGGACGGGCTGGATGGCTCTTTTTTGCAGAAGCTGCTGAATTTCTGCAGCAGCCGCCTCCCTCTGACTGGGTGGAACGTCGGGAAGGCTTCTGATTCTGGGGTTTACTGTAAGGGGAATTTGGCAACCTCTGGATATAATACGAAGCACTCAGTGATCCGTTGTTATGGACTCCCATTTTGCTAGGTGCCTCGAAAAACGCCCCCCAACTGCCTCCAGAGTGGAGCAGTCGGGTAACCCCTCAGGGGTTCTGCGTGGGCCTCTCAGAGAACGGTTCTCTGGACCCAAAATTCCTGGGACCCCCTCTGCCTCTGGGGCGGCGTCCTCCCTGTCCACCTCTGCCACGAGAGGACTGGTTGTCCTGAGCAGACTGGGATTGATGCGATTTTCGGAACCACATCTTCTTCTGACCCTTTTGGTTCTTGGAAAAGGACCTCTGGGGCGCAGAGAAGCGGACTCCGACGGCAGACAAAGTCTTCCCGTCTTTCTCACTCTGGACAAGAGTGTCGCGAACGGTTTTGCCAAACAGTGCAGAACCATCAAAAGGGGCATTCGCGAATGAGGCCTTAAAGGGTTCCGAGAAGTCACAGTGACGGAGCCAGGCCTGTCTCCTCATGGCAAGCCCGACTCCACCTGCTCTAGCGGCTCCCGCCGTAGCATAAGACAACAGCCGCATAGAGGTGTTAGAGATAGAGCGGAGGGTGGCCATTCGGGAGGAGTACAGATCCATGTCTCCCTCCAACATGGACCCTGGGGGGGATGCAGCGTATTCCTTAATTAGATCCCGCTGCATCCGAATAACGTGTGCCATGTAGTTCAAGGCCCTCATAGAGAAGGTCGCTGAACTGAAGGTCCGCTTCCCAAGACGGTCCATCGTGCGAGACTCCTTGCTCGGAGGATGAACCGTGGGGCTCTCCTGAGCCAACTCTTTCTTGGTGGCTGCAGCCACCAACATGGCATCCACAGGGGGACCTCTGCTCCAATGTGATCTCTCTGCAGGGGGGCTCAAAATTTTGTCCGGATGTCTGGGGATCGGCTCTACGGTGTCCGGTTCCTTCCAAGCCCTACAGGATATAAGATCCACCAGGAGGTCGGGTGGAGGGGACACCCAAGAGGTAGATCGTCCTGCCTCAAACGCCTCAAGGAATACAGACTCATCAGATGAAGCCTTAGGGGCAGACCACCCACCTCTGATTTCGAGCATTTCCATGATGTCTCCAAAGGAGACATCCACAGGGGGTGATCTAGGGGAGCCTTCCCCTTCATCCAAGTCCGTATCTTCGGTGAGACTCTCAGGGGAGTCTATGTGCCTCCTTTTGCACTTTGCCTTGTGAGGAATCTCCTTGGGGGGGGGCTGTCCGAGGAGTCCTCACGGACTGCATCCTGTTCCACTGGAACTCCTAGAGGCGCTGAGGCAGGCTGCCCCGAGGGCCGGATGAGAGGAGCCAGGACTAGATGAGAAGGAGTGCGGGAGGGAGCAGAAGCCAGGACCGGAGGCCTGGAAGCACTCGACAGTGCCCTCTCCACCGCAGCGAAAGCTGAGGGGGAGCCGCTCTCTGACGGATCCGAGATCCGACTCCCACTCGGATCCGAAGCGGGGATCGGACCCGGCGCCGAGAGCGTCGGATCCGAAGGACAAGTGTGCTCCAACCGGGACGGAGCCGAAAGCACACCGAATCCCTCGGATCCGAAGCTCGGCCCACGGCTCCGAGAGATCGGATCTGGACAAACTCGAGGGAGCCGTCGGAGCCGACGTGCCCAGCACGGTTGGCTCCGACCTACCCCCGGATTCAACGTGGCTTGGCTCTGAGCGCTACGAACCCGGAATGCGGGTCGGAGAAGGAGCTATAGGAGCGAAAAAAGGGGTCGAGCTCCCCCCGGAGGGGGGGGAGGGGCAAGAGCACTCCCATCTGCATCTGGGCCTGGATGAATCTCCTTATCATCCGGTCCATGTCCGCATCAGACAAGCTAAACCTGGACCCTGAAGAGGCCACCGAGGCAGACCTGGAGTGTCGCCTCGATGACCTCGACGGGGACCGGATCACCTCCTCCTCGGGTCCCGGAGAGAAAAGTACAGTTTTGTACCTACCATAAATGTAGATGTCCGAACTGGATAGCATCTGCAGTCATAACAGCTGGGTTGTCCTGTCGTCAGGCAGCCCGTCAGTCGGCCGGATTCCAAAGTCCGGGTCCGCTTCGCTGATGTGGGTCTCCATCCGGCGTCATCTCTGTTGGACTTCGGGTATAAAGGCATCAGCCGACGCCATCTTCCTCAGTGTTTCTTGCCCCAGATGCCAGAAGCCCTCCTGAAGGCTAAAATTTTTTGGATAGATGCCAATGTTTCCAAAAGGATAGAGGTAACCACAAAAATAAGCATGTATGTACATATATACAAACAAATACACCATAAAAGACTCCCCATCAGCTAGCTATTAGGAGGGTAAACACCCTAGAGTACCTCAGAGGGGAAGGAGGGAGGTAATCCTGACTGCAGATGCTATCCAGTTCGGACATCTACATTTATGGTAGGTACAAAACTGTACTATGTCCTTCATGGATGCATCTGCAGTCATAACAGCTGGGTAGAATACCATAGCCAACTAGGGGAGGAGGATAAAGGTAGATTATGGTGTGTTTAGGATCCCTTGCAGTACAGCAGTGGCAAACCCTGCTCGGGATCTGGAATATAGAGGCAAATTATAATGCTTGGCAAATGTATGCACGGAGGTCCAAGTAGCCGCCTCAATAATGTCTTTGGTAGCCACTCCTCGTAAGAAGGCTGTGGTAGTGGCTGTTGCCCTTGTAGAATGAGGTCTTATGTTCTGTGGAATTGGTTTTCCATGGAAGGAGTAACAGAATCGTATGCAATTTCCTATCCATTTGGAGATTGTCTGTTTGGAAATAGCTTTTCCCTCTCTTCCTGTTGCATAGGCCACAAAAAGTTGGTCAGTCTTTCTGCTGCTTTTGGTTCTGTCCAAGTAGTAGCGTAGCTGTCTATGTACATCCAAGGTATGCAGTATTCTTTCCCCTCTGTTTTGTGGGTTGGGAAAGAAGGTAGGTAGGTGGATTGCCTGGTTTAAAGACACTCTGGATACCACCTTAGGCATAAATGTTGGATTAGTCCTCATGGATACTCTATCTTGGTGGAAGATTAGGAAGGGCTGCACTGCCATTAAGGCCTGTAGTTCTGAAACCCTCCTTGCTGAGGTAATTGCCAGTTAGGAAAGCAGTTTTCCATGACAGGTGTTGTAAGTCTGCTGTTGCTGCTGGCTCAAAGGGTGATAGTGTCAACTTTTCTAGTACGAAGTTTAAGTCCCAAGCTGGTAATGGTGGTTTTCTTGGAGGTTTTACATTCTTGATTCCTCTGAGAAATTGTCTGAGCAGAGGGTGTGAAAAAACAGGTGGATCAAAGCTGTATTCTGCTGAAATAGCTGATGCATGTATCTTGATGGAGGAGTAGGACAGGCCTGAATGGAGAAGTTCGCCAGATACTCCAGGATGTTAGGCATATCTATGTTTGACACATCTTTTCCTCTTTCAGAACTCCAGCTGACAAACCTTTTCCATTTTCCAGCGTAGTTCCTTCTTGTTGAAGGTCTGCGTGCTTCAAGAATAATGTCTTTAACTCTTTGGGAAAGTTCTTGATTAGCTGCTGCTATGTGATGTTCCATGCAGTCAGTTGTAAGGTTTTCAGGTTTGGATGTATGGTGCTGTAGTTGTTCTGAGTTAGCATCAAAGGCATCAGGGTATTGGCCACATATTGTTCGAGACAAGCTCCTTAGTAGTGGATACCAGTGTTGTCTTGGCCAGTTTGGAGCTATCAGGATTATCCTTGGATGTTCTTCCTTGATTTTTAGGAGTACTTTGTGTATCAAGGGAGAGGTGGGAATGCATAAACTGTTAGGCCCTTCCAGCTGAAGGAGAGCGAATCCACTTTCCATGCTAGTGGGTGAAATGTCCTTGTGCAGAATTTTTGAGTTGGTGATTGTGAGGAGATGCAAATAGATCTATCTGAGGCATTCCCCACTTCTTTGTAATGGTCCTGAAGATGTCCGGTGCAGGTGCCATTCGTGAGCATCTGATGTGGTCCTGCTTAAGATGTCCGCTAGAGTATTTTCTTTTCCTGGTACAAATATTGCTTGCAGCTGGATGTTGTAGCTGAGTGCCAGGGTCCACAGTTCCAAAGTCATTCTGCATAGGGGTATGAATGAGTGCCTCCCTGTTTGTTGATGTACCACATGACTGTGGTGTTGTCTGTCCTTATCAACAGCTGGCCCTCTTTGAGAAATGGTCTGAACTTTTGGATAGCCAGTTTTACAGCCAGCATTTCTTTTAGGTTGATGTGCAGGTGAAGTTGATCCTGAGTCCACAATCCTTGCACGCATTTGTCCAGCATGTGGGCCCCCCATCCTAGGTCTGAAGCATCTGTTGTAATGCTCTGGCTTGCTTGACATCTGAGAAAAGGAAGGCCTGGGTTGGACCGGCATGCCTGGGCCCACCATAGGAACTCCTGTTCTTGCTGTTAATTTGTTCAGCTTTGTTAGGGACAAGAAGTAAAGAGGGAGTTCTTTTTGTTTTTCTGTAGTTAGGAATGCCATTTGTCTCACTGTGTCCAATTCCGCTCCCAAGAATGTCCTTGTTTGGGATGGTATCAGTCTTGACTTTTGTAGATTGACTGTGTATCCCAGTGCTTGTAGCAAGTAAATGACCCTTTGCAAATCTGTTGTCAACTTGCTTTTGTTGTCCCCTTGTAGCAGGCAGTCGTCCAGGTATGGGTAAATATGAATTCCCTGCAGTCTGCAATATGCGATTACTGATGCCAGGCATTTTGTGAATACTCTGGGCGCAGTAGATAAGCCAAAAGGCAATGCTGAGAATTGATAGTGCTCTGATCCTGCAAGAAATCTGAGGTATCTTCTGCAGATTGGTCGAATAGGGACGTGCAGGTATGCCTCCTTGAGATCTAGAGTTACCAGCCAACACTCCTTGCCCAGCATGGGAAGAAGTTGCTGTAGGGTCAGCATTTTGAATTTTGGGACAATGATGTATGTATTCAAGGTGGACAGGTGAGAATTGGTCTCCAACTTTTTCCTTTCTTGGAACTAGGAACAGTCTGGAGTAGAACCCCTTTCCTTGCTCTGCTGCAGGCACTTTTCCACAGCTCTCATGTTTGCTAACTCCATTATCTGTTGTAAAGCTTCTGTTTTTTGATTTGGAGGTAGATTTGGCATTCCTCTTTTGACTGGTATAGTGTGGAAGTGGAATCGGTAACCTTGATGTATAATTTGCAGAATCCACTTGTCTTTTGTTATGTGGTGCCAGTTCTTTGCAAATAAAGTTAACCTTCCGCCTAGTGGGGCTGCTATTTGCTCCGTGGTAGGCGGTTTTAGGAGTAAGTCACTGTGGCTGTGTTGAAGTAGTGGCAGTGGCTGTGTCTGTGCCTCTGTTGTTACCTTGCCACTGTCGTCCTCTGTAGGCACTTCCTCTGGTTTGGTTTCTGCCTCTGGAGCGTGTATTCGTGCCCCTTTGAAATCTTGTGGAGTCAGGTAAGGACCACTTCTTGGCAGGCCAGTTCCTGCTAAACCTTGGGGTTGGACCTGCAGGAAATCTTTAACAGTTTGAACTGATTTTGCCTTTTCTTCCATTTTCTTCATAACCTGCTGGGCAGGTGCACCAAACAAACTTGTCTTATCCATAGGAGCATCTAACAATTTTGCTTTAACATGATCTGGTAGAGCTTGCTCCTTTAGCCATGCATGCCTTCTTATCACTGTGCCAGTCATGGCTGATCTAAATGAAGCCTCCAGTGCATCATAGCCACATTTTAAGGAATGGTTACTAACCTGTTGTATGTTATTTACCATTTCTAATACATATTTCTTGTCAAGAGCTTCATCAGTGTTTAATTTTTTAGTTAGCTGATCAAGCATAAACTCTTGGTATTGTATCATGTGAAACTGGCAGTTTAAAGCTCTAGCTGAGAGAGTAGCTGAAGTGTATACTTTTCTACCCCATCTGTCTAATGCCCTTGCTTCCCTTTCAGAAGGAGTAGGGTTTTTAGCTATGGTCAGCAACTGCCTTGGGACCCTGGGATATTGTTTCTGGGTCTGCAAGGGGGGCCTTGTAAAGGTGGTGATGAGTGTCAGGCACCCTGTAAAATCTGTCTGGTTTGGCAGGGGCTGGGGGTAATGAGTCTGGAGCAGAGCAGACATCATTAAAAGCGTCATCTACCACAGAAAGAACAGGAGGTATAGCTAAGGGCCTGTGCTGTGGAAGGTGCAGAAAGGTTCTAAGTCTTTTTGGAATCTGAGAATTCTTGTTGCTGCCATTGGAACTGCTCTCATGGCATGCAAGGTTTCCCCAAAGGAGAATTCTTCTGGAAGGGAAGCAGCTGGAATGGATTCTTCAGCATCAGAATCCTCAAAATTAGAGAAAGGGGCCTCTGGCTGGTCAGTAATGTCTGATTCATCTGCAGAATCATCAGAGGACACTGGCTCAGGGGGCTCTGCCCTAGGTCTCTTATCTGGGGGCTGAGAGGCCCTGTCTGGGTGAGGTTGAGATCCTCTAATTAAAGAAATCAAATCTTCTGCCAAGGTGAGCATTTGAGAACTAGAAGAGGGCCTGGTTGAGGGTGGTTTAACAGGCACTGATTTGGTAGACTTGGCTGCTTTAGCCCTGGCGAAGGCCTTAATGGACATGGCTGCTGGAGGCCTAGCAGCACCACGTGCTGGGGTAGAGACATCCAGGGGAATGGTGTCTGATGCGTCAGTGGGTAGCGTGACAGAGTCCGATTCAAGAATTGTAGCAGGGGCCGCAAGAGTAGAGATAGATTCGGCTGTACCTAGATCAGTTTTCTCGGTTTGGCCGAAACCGAGACACTTCGCGTTTGCTTAAGCGTGGTTTCAGCGAAACCCAGCGGACCGCGAGTGTCGGTCTTTTCTTTGCGTTTTTGGCAGAAAGTGTAGTGGAGGTTCCGGCGACATAATGTACAAAGTCAGAACCGAAAAACTGTTCTGCAAACTCCGACCGGCGCCTAAGCGCGTGCCGGTTGAAGGAAGCACAGGCGAACAGGCTGCTACGTCGTGGGCTGGGCCTAAACAAGGCAGACAGTAAGAATGGAAATCTTTATGAGGTATTTGTTTCCCACAGGTTAAACAATTATTAACTTTTTCTGACATCGGCTGAGGCAAGAAAGAGTCCCCAGCGGAGTACTTTAGAAGTCTTCGTAGTATTCGGTGAAAAAATCTCTGGATCCGACCGACCGGCACTTGCGAACAGCTTCTGCTTCTCACGCGGCAAGAAAGACTGAGGAAGATGGCGTCGGCTGATGCCTTTATACCCGAAGTCCAACAGAGATGACGTCGGATGAAGAGCGACATCAGCGAAGCGGACCGGACTTTGGAATCCGGCCGACTGACGGGCTGCCTGACGACAGGACAACCCAGCTGTTATGACTGCAGATGCATCCATGAAGGACATCAAGGGGATCGGATCCGAGGAGGAGGAGATAGAGAAGACTTGGACAGAGAAGCCCTTTTGGCGGGCGGGGCCGATGAGGAGTCATCGGCCCACCGCTTAAGGTGCTTCTCCCACCGCTTCTCTTTCCTGGCCTTCCTATCCTCTGGAGCCGAAGCGGGAGGTTGAGTCCCGGTCGGAGGAAGGAGGCAGGAGTGACCGCTACCGGGGGGGGTAGCGGGCACCAAAGTACCGGAGGCCGAAGCAGAGTCTGGGGGTAGAAGGCCCGCCAGGACTAGCTTCAACCTACGATCCTCGAGTGCCCTGGAGTTGAACGCCGCGCAAATCGTGCACCCCGAAGAGAGGTGTTCAACCCCAAGGCACCTAACGCACCGAGTGTGGCCATCAGCCGGTGAAAGCTTGTGACCACACTCGGTGCATTTCGAAAAAATGGCTTTAGGGGCCTCCGACATTACTACAGTAAAGCACACTCACTAGGCCCCTAACACTCAAGTCACACACGCACATGCTACGACCAGCGGGGGAGGGAAGAAATACTTTAAATTAAATTTAAGCTGAAAGCTAAAATAATAAGATTAGTGTTAAGGGTAAACCTACCACGCACACACAATCACTCACTCAGAAAGACGAAAAAAAAAACCTTTTTTTCTCACAAAACGCTAAGAGCTCTGGAATCTAGCTGTTGCTTGAAGAGCGGCAAACTAGATCTGAGGTCAGTTAGAGTAGGCAGGGGATTATGGGTAAGGGGAGGAGCTAGGAGCTCGGATCTATGCTATGATGAGAAGTTGCCGGCTCGGATCCGAGATCATATCCGTATCCCAAAGGTTGCTGACAAATGAAGTTCCTACTTCAGATCAAACATTCTCTAAAGAAGATAAAACAAGATGAACAGCTGTATACTTAAGAATATCTAACTATAACAAATGATAATACATTTGCTGGGAAATAGGAATTTCATTCTGTTCTCAGAAAAAAAAAAAACATGTCGAGGGAAATCTGAAGCAAGACTTTCCTTAGAATTAAAATTTTCAGAATGAGAAGAAATTTATGAAGCATAACATTCCCAATCCAATTCCTGCTCTCCTGAATGAAAATCAGAATCAGAAAGTGAGTTAACTCTGTTTTCCTCCCTGAAGAGGTACTAGGAAGAGAAAGGGAAGAAACTGGTTCTCCAGCAAATCTTCCCTGACCACAGAAATAGAAACAGGAGAAGGAAAGTTTCTTTCACTTTTTTTGTCATTTTCATAGAAAGATCCCTGGAAAAATACTGACATAGCAAGAAGACTAACTCGGGGAACAGGTTCCCTTTCCCAGCTATGGAAGAGACCTTCAAATGCTCTTTCCCCAGAGACATACAAGAGTGGTTCTCAACAAATGACATCCCTACAGATGCGGAGGACAGTGTGTATCCCCTGGTTCTTCATGGCTGTAGATGCTACACCAAAGGGACTAGGGAAAAAGATGAACAGTCTGAGGAACCAAGCCCGGCCACAGTAGAGAGAGTCAGACATTATTGGTTTAGGCATAACTGCAGCTGGCTTGACTCTCAAAGACTCCCAAAGTACTTTATTCTTTTTGTGGAGAGGGGAGGAAAGAGCCTCAGAGATGTTAACTGTTCCACAGGTTCAGCTGAGAACGAAAAACTGAAGATGAAAAGCAAAGCCTGAAAGAGTCGATAAATCTTTGAAACAGCCAAAAGGTGGGTCTGATGTAAGGAGACCACCAACCGCTCTTGCCATTAACATAAAAGCATACACATAGGAAATAGTGTCACAAAAACTGGTATTTTACAGAGTTCTGACAAGCATTCACATAATAAATTTCCCTTGAGTAAAAAAGTTATGTACTCACCATAACGTTCCATCTGTGTTGTCCATTTTCATTCTTCTTCAACTAAAGGTTCGTGTCTGATCCCATGGATCAGACTCAGCCATTGCTAAAGATCGTGGCAACCAAAAACTCTTGAGCTTCTCACTTACCCATAATGCACCAAACCCAAGTACCTCAGATCTTGTTTGCTGACTTTCACTAGAAAAAAATATTTGCAGTACATATGAAGAACGAGGACTGAATGATTCACATGCAGTCAAATAAGGAGAAGACTATATCTGGAGCTCAGAATAAAGGACAGTGATGTCCTCTAACCACTCGTTCTTCCAGAAGTTTTAAAAGGATGGGGGTTGGTGGGTGGGGAGTTGAGGAAGAATGAAAATGGACAACACAGATGGAATGTTATAGTGAGTACATAAACTTCTTTATCTGATGTTGTCAATTTTCATTGTATCCTCAACCAACTGGACAGAGTCCTAAGCTACCTAATATCCTGGCCTGGTTAGACTCAAGGAAGGATATTCCTGAGCACCATTGAACCAAATGATGCATTCCCTCTGGAGACCAGATCCAGTTTGTAATGAGTAACAAAGGTATGGTGAGTAGTCAAAGTTACTGCTGCACATATACTATCCACGTACGTTCTAGACTGGAAAACTGTGGAAGTTGACATGGATTGAGTCGAATGAACCCGTAATGGTTTTGGTAAGGTAATACCCAAACGGTATAAATAAATGATATACAGTCAGTCAGTTAGCCATTTGGCTAAAGTTACTTTGGCAATTGGCCTTCCAATTTAACTTCTGCAACTGAAACAAAAATTGGTTCCTTTTTCTGATGTCTTATGTTCTATGTAGATAAAAATGTAATTGTCTGTGAACATCCAATAAATGTAACATATTCACCTCGGTTAGCAAATTTAGGAAGGAATACTGACAAATTAATGGACTGATTGACATTAGATTCTGACACCACCTTAGAAAGAAAGAATGCATTGGTTCGCAAAGTAATTATATCCTTGTGAAAGATCAAATATGGAGGTTTTGAAGACCAGGATTGAATCTCTGAAAAATTCATCTGGCAAAAGTAATGGCTACCAGAAATATTGTCTTCCAAGAAAGTTATTTAAAGGTCACACTTTAGCTGCTGATTCAAAGTTGGAATGAGTAAGTTCCCACAGTACCAGACTCAGGTCCCATGGCAGCAGGGTCTTTAAAAGGAGGTCTTAAAAGAAGAGGGCCTCACAAAAAGGCTTTGCAGAGCTTATGAGACACAACAGAGGAACTATTAAATCCAATGTGAAAATTCAATATTGCTGCTAACTGAACCTTAACTGTAGAGAAATAGCTCCTTTAAAAGCTAGGGCCAAAAATTCAGGGATGTTGTGCACTGGAGCTGAAAAAGGATCATTATTTTGATGTGCCCAGTAAACATACCTTTTCCATTTACTGGAATAGAGCGTATATGTCGGACTGGGGAAGAGAGTATATGTTGTCTGGCTATTAAAGGAATTGTAGAAGCCAGGCTGTCAGGCTTAATATGTCTGGATGGATTATGCTCGTCAGGTGAGACAGGAGGTCTGGAGCTGGATTCAGAACTCAAAATTGGTGAAGTAAGTGAGGCCAAAGGAAGGGGAACCAAATCTGTTGGGGCCAGTAAGGTGCAACAAGGATGAGTTTGCTCTCCAACATGGCAGCCTTCTGTAGGAATTTTGGATTGGCGGACAGGCATATAGTAGACCAGAGAGCCATTTGTGAAGTACAGCATCCTTCAGTGACTCCCCCTGTGGGAGGATTAGGGCAAAGTAGCAGCCACATTTGTTGTTTAGGGGAGAAGCAAAAAGATTGCAGCAAGGCTGACCCCACTGATGAAAAATCATTTTTGCCATGCTTTTGTTGGGAGACCACTCATGAGGCAGAAGAACGCACCTGCTCAGCTTGTCTGCTGTCACATTGGACTTCACCCAAATGTGTGTTAAGAGAAAGCGGTTGGATGAGATTGCCAAATGCCACACTCTGAGCGCTTCTCGACATCAGGGATAAGATCTGGTCCCTCCTTGTTTGCTGATGTACCAAACTACTGACATACTGTCCATTTGAACTGCAAATGTACCTGAAGGGAGAGCATCTTGAAGGGCCTGCAATGCTAAAAGCACTACTCATTTCTAGTACATCGATATGCAAGTTGGCCTCTTCAGGAGAC
This sequence comes from Protopterus annectens, assembly GCF_019279795.1. Classification (NCBI taxonomy): domain Eukaryota; kingdom Metazoa; phylum Chordata; order Ceratodontiformes; family Protopteridae; genus Protopterus; species Protopterus annectens. The sequence continues at coordinate 1,424,547,338 of NC_056729.1, forward strand.
CAAGTGCCTTGGACCGTTTTCCCCAGAAAATGCCCCCACCCCACCTGGGAAGTGCCCATGGTCACTATGGACTTGGGCTGAGGGGGAGTGAATGGATGGCCTTGCAGAACTTGATCTGAATTAATCCACCACCTGAGATCTCTCTTGCATAAGTCAGTGATTTGAATCAGAGTAGACATGGGCTGGTAACGTATTGACCACTGCATGGCTAGCATCCACTGAAGAATCCTCCTGTAAAATCTTGCTGACGATACCAGTGTTATTGTCAATGACACTGATCCCAGAGCTTGAAAGACCAAAAAGGCTTAAATCTTGGTACTGCAGATTATTTTTCTGACCTGTGATTTTATGGCCTGAACTCCTGAGGGAGGCAGAGAAGCTATGGCTGATTTTATAGTATTGCTCCTATGAATTTTAAACAGAGTTGGATCCAGTTGAGACTTCGAAGGTTATGGTTATCCCCAGGACAGAACATGTCTGGAGAACCTATTCTCTTGTCCTGATTAGTTGATGCCTGGTCAGAGTGTTAATGAGCCAGTCGTCTAGACATGGAAAGACCCAGAATCCTTACAGTCTCAAGTGAGATGCTACTACTGCCATACACTTGGTGAACACCCTGGGGGCTGTGGTGAGACCAAAGGGCAGAACTCTGAATTGGTAATGACAGACTCCCAACCAGAAGCGCAAGTACCATCTAGATAGTCTGTTCATCTTTATAGGATAGTAAGCATTCTGCAGATCTATAGAGCACATTCAGTCATCCTTGCTCAGAAAAGGGAGAATGGATTAAACTTTGACCATCTGAAACCTGGTGCATCAAACTGACTTGATCCAGAATTAAACCGTGACCATCTGAAATCTGGTGCATCAAACTGACTTGAGATCCAGAATTGGTCTCCAGTTCCATTTTCTTTGGCACTAAAAAGAATCTTTAGTAAGTTCCGGATACTATCTGGTCTGGTCGGACCTCTTGGGATGACTCTTTCTAGCAGATTTTGAACCTCAATTGCCACTTGTTCCCTCTGACTGGGTGGAACAATGGGGATTTTTCTTGAAAATGGAGGAGGAAGGGAAAAGGGTATTATATATCCTCTAGAAATAATCCTCTGTACCCAAGTATCTGTTATTTCTAGCCAGGCTCTCTGTTGCAGGAATAGTTGACCCCAAATTGCCTCCAGAATAGGGCAATCGAGCCTTCTTTCAGGCACGCTGGAAGGATCTGTCAAATAATGAATCTCTGGACCCCTGGTTCTGTGGCCTACCTCTGCCGTGGGGGCAGCATCTACCATTAGAGTTCCTCCCTCTACCCCTGGGGGAACTTCCTCCACATGTGTCATGGAAAAGTCCCTGAGATTTCTTGAACCACATCTTTTGACTACTTCACCGATTCCTAGGAGGATGATCTTGGAGGGGTTGAAAAATCTATGCCCACAGCAGACGGGGTCTTTCAGTCCTTTTCACACCCGGACAACGTGCCCTTCATTTGGGGCCAAACAAAGACGTGCTGTCAAAAGGAGCACTGACAAATGAAATCTTGAAGGGCTCCACAAAATCACATAAGTGTCCCAGGCATGTCTCCTTATGGAAATGCCTGAACCTCTGCCCTTGAGGTTGCTTTGGCTACATGTGAAATGAGCTTCATAGAAGAAATGGAAATAGACTGGAGGGTAAATGAGAAGTCATGGGCGACTGTACTTGTTTGAAAATGGATCCTGAGAGCTCCTTAATCAAATCTATCTGTAACCTTGTGAAATGTGCCAAATAATTCAGAGACCTTAAAGCAAAGGTTGCTGAAGCATAGACATGCTTCCGAGACCTGTCCATCACCTGGGACTCCCTGCTGGGAGGATAAACAGTGGAACGCTCTTCAACAAGTTCCTTTTTAGTGGCCGCCGCCATGGCAACAAAGTGCACCCCTTTTCCCTAAAATTGTCCACCAGTGCTGTTGTAATTGTGTTTGGTCTCCAAGGTATAGGTTCAATAGTGTCGGAATCCTTCCATGCCTGCTGAGAGATCAACTCAATGAGCTAGTCAGCAAGTGGAGTCACCCAGCAGGAAGACTGGACAGTACCAAAAGCCTCCAGGAATACAGACTCCTCGGGTGAAGGGCTGCTGTGCGTCCAGCCACCTCTCTGCTTTAAGATTTCAAAAAGGTCTCTAATAGAGATATCTTCAGAAGGCAACCTTGGGGACCTTTGACCTTCATCAAAGTCTGTATCTTCTGTGACAGACTCCTCTGGGAAGTCCAAGTGCTTCCTCTTGCACACCGTCTACTTAGGGACCTCCTCTGTGGGATGCCCTGGGGAGGTATCAGAAGAAGTCGGGGCACCCTGTTGGGAAGCCTGGAGTTTCCGTACTGGCTGTCCCTGTGTAAAAGAGTAAACGACACACTGAGCACAGAGGCATCAAGGCTGCAGACTGAAGATCCATGGAGGCAAGACCCATCTGAGCTGCTGAGGCAGACAAAGCTCTCTCCATAACCTCAAAAAGCAGACCACCCCAGAGAGGAAGTCGTCTCTGGATATGAAAAGCAAGCTTTTGGACCAGTGTCTCTCCCTGCTCCGAAGGCAATCTCCATGTGGTAAAACCCAGAGCCAAACGAACCTGTTACAACACTCAGAGGCACAAAGATGGGTCCGACAACTTCAGAGTCTACTCCAACACCTCGGTCCTGAAAGAGAAGCCTTATCTCCAAGAGCTCTTAGGTTCCGACTAAACCGAAGTGTTCAGGCAGACCTTGGGTCAGCGGATAAATTTATCTTCAGATCTGAGGCAGACAGAGCCAGATAGCTCAGATCCAAAGACTCTGAGACAGTAGCTAGAGTCAGAGAAGGAACTGGTAAATGGGGTGTGGTAGAAGAGCAGCCCTCCTCCTGACCCAAAGGGGTAGGAGCCGGTAAGGCACTCAACTGACTCTGTGCTAACAGAATTTTTCGCACCACTCTTTCCACATCTTCTTCTGTTAAACTCCTGGAAGAGAAAGTGGAAATTACACACAAAAAGGGTGAGGGGACCAGGTCCACAGAAGGTGAGTATTTGACCCTTGTTAGGTAAATAACACTGGAAGGAGTGGTTGGTTCTGGTATCTTTTTGTTGGGCCTGAAGAAAGTACAGTTATGTACACTTACCATAAATGTAGATGGTCGAGTGTATTCATTCATTGTTGCAGTCATTACATTTGGGTAATCTGCTGGCAGGTTGCCCTCAGTTGGCCTGATTAACAAAGTCTTGGGTCCTGCGTCGGTTGCTGTCCCTTCTCCCATGATGTCAGGTCGTCAGAGGTATAAAACATGCAGCCGACGCCATTACATCAGTTTTTCTTGCCCTAGATGTCAGGTGCCCCCCAAATGGGGAGCAATATATATATATATATATATATATATATATATATATATATATATATATATATATATATATATATATATAATTTAAAACACAAAAAACATACCTCCAAACAAAAGCAAATACACCAAAAAGGCTTTTAAGCATAGTAAAAGAAGTAGAGGTATAGTAAGAGAGCTGGAGGGTGGGTAACCAGGACTGCAACAGTGAATACACTCGAACATCTACATTTATGGTAAGTGTACACAACTGTACTATGTTCTTCGTGTTTCACTGTAGATTCCCAAAGCTATGGTTGGGAGAATGGATTTAGACAGCATTAACAGCAGCTATAAGGCCCTGCAGGACAGCAGTGTCAAAGCCAGCTCTGGATTTAGAGAAGAGAGGTAACTTGTAATGTTTGGTGAACGTATGAACTGAACTCCAGGTAGCAGCTTCTAGAATGTCTCTGGTAGGAACCCCTCTGAGAAAGGCTGCAGAAGTAGATACAGCCCTGGTGGAATGAGATCTGATCCCCTTGGGGACAGGTTTACCATGGTGCATATAGCATAGGTTCATAGGTTCATACTAGGCTATCTGCCGCCACCCCTTTAGTATGGGGAACTATACCCATTATTTTGCTGTGCCTCTGTCGAGCAGTGACACTGAGGTAATCCCTGGGGTATATCTGCGATCTCCCATCCATTGGTCAAGATTTCTCTTGAACAAGGCCAGCGAGGTGCTCTGCCTCACATGATTTTGTTCCACAGCATAGGGAGTCTTTGGGTGATGAATCTATCCTCCACGTCCTAATTAATAGCGTGTCAAGGTTTAAGTCTCCGCCTTGTGGCTCTGATGGATCTAGATTTTTGAGGTGAAGCATATTCATCAAATCTGGGTTTGACATGGCCTTGTATGTTAGGCAAAGGTCACCCTGAGCAATGATGGCGACTGAATAGAGCTGGAGTTCTTTCAGTCGGCAGCATAGGACAGATTTTTGAGACCCTTTATCCTTTTGGTGAGGAACTTTTGTGGCCTCCAGCTGCTGCAAGTGTCGGGTCAGATACATTCGAATGGGGCATTGTACTCAATCATTGGTCTGATGAGTGATGAGTAAAGGAGAGACTATGACTCCCTTGATCTAGATGAGAATCCTTCATGATAAGGTGGGCAATGTAGAAGGTCTTCCTAACTACTTTAGCTACATGGGTGTCGAATGACAGACTATCAACCTGGGTCCCCAGGTCCCTGATAACTTCTTTGCCACCTATTTGGTAGCTAGGGGTAACCTTGTTTTTATGACTATGCATTTTGGCATTTAACTTTAGGCCGGGCTCTGGCACCAGTTATCCGCTTCTGTGAGACCCTTCTGAAGGATATCTGTGTCAGATGTTTTTTTTCTATGGCGCCCAGTTTGCAGTCATCTGCAAACTTTGTCAGCCATAACCCTCCTGTGTTTGCTTGTACTGAAAAGTAGATGCAAAAACAAGTGGGGACACCACTTGTGACAGGCTTTGAGTCTGACATGGCACCAGCAACTCTGACCCTGTGGGTTCTGTCCTCCAGCCAGTTTGCAACCCATCTTGTGATGTATGGGTTGACATTGCTGATGAGTTTTTCAATGATACCGAGTGGGTATTTGTATCAAGGCCTTAGCCAGATCGAGGTAGGCTGTATGGACTGCCTTTCCTCATCAATGGCTTTGTTGACTGTTTCAAAAGTCAACCAAGTTTAAAAGGCATGATCTGCCTTTGACAAAGCCAAACTGGGTTGGATCCAAAGTCTGCAAATTCTATGTCTTTATTTATGAGGTCCATTATGATCCTCTCCATGGCTTTGCAGATAAGGGCACGCCTTTGTGAAGTGATCCAGAGGTAAGACTTTGATTAAACAGCTGTCCTAGCTGTGGGTTTAATTCCTCATTGAGTTCATGGAGACACACAGCCGGGACGCCATCAGGTCCCATGGATGCTGTGTTTTGCTTTGGAGAGTGCAGTTCTGCTGGAGATGTTTGGGGGCTGCAATCGTTTGGTATAGATATCTCTCTTTGCACTGAACCTGTCAGCCAGTATGTTGGCAATGTCTGTAGGATCAGTAATCTTCACATCATTTTGAACTAGCTCTGAGCATATCTGGGAGTTTCCTCCCAGGTTTCTCCACAGCTAAAGAAGGCCTTATGATTGTCTTTTGAGTCTTTAGCTATTTTCTCTCAAATTTGCTTTGGAAGATTTTAGAGCTCTTAGTTTTTACTTATAGTGATCAAGGGTGTCTTACCTTTTAAGGATTTTGCTCTATCTTGTAGTAGCTTCCTCCTTTTGTTGTAGAGTTTGTTTATGGCTGGGGTCCACCAGACTGGACGCTTGCCTTTGGTACAAAGAGTCTTTGTTTTGCTTGGGATTGCCTTATCCATGCAGTCCTGCAGGTGCTGGTAGAAGGCATTTGTAAGTGATTCAGCGGCTTGAGTACTGTTTTCCTGCCGGGGGCCTTAAAGGAGACCACACTAGTCTTTAGAAGTGTGAAGTCGCTTTTGAGAAGTTCTTTACTGTGGTCTTTTTATTTCAGGTGGGGTGGGATGAGGACCTCCAGCGAGATTAGTTTGTGGTCTGATCTCACCAGTGAGGGGTACACCTCCGGTGTTGAACATTGTGCTCCCATGTTCGTGATGATGAGATCAAGTATGTTATCTCCTCTTGTGGGGATGGTGACTAGTTGTTCCATGGCATTTGAGTTTACGAATTCCAGGAACTTTTGGGCTAGGGTGTTTGGGCTTGAGTAGTGTTCCCAGTCTATATTAGGGTAATTGAAGTCACCTAGTATGATAGCAGAAATTAATACAATGGTTTATCCATTTGGAAATGGTCTGCTTTGAAATAGCCTTTCCCTCTGCCCCTGCAGCAAATGCCGCCAATAGTTGTTCAGATTTTCTTAGAGATTTTGTCCTGTTTAAGTAAAATCTAAGTTGTCTGTGTACATTCAATGAATGCAGAATCCGCTCACCCTTGTTCTGTGGATTGGGAAAGAAAGCTGGCAGATGAATGGTCTGATTAAGAGCCACACTGGATACCACCTTAGGCATGAAAGATGGACTGGTCCTGAAAGACACCCTGTCAGCATGAAAAATAATGAAAGGCTCCACTGCCATAAGAGTCTGTAATTCAGAAATCCTTCTAGCGGAAGTGGCTGCTAAAAGGAAAGCTGTTTTACAGGAGAGAAATTTTAGGTCTGCAGTAGCAGCTGGCCCAAAAGGAGGGACTGAGAGTTTTTCCAAAACAAAATTGAGGTCCCATGCAGGGGTTGGCACTCTCCTGGGAGGTCTTAAGTTTTTGGCCCCTCTGAGATACTGCTTTAGCAGAGGATGAGAGAAGAGGGGAGCTTCTGTGTTGTAATGAGCTGAAATGGCAGAAGCATGGATTTTTATGGAAGAAAAAGATAGGCCCCTGTGAAGCATTTCAGTTAAGTATTGCAGAATCTGAGGAATATTGGGCATTGCTGTGCTTATTCCTTGTGATTGGTTCCAGGAATAGAATCTTTTCCATTTGTCAGCATAAGATTTTCTAGTACTAGGCCTTCTAGCCTCCAAAATGACATCCATCACAGGTTTGCTGAGGGATGCCAAGGGTGAAATTAGACGATTAGCCACGCTGCAAGATTCAACGTTTGGAGCTGTGTGAGCAGAATTTGGTAGTTCTGCTGAGACAGTAAGTAAGGTGTCTGAGTCAGGTGCCACGGAGGAAGGTGTGACACATTGCGCAGGAGTGGGTACCAGTGTTGGCGAGGCCAGTCTGGAGCAATCAGAATAATTTTTGGTTTGTCCTGTCTGACCTTTAGTAGAACTTTAGGAGAGCAGAGGCAGAGGAGGAAAAGCACAGACTGATAGGTTTTTCCAGCTGAATGACAAAGCATCCACTTTCCAAGCTTTTTTGTGATGAATTCTTGTGCAGAATTTGTCCAACTGATAGTTCTGGGTCCATAAAATTTCTGCTTAGTTCGTCTGCCAGAGTACTTAGCTTTCCTGGAAGGAATTGATCTTGTAGTTGTATTCGGTAGGTCAAGGCAGTCTTCCACAATGCCATGGCTAGTCTGCAAAGGGGGTAGGAATGTGTACCCCCCTACTTTTTTATGTACCACATAACTGTGGTATTGTCTGTCTTTATTATTAATTGTCCTGGATGAAGGTAGTCCTTGGAAGGCTGTCAGTGCATTCTGTACAGCTAGCATCTCTTTCCGACTGATATGAAGGAGTGTTTGATTTAGGCTCCATTTGCCCTGAATTCACTTTCCTGCCAGATGAGCCCCCCAAGCACAGTCTGATGCATCTGTACTTAGGGTTTGTGCGGCAGCGTGTGGAATGAATGGCAGTCCCTTGTTTTGGTGGCAGGCCTCTGCCCACCATAGGAACTCTAGTTACAGGCAAGGTATGATAGGAATCACTGTTTCCAGGCTGTGACAATGTTGACTCCATAAACTTTTTAAGTACCACTGAAGTTTCCTCATATGCAGTCTTGCATATAGAATTAGAAGAATGCAGGAGGCCATGAACCCCAAGGCTTGCAGAATTTGTCTTGCAGATAGCAGGGTTTTTGTGGCCACCTATTTGAAGTCACCAATTGAATTTACTTTTCTGGCGTAAGGCAAGTCATCTGGGCAGTTGTACTCAAGCTTGCACCCAGGAATGTAATTTTTTGAGAGGGTACCAGTTGTGATTTCTTTTTGTTTATGGTGTACCCTAGACAAGTTAGAACCCTTTTTACACATGCCAGATGCTTTAGAAGAATGTCCTTGTTTTCTGCCTGAATTAGACAATCGTCCAGGTATGGATATATTTTGAATATTTCTTTGCCTTTAAAATGCAATTACTGGAGCCAGGCACTTTGTAAAGACTCTGGGCGCAGTAGATAAGCCAAAGGGCAGTGGAGAGAACTGGTAATGCAAGTAGCCTGCTTTGAAGCGGAGGTATCTTCTGCTAGATGCCCTATTTGGGATATGCAGGTAAACCTCCAAGTCTAGAGTTACCAACCAGGCATCTTTGCCTAGCATAGGTAGTAACTGTTGAAGAGTCAGCATCTTGAATTTTGGAATGTCCAGAAATGTGTTTAGAGTGGATAAGTCCAGAATTGGATGCCATGATCTGTCTTTTCTGGGTACCAGGAAAAGTTTTGAATAGAAACCTTGTCCCTTTTCCTCTTCTGGTACTGGTTGAATAGCCCCCATGTTCATGAGGACAGAACTTGTTTCTGGACCTCTGCCCAATGATTTGGGGGCAGGTCTGGCAATTTGTTTGGGATTGGCAACATGTGGAAATGAAATCTGTATCCCTGGGATACTACATTTAAAACCCATTTGTCCTGGGTAATAAGTTCCCAGTTTTGTGCATGAAGTGCCAGTTTTCCTCCCAAAGGGGTGGCTAAAAAGGTAAGTGCTTGGTGATTGTAGAGGGAAGTCACTGAGATTGTTTACCATAGGGAGGCGCCTTGTTGTTTCCAGATGTGGAGGTGGAGGCACCCCATTGTTTTGTTCTAAAAGTTCCTTGTGACTGAAACCTGGAGCCTTTGGAATGCCTGGATTGGACTTGAGCAGCTCTCAAAGGGACTGGAAAGGACCAGTTCTTAGTAGGCCAGTGCCTACTAAATCCTGGAGGTTGCATTGTAAGAAATCTTTCACAGTTTGCATAGATTTAGCTTTAACTTCCATCTTTTTTTAACACTTCTTCAGCCTTATTACCAAAGAGATGGTCCTTTTGTAAAGGAGCATCCAACAATTTTGCTTTAACATGGTCAGGCAGAGTTTGCTCTTTGAGCCAAGCATGCCCTCTTAGCACAGATCCAGTTATAGCAGCCCTGCAAGAGGCCTCCAAGGAATCAAAACCACATTGCAAAGTATGTTTTCCAACTTGTTCAACTGAATGTAATGAATCCTGTAAATCTTTATTTTCCACACTGTCAGAAATTAACATAATTTTCTGTTTAAGAAGTCCGAAGTTACCCCATCTATCCAGCGCCCTAGAATCTCTATCAGAAGGGGTAGGATTTTTAGCAGTAGAGGCCCTAATGCCCTTGGGACCCTGAGAAATGGCTTCAGGATCAGCAATAGGAGTTTTGAAAAGGAATTTGTAGGAGTCAGGAACCCTGCAGTATCTAGCTGGCTTACAAGGAACCGGAGGCAGAGAATCAGGAGCCATACTAGATTCTGAAAAAAACATCAACAATGTCTAAAAAAGGAGGTATAGCCAAAGGCCTATGCTGAGGAAGAAGAAAAAAATCCCCAAGTCTCTTTTTAGATTCAGAGAAATCCTGACTTTCCCAGTGGAAATGTTCCCTTAAGGTATGCAAAGTTTCCTCAAAAGAAAAATCCTCAGGGGGAGAAGCAGAAGGAATGGAATCTTCTGCAGAGTCCTCATAAGTAGAAGTAGACAAATCCTGTTCAGAGAAATAGAATCCTGTTCAGAAGATTCATAATCAATGTCTTGCCTAGGACTCTTAGAAGGAGGGGGTTGGCTACCCCTGATCAGAGTAATTAAATCTTCAGCCATTTTGATCTTTTTTAGGCATAGGGGCCTGCACATGTGGCACAGGCGTCGGTTTTTTTAGACCTAGATTTAGATTTTGGCCTTATTTTGAACATGGCATCAGTCTAATATACAACTCTGTACCCTGATCAGAGTAATTAAATCTTCAGCCATTTTGATCTTTTTTAGGCAAAGGGGTCTGCACATGTGGTCCAGGCGTCGGATATTTTAGACATAGATTTAGATTTTGGTCTCATTTTGAACATGGCGTTGGTCTAATATACAACTCTGTAGGCCTCAAAACACCCTCAGAAGCTGGTGCCAGCACAGCGGCTCCGGACCCATCTAAGATAGAGACATCCGAGACATCCACGGGTTCCATAACTGAAGCATCTCGCGGCATACCGGACCCCGAATGGGTCTCAGTAGAGGCCTGCGATTCAGATGTAGTGGGTATCAGGGGCTGCGAAAGTGCCTCACTGAGTACCGGCGAATTGGCGACTGGCTTAGGAGAAGCGTCATCAGTTTTGGACCTCAATGCTCTATCTCAGTCTTTTTCATTGCATTTTTTAGGTATTCCAGTAGTCAGATTGCTAACAGACGACATTTCTGGATAATTAAATCTTGAGCCAAAATGTTTAGAAGCAAAAATATACAGACGTTTAATAGTGCATTGATTAAATTTAGCACAAAACCGATAGCAAAGCATGCTGTGGTCAGGGCCTAGGCAAGGAATACAGTACAAATGAAAATCCTTATGAGGTATTTGCTTCCCACAAGTAATGCAATTATTAACTTTTACTGACATTGGCAAGGAGCAAGGAAAAGTTTCCCCAACGGGGTACTTGGCTTTGAGTTGAAGACTTCGGTTTTGAAACTCAAAAATGAAAATTTCAGGAGTCGGCCGACTGGCACTTGCGAACTTCTTCTGCTTCGGGCACCACACAGCAAGAAAGACAGATGTAATGGCGTTGGCTGCAAATTTTATACCCCTGATGACCTGACGTCATGGAAGAAGGGACAGCAACTGACGCAGGACCCAAGACTTTGTTAATCAGGCCGACTGAGGGCAACCTGCCAGCAGGTTACCCGAATGTAATGACTGCAACAATGAAACACGAAGAACATGTTGGATCTGATGATTTTTTTCTGCTTAGGATCTGATCTGATGTTGAAGTCAGAGATCAGAAAGGGGTCCCTTTTTGGAATGCTCTGGGGCCCTGGAAGGAGGAGGACCCGGAGAAGGAGATTTTGACTCTATGTTTATCTCCAGATATAGGCTCTCTGAATGCGGAAGTAAACATTTTAGAATCAATTTATTCTTCCTTTTGACATGGGCCCTAGGATTAAACCCATGGCAAATAGCACAGTCTTCCTTAAAACAAGGAAGCCCAAGAAGTACAGTCTTCTTGTAAATGAGGAAGCCCAAGACAATACACACAAAGTGTGGGCATCAGATACAGGAATCTTGTGCCCACACTTGAGACATTTTTTAAACCCTGCTGGGCCTTTCTCTGCCACAGCGACAAAAGCAACAGTAGTAAAACACACTATCAACAAGAAAACAGTAAAGAAGGACTAAACTTTTTTTTTTTTGGAAACAGAAAAACTAGGTAGAGAAAAAATAGAAAATATTACTAGCAATGGTAAATAAAGAAGCTACACAGTGTAGAAACTAGAAAGGAATACCAACAATAGTATTCAAATTACAACTGTACGGAAAAAAGGAAAAAGAAAGGGATACTACAAATGTAAGCGATAAGGTAAGGGATGGTAAAAACCTGAGAATAATGAGGCTTTAACTGGAAAGAAATATAAATTTCAAAAAATGTAAGACTTATCTGCTCGAGAATAACAGTCACCACAACTTTCGTGTAAAGTGGCAAACGAGAGCCAAGGTACTTAGGGTTGTTGCATTATGAGTAAGGGAGAAGCTCAAGAGTTTTTGGTTGCCACGAGCTTTAGCAAGGCTGATTCGGATCCCAGGGATTGGATCCAAACCCATTAATTGAGGATATCATGAAAACTGACAGCAGATCAAATGCTTCCTAGCAAAAAATTAATAAATCTGACAGGAAAAAAGAAAAAAAACAAGTTTCTTTAGAAAAATAATTTAGTGGAATGTTTCCCCAACAGGGGGCTTATCTGTCCAGCTGTGAAGGATTGCCAACTGACAAAATTTCCATGAAGCTCACCTAAAGAGCTCACTTTGGTGAAAAAGCTCAAAGGTTTTTGGCACTCTGTCTTTATATACGAAGCTCTACTTGAACTCCTGACAGTTAAGGCACCCTTACACACTTAGAAGCTGAATGATGGCAGGAGAAAGACCCAGACAGCTTTGGCTACTGCAACAATGATCTAATCTCGAACAACCAGTGAGCAAGATTCACTCTGAAAAGTATGCCACAGGTGCTTGCCCAAAAGAACATGGGCATTTATAGTCTTATCTGTTTACTGTGTGAATGAATGAATCTCCTGAAACCTTCCCTTTCTACTCTTCTTTGTAATAAAAAGGACATCAGAGTCAATTCACTTAGACGGCAAACAAAAAACAAAAATTAGCAATTAACTCAGGAGGACACTAAAGTGTCTGAACACAAGGCCAAGGATACACAAGACCAAGGACATACTATGGAAAACAGGCAAAGCATTTAAAGGATTAAAAAAAAAAATGTTTTTCCAACTTGAAGGAGGTGCCAGATTGGGAAATAGCACGGTGCCAAAATAGCTAGTTAACGCTTTGCAGTAAGGTCAAGTCCAGACTGAAGAACTATCCTTGGGATAAAGCAATAACCATTACTCCAGTACACTTCAGAAATGAGACACCAACTTAAAGAGTCTGACAACTGCAGGAAGGGAGATCATGGGTGACAAGGACACTGCTGAAGTAATGAAGGCATTCTTTACCTTGATATACACAAAAACAAGGAAGGTTAGTACAATGGAAGGGGAAGGAATCAGAGTGATGAGAAAAAAGATACGCCAATACAACAGGAGAACGTAGAAAAAAGAAAAAAGAATTGGTCAACTTACAAGAGGACACGACAAAGCGCTACTACAAGATACTTGTCATATTACTCACAAACCTACAGATAGTCTTGACAAAACCACTCAAAAAATTCTGAGTAAATCCCTGACCACAGTGAAGTACTAGACAACTGGAAAATAACTTGAGACTTCAACTTATTTTCCAGTCGCTTGCAATTGCTTAAGAGCTGTAACAGAACCTAGTCTAGGCAAGTGCTGGTCAAGTAGTCCGACAGCCTGGCAGTGATGTAGGATCCTGAGAGAGAAGGCTTAAAGGCTTTCTAATGGGCAAATCACAGTCTGATGCCAAACAAGCATGGCATTACTACCCTAACAAAGCTGCCAATCAATCTACCTGTACTTTTGTTGGTAGTTAACAACAGAGCTGGAATAAGGGGCATCAGCCAAACCTTTTTACTGTCCAGTATTTTGTAGAAAATACTGGATTTAGTCTTAAATAACCAGTTGCCACACAATGCTGAATGGCACCTTAAAATATGACTTTACAGCTTTCTGGGAGGTCATCTGCATCTTTAATGCAAGAGAGAACCACTCAAGATTGCAAAAACAAATCCTGCAGCACTTGCTGTGGGAGACAAAAATCAGACCTGTACCAAGATATTTGTTTAAATACATACATACAAACAAACACTTGGAAATAACGCCAGGTTTTTGTTCACTCAGGTTGGCAGTGTCTTATGATCAGTTGGCGGTGGAACAGCTTTGGAATGAATCATAAACCATTTCCATGTACCACCATGAATGAGAGGGAAGGACAGATTTTTGTCGGACATAGGGATATTTCACATTTTACAGATGTCTTTCACTGTGTGGAAGAGTTCTGAATAATGAGAGATTCTTCTGCATTAGTATGCATGTAATACACCAGTTCATAGATTGGTACTAGGCTATCGGCCCTAGGGCCTATACAAGCCTACCCATAACAATTCCCTGGCTATTTCTTCCCACACTGTTTACTTTCCTGGTCCCCTATCTAGCAGGGCGACTGACGTGATCCCAGGGGTAATAGAATTTCCTTTCTCCCATCCAATTGTCAAAGTTCCTTTTGAAGAGGGCCAAGGAGGCGCTCTGCTTGACATGTATGGGCAGTCTATTCCAGAGTCTGGGGAGTCTCTGGGTCAGGAACCTATCCCTCCAGCATGTTTTGTTTATTGTGATACGGTTTAGATCCATGGAGCATGTGGCTCTGAGGGATTGGGATTTCTTTAAGTGTAGCATGTCCAATAGCTCTGGGCTTGACATGGCCTTGTATGTTAAGCAGAGATCGCCTCTGAGTAGACTATATGCGAAAAGAGTATAGATGGAGTTTAAGGCGGTCAGCATAGGGCATCTGCTTTAGGCCTGTGATTCTTTTAATGAGGTATTTCTGCTGCCTTTCCAGTTGTTACAGATGTCTTGAGAGGTACATACCAAATGGGGCGTTGTATTCTATAATGGGTCTAATGAGGGATGAGTACAGTGGGACAATGACCTCCTTTTTTCTGGATGAAAAGCCCTTAGCGATGAGGTGTGCCACATAGAAGGATTTCCTGACTGTTGTGGCGATGTGGTTATTGAAGGCGAGACCACTGTCCACCTGTGTCCCTAAGTCTCTTATCACACTTTCGGTGTTTAGTGTACTGCCACCTATGTGGGAATTCACGGGTACATGTTTTTTTCCCAAAGGGGATAACTATACATTTCTTGGCACTGAGCTTGAGCTCATGGCTCTGGCACCAAGCATCTGTTTCTGTAAGGCCCTTTTGTAGAGTATCCACATCATTTGTGGATTCAATAATGGCTCCCAGTTTGTAGTCATCTGCGAACTTTGTTAGCCAGAGTCCCTTACTGTTAAGCCTGTACTTCAGAGAAAGTACAGTTTTGTACCTACCATAAATGTAGATGTCCGAACTGGATAGCATCTGCAGTCATAACAACTGGGTTGTCCTGTCGTCAGGCAGCCCTTCAGTCGGCCGGATTCCAAAGTCCGGGTCCGGCTTCGGCTGATGTCGCACTTCACCCGACGTCATCTCTGTTGGTCTTCGGGTATAAAAGCATCAGCCGACGCCATTTTCCTCAGTGTTTCTTGCCCCAGATGCCAGTAGCCCTCTTGAAGGCTAAAATTTGGATAGATGCCAATGTTTCCAAAAAGATAGAGGTAAACACAAAAATAAGCATGTATGTACATATATACAAACAAATACACCATAAAGACTCCCCCACCAGCTAGCTATTAGGAGGGTAAACACCCTAGGAGTACCACAGAGGGTAAGGAGGGAGGGTAATCCTGACTGCAGATGCTATCCAGTTAGGACATCTACATTTATGGTAGGTACAAAACTGTACTATGTCCTTCATGGATGCATCTGCAGTCATAACAACTGGGTAGAATACCATAGCCAACTAGGGAGGAGGATAAAAGTAGATTATGGTGTGTTTAGGATCCCTTGCAGTACAGCAGTGGCAAACCCTGCTCGGGATCTGGAATATAGAGGCAAATTATAATGCTTGGCAAATGTATGCACGGAGGTCCAAGTAGCCGCCTCAATAATGTCTTTGGTTGCCACTCCTCGTAAGAAGGCTGTGGTAGTGGCTGTTGCCCTTGTAGAATGAGGTCTTATGTTCTGTGGAATTGGTTTTCCATGGAAGGAGTAACAGAATCGTATGCAATTTCCTATCCATTTGGAGATTGTCTGTTTGGAAATAGCTTTTCCTTCCCTTCCTGTTGCATAGGCTACAAAAGTTGGTCAGTCTTTCTGCTATTTTTGTTCTGTCCAAGTAGTAAGCGTAGCTGTCTATGTACATCAAGGTATGCAGTATTCTTTCCCCTCTGTTTTGTGGGTTGGGAAAGAAGGTAGGTAGGTGGATTGCCTGGTTTAAAGACACTCTGGATACCACCTTAGGCATAAATGTAGGATTAGTCCTCATGGACATTCTATCTTGGTGGAAGATTAGGAAGGGTTGCACTGCCATTAAGGCCTGTAGTTCTGAAACCCTCCTTGCTGAAGTAATTGCCAGTAGGAAAGCAGTTTTCCATGACAGGTGTTGTAGGTCTGCTGTTGCTGCTGGTTCAAAGGGTGATAGTGTCAACTTTAACTTTTCTAGCACAAAGTTTAAGTCCCAAGCTGGTAATGGTGGTTTCCTTGGAGGTTTTACATTCTTGATTCCTCTGAGGAACTGCCTGAGCAAAGGGTGCGAAAAAACAGGTGGATCAAAGCTGTATTCTGCTGAAATAGCTGATGCATGTATCTTGATGGAGGAGTAGGACAGGCCTGAATGAAGAAGTTCGGCCAGATACTCCAGAATGTTAGGCATATCTATGTTTGACACATCTTTTCCTCTTTCCGTACTCAAATGACAAACCTTTTCCATTTTCCAGCATAGTTCCTTCTTGTTGAAGGTCTGCGTGCTTCAAGAATAATGTCTTTAACTCTTTGGGAAAGTTCTGGATTAGCTGCTGCTATGTGATGTTCCATGCAGTCAGTTGCAGCGTTTTAGGTTTGGATGTATGATGCTGTAGTTGTTCTGAGTTAACATCAAAGGCATCAGGGGTATTGGCCACATATTGTTCCGAGACATGCTCCTCAGCAGTGGGTACCAGTGTTGTCTTGGCCAGTTTGGAGCTATCAGGATTATCCTTGGACGTTCTTCCTTGATTTTTAGTAGTACTTTGTGTATCAAGGGAAGAGGTGGGAATATATATGCTGTTAGGCCTTTCCAGCTGAAGGAGAGCGAATCCACTTTCCATGCTAGTGGGTGGAATGTCCTTGTGCAGAACTTTTTGAGCTGGCGATTGAGAGGTGATGCGAATAGATCTGAGGCATTCCCCATTTCTTTGAGATGGTCTTGAAGATGTCCGGGTGCAGCTTCCATTCGTGGGCATCCGATGTGGTTCTGCTTAATATGTCTGCTAGAGTATTTTCTTTTCCCGGTACAAATATTGCCTGTAACTGGATGTTGTAGCCCAGTGCCAGGGTCCACAACTCCAAAGTCATTCTGCATAGGGGGTATGAATGAGTGCCTCCCTGTTTGTTGATGTACCACATGACTGTGGTGTTGTCTGTCCTTATCATCAACTGGCCCTCTTGGAGAAATGGTTTGAACTTTTGGATTGCCAGTTTTACTGCCAGCATTTCTTTTAGGTTGATGTGCAGGTGAAGTTGATCCTGTGTCCACAATCCTTGCACGCATTTGTCCAGCATGTGGGCCCCCATCCTAGGTCTGAAGCGTCTGTTGTGATGGTCTGGCTTGCTTGACATCTGCGAAAGGGTAGGCCTGGGTTTGACTGACATGCCTGAGCCCACCATAGGAACTCCTGTTTTAAGCATGGAATTAGTGGGATTTCTGTTTCTAGGCTGTGTCTGTGTTGGGACCATAAATTCTTTAGGTACCACTGTAGTTTTCTCATATGTAGTCTGGCAAATGGGACCAAGATTATGCATGATGCCATGAAGCCCAAGGCCTGCAGTACTTTTCTTGCTGTTAACTTGTTCAGTTTTGTTAGTGCCAAGAAGTAAAGAGGGAGTTCTTTTGTTTTTCTGTAGTCAGGAATGCCATTTGTCTTACTGTGTCCAATTCAGCCCAAGAATGTCCTTGTTTGGGATGGTATCAGCCTTGACTTTTGTAAATTGACTGTGTATCCCAGTGCTTGTAGCAAGTAAATGACCCTTTGTAAATCTGTTGTCAGCTTGCTTTTGTTGTCCCTTGTAGCAGGCAGTCGTCCAGGTATGGGTAAATTTGAATTCCCTGTAGTCTGCAATGGGCGATTACTGATGCCAGGCATTTTGTGAATACTCTGGGCGCAGTAGATAAGCCAAAGGGCAATGCTGAGAATTGATAGTGCTCTGATCCTGCAAGAAATCTGAGGTATCTTCTGCAGATTGGTCGAATGGGGGGGGGCAGGTATGCCTCCTTGAGTTCTAGAGTTACCAGCCAAGACTCCTTGCCCAGCATGGGAAGAAGTTGCTGTAGGGCCAGCATTTTGAATTTTGGGACAATGATGTATGTATTTAAGGTGGACAGGTCGAGAATTGGTCTCCAACTTTTTTCCTTTCTTGGAACTAGGAATAGTCTGGAGTAGAACCCCTTTCCTTGCTCTGCTGTTGGCACTCTTTCCACAGCTCTCATGTTTGCTAACTCCATTATCTGTTGTAGTGCCTCTGTTTTTTGATTTGGAGGTAGATTTGGCATTCCTCTTTTGACTGGTAAAGTGTGGAAGTGAAACCGCTAACCTTGATCTATGGTTTGTAAAATCCACTTGTCTTTTGTGATGTAGTGCCAGTTCTTTGAAAATAAGGTTAACTTTCCGCCTAGAGGAGCTGCTATTTGTTCCCTGGTAGGCGGATTTAGGGTTAAGTCACTGTGGTTGTGCTGATGTAGTGGCAGTGGTTGTGTCTGTGCCTCTGTTGTTACCTTGCCACTGTCGTCCTCTGTAGGCACCTCCTCTGGATTGGTTTTGAGTAAATCCCTGACCACAGTGAAGTAGACAACTGGAAAATAACTTGAGACTTCAACTTATTTTCCAGTCGCTGTAATTGCTTAAGAGCTGTAACAGAACCTAGTCTAGGCAAGTGCTGGTCAAGTAGTCCGACAGCCTGGCAGTGATGTAGGATCCTGAGAGAGAAGGCTTAAAGGCTTTCTAATGGGCAAATCACAGTCTGATGCCAAACAAGCATGGCATTACTACCCTAACAAAGCTGCCAATCAATCTACCTGTACTTTTGTTGGTAGTTAACAACAGAGCTGGAATAAGGAGCATCAGCCAAACCTTTTTACTGTCCAGTATTTTGTAGAAAATACTGGATTTAGTCTTAAATAACCAGTTGCCACACAATGCTGAATGGCACCTTAAAATATGACTTTACAGCTTTCTGGGAGGTCATCTGCATCTTTAATGCAAGAGAGAACCACTCAAGATTGCAAAAACAAATCCTGCAGCACTTGCTGTGGGAGACAAAAATCAGACCTGTACCAAGATATTTGTTTAAATACATACATACAAACAAACACTTGGAAATAACGCCAGGTTTTTGTTCACTCAGGTTGGCAGTGTCTTATGATCAGTTGGTGGAACAGCTTTGGAATGAATCATAAACCATTTCCATGTACCACCATGAATGAGAGGGAAGGACAGATTTTTGTCGGACATAGGGATATTTCACATTTTACAGATGTCTTTCACTGTGAGGAAGAGTTCTGAATAATGAGAGATTCTTCTGCATTAGTATGCATGTAATACACCAGTTCATAGATTGGTACTAGGCTATCGGCCCTAGGGCCTATACAAACCTACCCATAACAATTCCTGGCTATTTCTTCCCACACTGTTTACTTTCCTGGTCCCCTATCTAGCAGGGCGACTGACGTGATCCCAGGGGTAATAGAATTTCCTTTCTCCCATCCAATTGTCAAAGTTCCTTTTGAAGAGGGCCAAGGAGGCTCTGCTTGACATGTATGGGCAGTCTATTCCAGAGTCTGGGGAGTCTCTGGGTCAGGAACCTATCCCTCCAGCATGTTTTGTTTATTGTGATACGGTTTAGATCCATGGAGCATGTGGCTCTGAGGGATTGGGATTTCTTTAAGTGTAGCATGTCCAATAGCTCTGGGCTTGACATGGCCTTGTATGTTAAGCAGAGATCGCCTCTGAGTAGACTATATGCGAAAAGAGTATAGATGGAGTTTAAGGCGGTCAGCATAGGGCATCTGCTTTAGGCCTGTGATTCTTTTAATGAGGTATTTCTGCTGCCTTTCCAGTTGTTGCAGATGTCTTGAGAGGTACATACCAAATGGGGCGTTGTATTCTATAATGGGTCTAATGAGAGATGAGTACAGTGGGACAATGACCTCCTTTTTTCTGGATGAAAAGCCCTTAGCGATGAGGTGTGCCACATAGAAGGATTTCCTGACTGTTGTGGCGATGTGGTTATTGAAGGCGAGACCACTGTCCACCTGTGTCCCCAAGTCTCTTATCACACTTTCGGTGTTTAGTGTACTGCCACCTATGTGGGAATTCACAGGTACATGTTTTTTTCCCAAAGGGGATAACTATACATTTCTTGGCATTGAGCTTGAACTCATGGCTCTGGCACCAAGCATCTGTTTCTGTAAGGCCCTTTTGTAGAGTATCCACATCATTTGTGGATTCAATAATGGCTCCCAGTTTGCAGTCATCTGCGAACTTTGTTAGCCAGAGTCCCTTACTGTTAAGCCTGTACTTCAGAGAAGTAGATGGCAAACAACAGTGGTCCCAGGACTGAACCCTGAGGTACTCCACTTGTCTGGAGTTGGATTTGGAGTCAGCTACTTTTACAGTGTGGGTCCTGTCAGTAAGCCAGTTGGCAACCCATCGAGTGACATAGGGATTAATGCCCAGCTTAGTATGCTTATCTAGGATTCCAGAGTGGGGGACGGTGTCAAAGGCCTTTGCGAGGTCCCAATAGGCTGTGTGGACTGCCTTACCCTCATCCACAGCTCTGGAGACTGATTCGAAGAAGGCAATCAGGTTCAGGAGACCAAGATCGGCCCTTCACGTACCCAACCTGGGTGGGGTCCAGTGTTTGAAGGTTGCCAGTATCTTTGTTTATAAGTTCCATGATAATATATTCCATGGCCTTGCAGATCAGGCTCGTCAGACTGATGGGGCGGTAGTTCCTGAGAACCAAGGTGGATCCCCCCTTGTAGAGTAGGATAAATGTAGTTGTGCGCCACTCAGTGGGCACAAAGCCGGAGGTGAGAGTATGATTAAACATGGCACTTAGTTGAGGTGCCAGTTCATTTTGTAGTTCATGTAGTACATAGCCCGGGATGTCATCTGGTCCCATGGATGCTGTATTCTTAGCTTTGGAGAGTGCTTTTTTTACCTGTGTGGCCGTTATTACTGGAATTTGGCAATCTTCCGGTATTGAGATGGACCGTTTAGGGGGTGAGAGAGGGGTGAAGTTGGCACTGAATCGATCTGCCAGGATACTGATATTGGCAATATCCTTGGGATCAGTATATTTAATGTCATTCTGTTGTAGCTTACAGCAGATATGAGCATTGCCATTTAGATTCTTGACTTAGTTATAGAATGCCTTGTGGTCGTCTTTGAAATCTTTGGCAATTTTATTTTCGTAACTAGCTTTGGTGGATTTTACGAGGGATCTCAGCTTCTTACTGAGGCTGGTAAGGGAATTTTTTTGCCTCGTGGGATTTTCCTCTTTAATGCAACTGTTTCTTCCTTTTGTTGTAAAGCTTGTTTATGGCAGGAGACCACCAGATTGGCTTCCTTTTTTTTGGAGGAGAGCATCTTGGTTCTATTTGGGATGGCACGATTCATGCATGAGTGGATGTGCGTACAGTGTCTTAGTGTAGGACTCAGCAGTTGAACTTTCAGTTCCCGTCTGCATGGGTGTCATGAAGTTTGTCACTTCTGACTTGAGTAGCTTGAAGTTGGCCTTGGAGAAGTTTTTTATGGAGGTTTCCTTACTGGGGAGTGGGGGTGGGATGTGGATGTTAACGGTGATTAGCTTATCTGACCTGACCAACGAGGGGGTGACCATAGGTGTGGAGCATCAATTTCCCATGTTGGTAATTACCAGGTCTAGGATATTGGAGCCCCTGGTGGGACTATGGATTAGTTGATCCAGGGCGTTGGAATTTATGAATTCCAAGAACCGTTTGGCAAAGGTGTCGGTACACAAGTAGTTTTCCCAGTAAATGGCTGGGTAGTTGAAATCACCCAATATTAGGGTATTTGGTTGTATCTTAATATTTTCCAATAGGTTTAGAAAGGTGTAGTGAGAACCTTGGGGCATGGTGGGGGATCTGTAGCAAGCTACAATTTGGACTGCAGTCTTACCTAGTGTTAGTTGCACCTGGAGAATTTCAGACGCATTGTGTTGGGCAACTAGCCTGGTGGTGTGAATATCCTTGGTGAATATGGACACTCCTCCTTTAGTGTTTCGATCCTGGTTTGGTGGCCGAAAAGTGTGATAAGAGTTGTAGCCTGGTATTACAGGGGTGCTCTCTGGAGCCTTGAACCAGGTCTCAGTTACTGCACAGATATCAATGTTCTCCATGTGCCTCGAGAGTGTGCATTTTGAGGTTTAGACTGCTAGCACTGAGTAGCATTACCTTCAGATTTTGCCTGCTTGTACCTGTTATGGTGGCTGGTATACATATTTTACCTGCTTGTGAGTCAAGGGCATTTTTCAACTTGGAGCTACCTTTCTAAAAAGGGTAATGTCAAAGCACACAGCATCTATTCTTTACTCTTTTTTTTAACTTGCGCCTGATTAGTTGCAGTTTTTAAACTTTTGGCCGATCAGTTGCAGTTTTTCTGAATCACTGCACTGACATACTTTTCAGTTTTGTTTTTTGTGCCTTTTGCTTTGTTGAAAACTTGACATTTTTGTGAATTTTAAAGGGAAGCAATTCCATGCAAAAACAAAGTGTTCTTGCATATCAAATTTGCAGAACTCTAATGCTGGAAAGAGATTTCTGTACATTCTTGTATGGTTACTAGAGAAGCTTAGTTGTTTTCTTTTTTTAAGAAAAACTGTTATTGCTTTATTATGTATGACGTTTACATCAATGAAAACGAACTTTACGGACATATTTTCAGTTGCAAACATTATACTTCACTTACAATCTTCTGTACAGTTATTTGTCAAACACTGCATAGCACACTCAAGTCCTGCCTTCCATTAAACCTCATTTCTCCTCCAAAACTTTATTCTGCATGCATTGTTCCCACAATTCCCATTTTCCCTAAGTAATTTGCTCCTACCCTTTTGTAAAGATCCCACTTCCAGTTTTTTACCTCTGTTATTATATTCACTACTTCCATTACAGTTGGTTTAGATTTTGCATTTCATTTTCTAGTAGCTCTGTTTTTGGCAGCCACCAGAATTAAACTTGGCAAGGTCTCACTAGGTCTTGGCAAATACAATTCTGTATCACAGCTCAAAAAATAATTTCCTTAGGTTACACCAATTTGTTCACTCAGTATTTCTGACAGAATAGTCTGCAGGGAATTTTTGAAGTCTGCCAACTCATGACACTCCCCAAAAATAGGTCCCCAATTACCTTTTCTTCCTCATCACACCTCCAGCATTTGCAATCTAGCTGAGGAAAAATTCTCTGGAGTCTGCTTGGGGTATAAACTTACCACTTCCAAGCAAAGATCCTAGATCTTCTAGGACTCTGTTGCATATTTGGAGGCCATACATATTTCCTCCCATTGTTTGTAATTACTTATACAATCTTTCTGCTCAGTTCTTCCTAACCTCCTCTGACGGAGTCCTAGTGTTATCAAGCAATACTTTATACACCCTATGAATTTTACAAGTGACAAGTAACACAAAAAAATAGAATATCACAGGAAGTACACTGTTACTAAGATTTGATCTAATTTAAAAATATATTGGCAGAAGAAATTCTGCTTCAACAGATTAGGTCTTGCTTAAAAGTTCATGCATCAAAGGGATGGTAGAAAATGTGGGAACCTGCTTGGTTTAAACTTAACAGTTATTTTTATCTGAGTTACTAGCCAGCATACAGTTACGACATGCATTATGCATCATTTATTATACAGATGCATTTGTAAAAAAAACAGTACCACCCATTGCTCTACTTCTGAATTATGTTAATAAATAAGGAACATGTTATTATGGTTGCCAAAGACCAAAAACATGTCCGTGTGCACTTACTGTACTTCAGCACTATGGGCTACATTCCAAAAGACCTGCTCTCACTAAAAGTGACCAAGGCAGACTTACACTGACAGCACCTCTTTTGGAATTGTGTGTGTGTGTGTGTGTGTGTGGGGGGGGGGGGGACATGTCTGTACAAAGGTAAAAGGACAGAAATGAAGTGCAAGGCCAGAAAATGGATGAGCTGTCAGCAGATGCATCTGGGGGTACTTGCATCAAGACGCTGTAGACCCTTAGAAAAGGCTACCTGCATGGGTGATGAATTCACAAGGAAAACACCATAACAAACACAGCTACAAGAAGCTGGGAAACTTCAGGCATGAAAAGGCAGTTCCTCTATACCAGAGTACACATAAATGGACAGACTATACAGTACAGCTTCTTTTCCTGCTGCAATATTACACAAAGTAAAAACATGCTTTATTCAAAGATGCTGTCATCACCAGCTGTCTTGAGCCCCTGCTATAGTCCTCTACTTATCCCTTAGTTGTCAACTGTCTATGAAACGTATTTATGTCACTCAAACTTAACAGGTTTTTACTATTTTAACTTCTATTTGACCAGTGTTTTTTTCCAATGCCCATTTAGAGTCCAGCAGGAAACTGATCATCACCAACAGTGAGGAAATTTATGTTTTACAATGGCAAGTTAGCTTTTCTGATACCTGGCAGCTGTCAAAAAGTAAAAACTAGTACTCAGTGTCTGGTCTATCTGATAAGAGTCACGTACATACAACCTCCTTAAAACCTTTTCTAAACTCACTTTCAAATCCGCACTACAGACTTACTGATGTGTGCAAATTATGCGTAGCTCAGAAAGAGTTTTCATAACTGAATACATGGAACACATATTGGGTACCAGATTTCAACAACAGACATATTTTATGTAAACATGACATTACTAGTAAAGCTTTTTTTCACCCAATGGGTTAATTTATGGGGCTCTACCCCCTCTTTACACAACTAAGATTGTGTACAAGATGCATAGTCGTTGAACTAAAATCCCTAAATAAAATACAGTCTGGTTCCAAATCTTCCACAATAACCTATACGTTATGTGCTTGGCACTCAGCATCTAGATGCCAAAGTTGAACTCTGAGCTGATGCAACTATTTTGATTCCATTAAATTCCAGTTGATAAATTTTAGC
Organism: Protopterus annectens; assembly: GCF_019279795.1. Taxonomy (NCBI): domain Eukaryota; kingdom Metazoa; phylum Chordata; order Ceratodontiformes; family Protopteridae; genus Protopterus; species Protopterus annectens. The sequence goes on from NC_056729.1 coordinate 1,424,572,033, forward strand.
AAGACTTTAGTTTAAGTGGAAAAAGCTTTTTAGTCCCAAATATTAGGTCAAATTGTTCATCAAAATTCAAAAACATGGCACATTCACCATTTTCAATGCCGCAGAAATCTAAAATGAACAAGGTTACTATAAACACTAACATATGCATTTTACTTGTTTGTGCATTTACTTTAGCCCCTAAAATGCCATGTAAACACTGTAAGGTTGCAAACTAATGCCAAAACACAGCAAGTTAAAGGCAAGTGACAAATATTAAAACAGAATTACAAAATACAGACAAAGTCAATCTATTCCTCACAAGTACTGCACTGTGTTACAGTAAACCAAATATACTCCAGAAGAAAGTTCAATCCTTTATGTGGACTACATAAAACAGTGTGTCTTGTATGTATGGGTACAAACAAAACTGGTGCTTTAACTCATTACAGCAGTGTGCACCTCCAGGCGTTTCTGCAGTTACCTCCTACTGACGCCCCTAGGCGTCAAATAATGCTTTTTCATGTTTGCATTAACAATTCGAAAACCATGCTACATACAAGGTATCATAAGATTTCATCTTAATGCATATACGCTGGCAAACACAACAGTAATGATATTTGACCTTTGTCTAATGCAACTAAAGAGATATTGAATATTATTTATATACTATTTATTTGTATTGTAATCATTTTTATATTTCTCTGAATATCTCAATATTCAGGTAACACAGACAGAACTGCATGGCCTCATATGAAAACTCATAGCTGTATAAAGAAAATCCTGTTTGCAGTGTTTGTCGTGCTTGAATGGCTACTGACATATCATAAGCTGTCTATACAAAATAAAATTAATATTCACTGTAGTTATTCTGGCTTATAAAATCCACTTTAAAGCATCACACTGAATGAATACCATTAATGTAAGGATTAATTTAACTTGAGTAGTTTGCCAATTACAGTAAGTTTTCTAGTAACACTTTTTTTTTTTAAAAGGCTCAAGCCATGCCCACTGGGAGTTAACAGTACACATTCAAAAGAGCTGTACTGGAGGGAATGAGTTTAAGCAAAATCAGCAGAATGTCCGATATTAAGATGCAAATGCTGTTAACAGCCACTTTCTAAAGAATGTCATTTGTTGATCCTGCCCTGAGCTTCAAAAAAGTTCATGGCAGTGCAAGCAAAAGGGATGAAAAGGTGACCGTGAAAGACAAAAGCAAAGGCATGGTGGAAGAGGTGAAAAAAGAGATGGGAAGGTTAAGCTACAGAAAAACAGCATTAGCACAGGACTGAGAGCTGTAAAGTGTCTTTTCAGTACTGCCTGTCAAACATTCAATTGTTCCGAGTGGTAGACTGGTACATGTACAAGACTAAGCAGATTGAGCTTAGAAGCAAGAAAAGCAGAGCGGTTTCTCTGCGATATGTCAGAATGCCTTTTACATTCCGGCATATGCAAGTCTTGGGTGCTGTAACATATTAAATGAACAGTAAGCACTCCTTAGAGGAGTTCTCCAGCTAGAAAGTGCAAATGCCTATAACTCTCAATGAACAATGATATACTGGAGACACAGAAAGTAGAAGACACACTAGGGTTTATCCACAGTACATGACATATGTTTGCTGCTACAGAACAGTAAAGTACTCTTAGGTGCTGAATGAGACTGGAAGACAGAGGGGAGAAGCTCTAAACTAACCATAAATCATGAGTGTTGTGATGAGGGTAATGACCAGTATCATACAAAGATTACAGAATGGAAGACCAGTTGACACAATAGTTAAGGTCTTTGCCTCCCAAGTGCAAGGTTCGATCTTGACCACCAACCAATGCCTGTTTGAAGTTTGCATGTTCTCTCTGGGTCTCTGTGTTGTTCCTCCCACATCCAAAAAACATGCCGAGTGTTTCCATCTCAGACTCACCAATGAACTGTGGGCAGCAGTACAAACTCTACATGGTGTCCTACGGGGGAAGAGCTGTACAGGTCAACTGCTATGGGCATCTACTATGGTGCACAGTATCCTCAAGACAGGAGAACACGGATCACAGACTGCACACCATACTCGACAGTGTAAAATATTAAAATATGGCTCTAGGTGATTCTGTCATGTTGACTGTCACCAAATGGGCATGGGTATTTGCCGGTGATAAGTGGGTTGAGGACCAGGCCTACTCCAACCTACGACAGGGACCCACGCTAATGGTGGGAGGGGTGTATGTGCCCTACTGGCTAGTATGCACCTGCCAAAAAGCCCAGCAGCCCTGGTTCAATAAGCTACTGGCCAGCCGGAGTCTGGTTTCAAAGTCTATTTGCCCAGCCTGGGTTACCTGGGATAGCCATGTTGAGCTAAAGCTGGACGTAAAAGCAACCAACCTGCCAAACATGAACTAAGAACTGCTGCACTTAATGTAGGTTCACTGACAAGACTCACCTTGGAAGTGGATGATGTGATGACACGAAGAAGGCTGGACATCCTACGTATCCAACAGACAAGCTAGAAGGGCAGTGCAGCGAAGCCACTTGCCTTGGGATTCAGAGGGACAGGATAGAAGTGGTGTGGGAATTGTGGTAAGAGAGGCTTCAGACAGCAGTGAAAGATATCATCAGAATTAGTGACAGATTCATGGCAATCAGACTCCAGTATAATGATAGGGCAGTATTCACCATCTCAGCCTATGCCCCAGTCATGTGTCACAGCAGGGTTGGATACAGCAGTTGCAGGACCTACTAGATAAAGCAAGACAACATGAATTGGTGTTGATAATGGGTGACTTGAATGCAATTATCAGGACACACAAAACAGGATATGAGGAATGCCTGGAATCACATGGGTGGGGCAACAGGAACAAAGAAGGGGAGGCCATTCTAGACTTCTGTCTAGCAAATGGCTTGATAGTAGCCAACACATGGTTCAGAAATACAGACAGTCACAAGATCACATAGAAGAGTGGCCAACATGGACCTCTCGTGTAGACTTCCTCCTAGTAAGGAAAAGGCACTGGAGTAAATCAATGATTGCAAAGTTATCCCCAGTGAAACAGCCCACAGCATAAACACTGGTTGCCACAATCAGTGGTCAGGGAAGGCTCTAAGGTCAACAGAGACCAGACTGAAACCTGGAAGTTGACTGGAAAGAAAGTACAACAGTTCAAGGAATTACTCAGGGCCTTAGCACCCCAAGAAGAGGAGGAAATGGGTGGAGTTGAGGAAGAATGGCAGCGCCTCAGAAAAGCATGTGTGAGGAAAACAGAACAGATGTATGACCAAGCCAGATATGAAAACAAGGTACAGTGGATATAAAAAGTTTACACACCCCTGTTAAAATGCCAGTTTATTTTTGTGAAATTAAAAAATGAGACCACAATAAATCATTTCAAAACTTTTCCCACCTTTAATGTGACCTATAACCTGTACAATTCAATTGAAAAACAAACAAATCTGTTAGGGGAAAAATATAAAAAATAAAAGAAGCCGACTGAATGCTGTAATTAAACCGAAAGGTGCTTCAAGAAAATATTAGTTTAAGGGTGTACACACTTAAAAAACGTTTGTACGTTTTTTATTTTTTATATTTTTCCCCCTAACAGATTGCTTTGTTTTTCAATTGAATTGTACAGGTTTTATGTAATGTTACATGTGGGAAAAGTTTTGAAATTATTTATTGTGGTTTCATTTTTTTAGATCACAAAAACCTGGCATTTTAACAGGGGGGGGGTGTAAACTTTTTATATCCACTGTACATAAGGAAAGCTGGTGGAATGCAGAAGTCCAAGCAGTCATCAAAAGAAAGGAGGAGTGGAGAAAAAAGTGGGAGATAGGAAGGAATGAATGCTGGTTGGTTAAAGATGCTAAGAAAGGAGTTGCAATACTAAAGAATAGGGCATCGGAAGCACTCAGAAGGTGGCACAAAGAAACTATATCAGGTTGCAAGGCAAAGACAGAAAGATAAAGAAGACAGACCCTTCATAAGGGATACCAGCAACAACCTGCTCAGCAGTCCACAGGACATCAAAGGCAGATGAAAGGAGTATTTCCAGCAGTTTTTAAATGAAGAAAACCCTAGAGAAGGTGTACTACCCCTGAAACAGCCTACGATGAGAGAAGTGCAATCCACCCTAAAGAAGTAAGAATAGTACTAAGGAAAATGAAGTCAGGGAAAGCAGCAGGCTCAGAAGAGTTCACAGCAGATGTGATAAAGATACTGGGTGAGATAGTGGAGAAATGGCTTCTGAGGATACAGGAATATCGCAGATGAATGGAGAACAAGCATACTCGTGACAGTGTACAAGAACAAAGAGGACATCCACAACTGTGGGCAATACAGAGGCATCAAACTCCTATCATACTGCATGACCGTTCTGGAGAGGGTGCTTGATAAACGGTTAAGCAGAGTAGC